>NC_134475.1:54160728-54177417 GCF_964194025.1 Convolutriloba macropyga | reverse complement strand
CTTCTACTTGATGGGAAATCATTGAACTCACTCATTGGCGATTAAATTTTGAATATCTTGTAAAAAAAATTATAATTAAGCTTAGCAGAAGCTTATTTAGAGCAATTTTGTTAAAATAGATATGTAGATCAACTTTTATAACACATCTACTTCTAAGAGTTAAGTTTTTGTATTAAGCAAATCTTCAGCTTTGAAAACATTGCCTTTTTTGTTATAACTGACTCTCAGCTTTCTGTGATGAAATGAAATTTCCCTTGTATAGTATTAGTTTCTCAACATGAAACTCGAGCTAAGCTTTGAATCCTTGTCTCACTCGTCAGGAATAAAGTCTTTCGTCGCGCCACCCGATGAGCGAGGACACCCAACACTGATGAGAGTTTTTGGTCTCACTCAATGAGAGCGGGGTGCTCAAAATTTTTGTCTCATCGTATGGAAAGAAAGATGTGAGATAAAACACTACCTCAAAATATTTTTCCAAGAAGGTAGCCAGATTGATCCCAATGGTTATTCGAACTGAATTGATATTAATAACACTGATCGGTCGTGAACTAAGATTTTACCAATTCTAGTGAATTTTTGAGTAAAAAAACAATTTTTCAATGCCAAATTATCAAAAGAAAGGAAAGGCAAAAGAGTATGAAATTGATATGACTGAGCTGCATTAGTAAACTGAGCTGCAATGGTGAACAATTTTGAGGTTTTGTCTTAAAATTTCGTCCAAAAGTTTTTGAAAGCCGTACTGTTAGAGTCCTTTCAAAGTCCTATATATCATTTTTTTGGGTCCACATATTTTGATCCTTGAAATTCATTCACAAAGTAGAGATAATGCAATCTAAGATAGATCGATTTCGCATATAATCCGCAATTAAGCCTAACTTAATTACTACTTATTTAATTAAGCCTAACTTATTACTACTAGTAGTAGTTTATTACTACTTTATTACTACTTATAGTACTTTATTGCTACTTATTACTACTTATTAGTACTATTTATTACTACTTAATAAAATTGGCCAGTCCCACATTGATATACAAAGCCTTTGATGTGCAAGGGATTTTTCGGAAAAAATCAGTTTTTGTGGTTGCATGTATTTAAAGCACTTTAAAGCTTTGAAAGCTTTTATTTAAATCTTTACTAAAGTGCTTATTGCATGCTCAAAATTCGCGCGAATAATAGATACCTAAATTGAGCGGAAACGTGCTACAAGAATTGTAACCTACTTTTCGTTCCGAATGTTCTTTTATTTCGCAAAATTGGCGGAACCCCTTTTGCGAAAATTAAGATACAAAGGATGTCTCCTAATTTTGTTCATTGTATGTAGCTAATATTCGAGCCAATTTCACTAAGGCGGAAATTTTGGGGTATACCTCTGCGTCATAATGTTGTTTTCCTCTCATCAAGTGGACATTTCACATCCCTTATCAATTTTTTGTCTGTGTCCAAATTGTCTATTCAAGTGGATTTTACTATCTGATTAGAATTTTCCACTATTTTTCCTCTGATCAGACTTTCTATACAAGTGGACAATTGTCAGCCTTTTTCCTTTAAAATCTGATAAGATGTAAAATAAACTTGAATACAACTTTTCTCAGATTATCAGAGAACTTAGATCCTTTCCCAGTTGAGAGGTCGACTTATGAAATGGGAGGGAAAAAATTTTTGTACAAATAGGAAGAAACGAAACTCATTTTTCATAGAAACAGGTCCGGTCCTCGTTTCGATAAGTATTCTGTCAAATAGGAACAATTAGAGAACAAGTGGGCACCTCCGTCTTCATTTATGACATCCTTGAAAACTCTGGATGAATGATTTTGGCAGGAACAATTTTGGTTCGGCCATTGGAACACAGTTGAGTTCTTATGCATGCAAGAATCTCGCGGCACTAAAAAGGTTAAGCGAAACTTACGCAACCAAAGTCACTTCTGATTTGAACAACTTGCCTCAGAGATAGAGACACACACGTAACGTCCCCTGAGCATCAAAGCGCAGACCTGGACTGATGAAAGCACTTTAAAAATCTATTTGGGGAATTTGGTCATTGTTGCTTGCGAAAATACTTTCCGCAATCGTGTCCCACTGTTATTATGAGTCAAGTTAAATCTTTTTATGGGTCAAGTTTGGCCTTTTCAAACCATTTATTTTTTATCCGATCCACCACTAATTTTTTTTTCGATCAGCAGTTTTTCGGTCTGATCGTTATCAATACTCTTCATTGTTTGTTAAATTAAAAATGAAAAATTAATTATAACAAAATTGATTTCAAGATTTTTTTTGCTGTAGAAAAACTAATTTCGCATATCTAAAATAACAAAAAACTCCTGACGGCAAATATATTATAGACTGCATGTAATTGAACGTCAGTTTATACTCCCTCGATACTCTGCAAATCGTTTAGTTTATCGAGTAAATTTTATCCAAAATTTCAGTTTTTCACGACCACGTTATAAGATTAGAGTTACAAGCGCTTACGGAAAACGGTGACAATAAACGAAACGAAATTAGATTATTAGTTTTAAAATTGGAAATATTTATCACGTCACATTTGTCCACAATGCACGTTTTTGAGCCACCCTGGTCCAGAGTAAAACAATTTTGTAGCTTTTATCCACACTCACCTTCTCAGTTGTCCAAACCATCAATGTTCAAACATCCCAATCGAGTTTCAAAATAATTACTTGATACGTTTTTCGTGAATACGACTTTCAAAGTTCGTGCTTTTTTCATGGTTAACATATCAGTTTTAGCAAAAATATGTGACAAAATTTTGTCACGGTATCACCAAAAGCCTCAAATTTACGAGTACAATTTGCAGCCTCATTCTTCTTATTTGATGGAGTACCAAAATGGCCGCAGGGCGCATTTCAAACAAACAACTGGCGCTCAGTTTGTGGATAAAATCCCGCAACGCATGAGAAGAATGAAAGTGAATAGTTGTCGCCTGTCGTGTTCATAGTAATTTCAATTTATCTGAACAAGACTAATTGTCTTTACGTAGCGGATTTCCAGAAAGACAGATTTAAATACATTTTGCGTTTTGTGGAAACGAGTGACAATACCCAGGTTGAGGTGCAGACACAAATTGCTTTATGATCAGACCCAATCAAGCGCACACCAGAATGTTTCCAGACCGACATTACAGGGTCCGGACGGAAGTTCGAGCGCACTACAGTCTGGACCATGGTCTGGAGTTGGTCTGATCAGGGGTCAATTTGGTCTAAAAAGTCTGATCATAGGCGTATTCGAGCGCAATTGGTACTGATCAGAAGCGCAATTGAACGCACTTGAGTCTGATCACAAACGATTGGAAGGCAATTGGGTCTGATCAGTAATGTTTTCGAACGCAATTGGGTCTGATCAGGGACCATTTCGAGTGCCTTATTTTTTTCTTTTTTTTTGTTTTTTTTTTACTGAGAATTGTTGGCTCTGCCAAGAGGCAACAATAAAGCAGCGTTCTGATCAGAGACTCAGCTAAAGTCCGAGAGGTCGGATCAGAAAAATGAGCCCAGCTGCTATCAAAGTCCGGTCCCCTTCAGAGGAAATTTTGATTAATTGGAGACCACAATGTTTCTTATGGACAGCTGTCTAAACTCATCCTTTGAGTCCAAAATATACACTAAACGGTACACTAAACAAGATTTGTTCTCAACAGTTGGGTTTCGTTTTCTTTAGCAAAGCTTTTTTAGTTGGTTTTTCCTTTGATTAATTAAATACTGCAAACATCAGTTTTTACGAAAAGAATATATTATAGCGAAACTAAGAGATTTATTCATAAGTAAAATGTTTCTCTGATCAGACTATTTTGAACGCACTTGAGTCTGATCATAACCTCTTCGAGCTCACTTGAGTCTGATCATTGTCTGATTAAGGTGTGCGCTTTGGTCTGAATTTGAGTCTGGACCTTGGACTGAAGATGGTCTGATCAGAACGCCTTCCGTCTGAAAAGTCTGATCAGAGACCCTCGGTGTCTGGAAAGTTTGAACAGAGATAACATGGGTCTGGAAAGTCTGATCAGAGATATTTGCGGTCTCGAAAGTCTGATCAGAGAAAAATTTGGGTCTGGACCTCAACCTGGGTTTTTTTCACAATTTCCATTTGATAATAACCATTTTCCACGATGGAATAGAGCTAAGCAAAACATAGAAATGTTTAACTTATAGATTATAAAAAGGCTTCCATTTTGCAATCGTAATTATATAAGGCTGAACCTAAACCAATTCGGCCGTTTTGAGAAAATAATTAGCCTTAAATTTCATTGCTTGATTTTGATTACTAAATACTCCGGACCCAATTCAATGACGCAATTTTTCTTGTGAACGACGGTATTAGTAATTTCAAAAAAGCTAATTACCTTAACAATAATTAGTATCAAGAGGGATATTTTTGAAATTAATCGCCAGTTGGGCTTTCTTTCATCTTGGTCTCACTGAAAATGTCTCAGTAATTAGATAATTCAGTGGTAGAAAAATGTAACGGTGGAACTAACGGATATGTCGTGGAATTTAGTTAAGAATTATTCTGACAATTTTTTTACGCTAGCCTCAAAAACACTCATTGTGAAATCCAGTTGCCGATATATCTTATTTTGAAGCACATTTGGACTATATTGGGACAGACACACAAACAAATAATGAAACTAGTCTCTTTTCACTCAAACACGCACACTTACAGATATTATCCTCAAACGCAAGTCGTGCAAGGTACTGAAAAAATTGAGGAAATTTACTCGATAAATCGGACATTTGCCACCTAATGGTATATGTTAATGAGCATATATAAAATAGGAGGGAGGGATTTCAGAGCAGGGTTAAACCTGCAAAGTAGATAGGTTTAAAAACAGCATTGCGTTCAAGTTAGGATTTAATAGGCAAATAAAAAACATAATAAAAGGGATAGCAAAAGTCAAACCTGTGCTGAAGTTTGTGGTGTGATTACCAGATTGAAATGCAGGATCAGTTGTCTGGTACAATACATTAGAGGTCCCATTATTAATTTTCAAAAATTCATAGATTATAAAAGCAGTGAAAAGAAACAGAAAGAAGTTAGTTCTTGTTGTACTTTTACTAATTCTTAACATATTATATTAAATGATTTAAGCATTTAAAAAGCGTGCTCTGCATTTACATCTCTTATTGTTTGTCACTTGACGCTTTAAGCTCATTTGCTCACTTCTCTAAACTGTACGTTTACTTTCAAAAGTTCTCCATCTATGCTGTCCTTTTCATGTTCTGAAAGCAAAACTGATGTGAGCAATTTTTGCTCTCGATCAAGTGAGCAACTCTTTAACTCCAAAAGATTATACAGGCCGCTTTCATTTCTGACATTATTTTCTTTAGTAAGGTACCATGGTATAAAGTCTGCATATGTTATGAAATTTTATGCATAGAAGTCGCTGATTGTACATATATTAGGCATGTAGCTAACAGTGATTCGTGACCATAACTCTAAATGGCAAAATGTTTGGAGACAATGATATGGAGACGACCATAGTAACAATTAGGTACTCACAGGTGTAAGGCTGGTAAGAGAGCATTTCGTTTCCCTAGCTGGAATAATCGTCTAAGCTCACTCAATAATAAACGATGTAACCACCGTCTTTAAGCAAACAAAACTGGTCTACCACGGTGGTTATGTGGAACAACAGTCTAATA
This sequence comes from Convolutriloba macropyga, assembly GCF_964194025.1. Taxonomy (NCBI): domain Eukaryota; kingdom Metazoa; phylum Xenacoelomorpha; order Acoela; family Convolutidae; genus Convolutriloba; species Convolutriloba macropyga. Next base: position 54,171,768 of record NC_134475.1, on the reverse strand, counting down.
ACACAAAATTAGTCAATCACGGTTTTTTCATAGAAAGTGCCGTCTTTTAACATACTACAAATGAATTTGTGACATTAGATCAATCGTGATAGAACAACAAACCGTGATATAACTACAGAAAAAAACAACAACAAATCGAGTCAAAACTCAAACAATTTTCTATCAAAACAAATCTTTTTAAAGTAATCAATACCATAACTTATTCACCGAAAATCTAGTAAGATTTCACGTGGAATTTTATAGAACTTCAATGGGAAATTTCAGTATCAAGGCTCAATAGCAAAACATAAGGTACTAAAAACGGTGAAAACTCACAAACATTTTAAAATTTAATGAAAATCTATAGTGTCCAGGTCAAGCAATCATTATTGCCCAAAGTCCAAGATAGACAACAACATCTATGCACCATTAGGAAGAGTTAAGGAAAAAATAAAATAAAGGTCGAGTAACCGCTTGCAAAAAAACTCCATAAAAGCCAAAAAAATTGATAGCCAAATGAAAAATTGTTTCCTTACTAAAAACTACGATAATAACATGAAGCCAATAATAAGCTTTTTTTCAATCGGATTCTAACAAAAATTAGAGCGATTGGAATGGGTTGAAAGAATTTGAGCAAAAAATATCAAAATTTGAGGAAAAGTTAAAACAATGGTCATGAAATGTGATCGAAAAGAGTTTGAGAAGTAAAATGTTCAGAAAAGTTTGAAACCTCTATATCTCCTTGAACAAGACCCCATCTGTTATTGCATCAAACGGATATCACAGTATTTTGGCATCGGAAACGAACCTCTAATCATGCACCAAATAGACTGACAGTGGTATGGTCATAGCTCACCATGGGGGTTTATTTCGACGAAAAAAACCCACGGAAAAAAACCCCACTTCATTTTAGATAGGAAATAAACCCCACGGAAATAAACCTCCCTTGACTTTTAAGGAGCTGAGCATTTAGTGCGTATGGCCATGGTTCGCGCGCCATGGCCATGCCTCAGCGGCCCGTGGGACTTGATATGAAACTATCACAACCGAACAAATTATCACGTCCGAAATTCAATTTTTAAATGGTGTCTTTTCCAAAGGGGTTTATTTTGTAACTAAAGTTAAATTGGGTTATTTTCCGTGGGCGTTTATTTCCTTGAAACTATTTTACCAATTTTTGTTTACACAATGATTTGGTCGATCGCCATTTTCTCAAAGATGGTTCTACAACCCCCCGGGTAGAGGTGTCACCGACCTTCAATGCAAAATTATGTAAAATTAGCGTTGAATGAGGAAAAGATAAGCGGTGAATGCGGTGAAATTACATAAATCAGGAGGTGAATGCGGTAAAAAAGAACTTTATCGCCTGGTAGCGATGAAATTACATAAATTCACCGCTTTACTATCCGGTGAACTTACATAGATTCTTCGCTTAGAAAAAAATTGTTAAAATTGTGTGAGATCAGTAGTGAATGCGGTCAAATTGATGGCGAGTAAGGGAGGATTTGTTAGATTTAACCCCCCCCCCTAAAACTGCCCCCTTTATCTTACATTTTTTTGACACTCTTTTTTCTAAGCGGTGATTTATGTAATTTCAGCACAAGAGTAAGCGGCGAACATACAAAAAATCACCATTTTTTACCGCTAAAATATGTAATTTCACCGCTAGAAACTGCAAATCTTACAAAAATTCACCGCGCATGTTTAACAGAAAGTAGAGTGAGTTTGATTTATATTCAAAACAATAATACCAAAATTTAGTGAGAGATGGAGCAGTGAAAGAAGAAGTGGATGACATGCAGGAGGTGAGAGGTTCGAATCCTTGTAAAGGAAGTGAAATGCGGAGAATTTTTGTAAGTTCACCGCTTACTACAGCGATGAAATTACATAACTTTTCACCGCTTATCTTACATATTTTTCCAATTTTTTTTCAACCCGGGCCAACATTACATACAATACGCCAAAAGGAAAAATAATACAGAAGAAACTCCAGTCTCTTGAAAATGGTACAAAGAGTCTGTTAATACACACACCTATCAATTAACACAAATTAGTGATCAATCATGTTTTTTCACAGAAAACAACTACCGCCTGCTGATAAACAAAAACGGACGAACCGGGGTTTTCAAAAATAAAGTTACTATCTATGATATCATTAAGTCACTCAAAAACGTTTTTTTGGATGGAAAAATCATCTATTAATTTGCAAAATAGATCGACCTGTGTACACATGAAACAGTAGACCACGTCATTTTAATTGACGGAAATACCGTCAATTTGTAAACCATATTGGTGAACCCAAACATTTCCATAGACGGGAAAATGTCAATATGTACACAAAACACGTATTTTAATAACCAAGTTTGACGGCACACAAAATTTGTATATGTTGAGTTACCATTTTGTCATTCAGAAATTCAACTGCTCAGTCTTATTCATGAAACTGTCAACAAATAACACCCAAAAATGGTCGCCCAATTACTTCTATAGCTGGAATTACTGTTCATTAATACACGAAATTGGCTGAAGAGGGTATATTCGGTGGCGGTCAAGCAAGCCGATAGGCAAGCAAGCCCAATTTTGAAAATGAGGTCAAGTAAGCCGAAAAATTTTCGGATACCCGTATTTTAAGTTGACCCTGGCGGGCCGGTGGGCGCGCTTCCCGCGCGTCGCGGCTTCGCCGCGATAACCGGCCCGCTATTTCCGGATTACATACCAAAGCGGATGAGAGGCATGGCCATGGACAGCGGTCTGCTGAGGCCCATACCCACTAGATGTCTAAAAATTGACGCATTTTTGTTTCTTTGGTGCATTGGAATACATTATTCACTTTAATACTACGCTCAGTATTGATTGTAACGGCTGACAATGTATTATTTTTGATAGATTACATAACTATTACATAACTTTCGGCTTGCTTTTCTGTCGGCTTGCTTGCCTATCGGCTTACTTTGCGTTCGCCGGTATATTCATATGTAGAACTAAAGTCTATTAGGACGCAAAGTTGTTGGCATTCATTTTTTCTTAGATGTAAACACTGGCCGTTATTACATAAAAATCGGGCTCCCAATTTTCTCATATATATAACTATCGTTTTAAAAAACACAAAAGGTTACACATGTTGTTTTAAAAGATGCACGTCGTCTATTGTTGCGCAAAATTTGTGTAATTTAATGAATGTAATTGGCTATTGTAACACAAAAATCATTCACTACGGTATCATCAACGACGGAGCCACAGTCTGTTAATGAACAAAATCTCTCAACCCGGTATTTTTTAGATGAAAAAACCGTTGATTAATTCAAAAGTTTGGCTTACAGCGTTAACTTTTAGATATAACCACCGCCTAATTTTAGCCGAAAAAAGGAACCACTCTAACTTCATGAATGGAACTGTAGTATTTTTGAACACGAAAACAGTTGACAACGTCGTTTTCATAGGTTGAACTGCCGTCTCCAAATAAACGAAGCCAAATTCAGAATGTAATCTTTCTTAGATGTAATCAGCGGCTTTTATTAACAAAAATTTTGTTGACCAATGTGTTTTTAATGTCAGAAGTACCTTCTATTAACACTCAAGCAATATATGACGGTACTTGCATAGATCAAGGCACCCTCTATTAATACACAAAAACATTCCTTCACGGCGTTTTCTTGATATTTTTAAAAATGTCAACACTAAATGTAAGTACAAAAGGCCCATTACGGTGTTTAAAAAATTGCAACTGCTGTCTTCCTTTACAGGAGTTCAGTTCTCCTGGGAGCTCATATGGAGGAAAGAAATGTCTTTTCGCCAGAAAATTGTCTCAATACAAGACTTTAAAAACTGCACGGCTGTTTTTTATTACACAAAAATGGTCAATCACGGTATTTCAATTAATGGACCTTTTTCTCTACTAAAACCCAAAGTTCGCTGAATAATTGATGCAACCAACCTCTGATATCAGACAAATATGTTAAACAGTTTCCGTTTCATAATTAAAACCACCGTCACTCAATACGCAAAGTCTGTCCACCATCAAGTTTTCAAAGATAAAACTGGCGACTATTGTCACGTAAATTTTTCGAACACAATGTTTTTACAGATAGAACCATTTTTTGTTAATACACAAAAATGGTCAAACACTGTATTTAGACAGAGGACACTACAATCTAAGTATTTCAACCAGATTTTTTCATAGAAGGAATTGCAGTTTTTGAGACATAAAATTAGTCGACCACAATGTTTTCATATATGGAATGACCGTTTATGACCACAGAAAATTGTTTGAACATAAAATTGTAGCTAGATGAAAATGCTGTCTTCTAATATACGAATTGGATCGCCCATGGTTATTAATACTCAAATTTGGTTGACTGCCAATTTTCCATAAATGTATTAACGTCTGGTGTAACACAAAATTTTTCAGCCAGGTTATTTTAAAAGATGAAAACGCTGTCGGTTTTTACAAAATTTTGCTGACGTCCATATTTTTAAAGCACGATACCCATATGCGAGTGTCCATATGCGGGTGTTTTCTAAGGAGCCACCATTACTAATACACAAATCAGTCAAAGGGAGTAGTCTAACAGTCGGAACTGACAATCAACAAAAACGTTATCTACGGTGTTGTTTTTTTTGTTAGAGCTGACATCTGTTAAAATACAAATTTGGCTAACCATATTATTTTGATAGACGGAACGAACGTCTGATATTATTTCGTCTACCACAGTTTTCTCATAATTCGGCAGGTGATGTTTCCTTCAATTTTTCACAAAATTTTTGAACCTGCATTTTTTCGTACTACAAACCATGTTCTATTTGTAAACAGAATTCGTCGAAAAAGTTATTTTAATAGGTAAAACAAAAGTCCATCAACCAGTACATTTTAATAGATAAAACAAACATCCACCAACAACAAACCAGATAAAACAAATCCACGACAAACAAAACTGTCCTACCAGGGTAGCTTTTAGATCGAAGTTCAATATGTTGATGCAAAAAGTGTTTTTTTTACACAGAAGCGCCGACTATTGAAACAAAAAAGTGGTTGAACACGTTATTTTCATAGCTAGATTAGCGCCCATTGATGAAAATCTTCAGTTTATTGTTATAGCAGGAATCAACAACTATAGATGATTTCCATTTGATGAAACATAATCTACATTAGTAGGCAATAACCCCTTTTGTCATGTCTCACCCCCTCGGCATTTGTCATTGGGGGCAATGCTAATACCGTCCAACGCACACTTGTTTTCAAATTTTGTCACGCGGTTTCCCGATGCACGAAGTAAACCTATGTTAATCATTTTTTATCTACTTGACACGTTGAAATCGAGGATTGCCTGTGTCTGTGTTGCCGCGTTTGTTGTTTTTTTGAGTTTGTTTGTGTGTCTACTTTTCTATACCTAATGTTCTATACTTCATTTAGAGAAGGACCTCCGTTGGTATTCAGATGCTTCCTTAACATGTGGAATACAATTCACTTACTGGTCATAACTTATGGGTCTTAACACGTACAGCCGCAGAATGCCGCTTGATGGAGAGCCACAAAATCAGTATTGGAAGAGCTGCTAGGGATGCTGCAGATTTTTAAACTTGATCATTTATAAACTTACCCATTTACAGACTTGCCACTCATAGACATCCTCGACTCTAGTGAAGCTTTAATTGGATCTTTTCAGTTTGTGCCCCCTCCAGTACGTTATATGTGCCCCCAGTTACAGAGGACGTGTCATTATCTCGACTGATTTACAGATTTATCACAATTGGTCCATAAATCAGTAGTTCGGTGGAACTTTTTTTTGGGTGTGCGGTCGGCTGACGCTCCGCTCGGCCTAACCTTGGACGCACCCTCTCCTCTTGGCGGGGGAAGGGGCTCTATCAATTTTGGGTTGTTGGCTAAACGCCCTGTCGGCCAGTTCGGCGGCTACCTAAGCTAGGGCAAAAACGGAAAATACCTCTTTAATGTAGTGAACCCGAATTAAAGGTAAATGGGCCAATGTTTGCTGGTATCTTAATTGTATCAAATAAAATAGTTCAGAATCGTTATCTGAAAAATTTAATACTTCCATTATGTTTCTGAAATACAAATGAGATCTTGAAGGAATTACTACAACATTTTGAAGAGCTTTATGAAAAAGGCCACAACTTCTAATATATTTTTTGAAAATTTGCTCCCCTCTATTACAATCCAGGAAATTATTTTGCCGTCATAACTTAATCATTTCACAAGAAGATCCCGTGACAGCCAATCAGAATAACATTGACGTTCAACTTAGATTTGCAATATCACATGTTTTCATAGGCAATATTTGACGAATGCATGATCAATAAAAAAAAGTTTCAAGACCCGCGTTTTGCGTTTTCACATTTTTAGGACGAATTAACAGTTAAAATTTTGTGGAAATTTTGTGAAATAGTACTGTTAGTGACCAAATCACGGACTAAGCACAGACTCGGTACAAGATGCCCCTTGGACTGCTTATTTTTTGAACGGGGGATACTATTAATCTCCCGCACTAAAAATTCGTGTGATTAAAACCACCTTATAAGCCCTCTACTTGATCTTGACAACGCCTGAGGTTTACTTTCAGTAAACAGTATTAATACATAATGAACTTCGATGATGTTTAATTGAAAATGAAACTGATTTCAATTAACAACGTAATTACATGTTGATTAAAAATCATTTTACAAAAATTAACTTTGAATCAATATCAATTTCTTATACGGAAATTTATGTCATACGGAAATTTATTTCGATTAGTTGTCAGTCCATCTTTTTGCTGAAACAGATTTTAATAACAAAAAACTGCAATACACTTTTAAATAAATCATATCTGCCGCTCATACCTTCCGGCTGTATCAACAAGAACTCGTTCGAAAATGAGGTTAGTCGTACCAGAAACGCCGCAGCTTAGTACAGATTTCTTAGTAGAATCCTTCAAATTTGCGCCGCAGCAAATATACTCATCAATAATTCCCCCATCATATTCCTATGTAGAATCCTTCCAATACTCACCAGCACTTAAATAGGAGGGCTATTTCGACATTGTACAATCCCCAGTATCACCCACTATCCCATCGCCAGCAGTTGAGTCCCATTTAGAACTTCTGGGGAGAACTACTGACATTAGGACTTCCTCTTCTTCGACATTGTCTCCTGAGACAACTATCTCAGCAGTAACGGGAAGTTGGGAATTAAAAGTTGATCCAAATGACACTTTATGGACAAATTTTAACCAAATAAAGCTCGTCTGTCCAGCAGAGGTGACAGGAATTGACGACACTGATAAAACCCAAGTGCTTTATATCAACAACACTCGAGACTTCGAAGATATGACGGATATTGCTTGGGGCCGATTATCGTTTTCGGCGCTTCTCTTCAGAGTGGAGCTGCAAACAGATGAACCACTTGCATCAAATGCTTTAGAAGAAATACCAGATGGCGAGTTTTCTCAAATAGAAACTCAGAAATGCAAACTAGAAATTCGACAATGTTCAGATTGCAAATCAATTTTAAATAAACTTTACTATATCTTCGTTAAAATTTCGATTGTGTTATTGATTTTTAATTATGATTCATACCTTTTTCTTTCCATGTCATTTGTTAATTAAGGTTTAAGATCAAACGTTTCCAAAACAAATATCAATAAGGAAAACAAAGATACGCAGGTTCTAGTTCCTGTTCTGCTATATCTGAACAGAGTCAGCAGTGATAAGGACTGAATGAACTTCACATTAACTGGTTCACTGAATTCTTGAATTCCTTCACTGTAACTTACTTAAAATGTGAAAAGAATAAAAGGCTTGTAATGTCAAAGAATTATGTTGATATCAAATCATGGAACCGATATATCAATAATCAGGAACCGATATCGGTGGCCTATTGTCATCATAATCATCATATCACATGATCACTTAAAAAATGTTTTGCAATAAGATCAACCGATCGCCTTCAACGACGAAACCCCAACAAAGTAAGTACGGATTGTTAATGGTTGACAACTACAGACAGAGAGGACACCCCAACCGGGTATGTACAAATTTTTATCGGTGGAAACCTTTAGACAGCGAGTTTTTGCGCCCCCGCTTCGGTGAGCGGCTGACCTTAGTTGTTGGTAATTATCAAAGAATTAGTTACGATGCAACCAAAATACTCTGGCTGATTATTTTCAGACGAAAAAGTCGGATACCTATCATTATCCTTCAGTTCTGAAAATCTTTTAGCGGGTAATAAGTATACCAAGTACAAAATTTAAACAGTTTGGTTTTTCTGTTATTCGGAATTTAACAGTTGACTCTCTTTCCTTTTCAATTGAGAATGATATTTCATTATGCACTACTTTGCATCATCATCATCATCATCATCATCATCATCATCATCATCATCATCATCATCATGATCATCATCATCATCATCATCATCATCATCATCATCATCATCATCATCATCATCATCATCATCATCATCATCATCATCATCATCATCATCATCATCATCATCATCATCATCATCATCATCATCATCATCATCATCATCATCATCATCATCATCATCATCATCATCATCATCATCATCATCATCATCATCATCATCACCATCATCATCATCATCATCATCATCATCTAATTATACAACACTTCTGATACATTTGTGAAATTTCTAAGTGCTTCTGGCATCTTTTCTGAGATGGCAAATTGCTGCTGACTACATTTCTGAGATGGCAAACTGCCGCTGACTACTTTTCTGAGATGGCAAATTGCTTCCGACTACTTTTCCGAGATGGCAAATCACTGTTGATTACTTTTCTGAGATGGCAAATTTCTGCTGACAACTTTTCTAAAAAAAGCTTCTGACTATATTCAACACTTCTATTAGTTTTCTGAAATGTCTAAAAGCTTCTGAATACTTTTCTGGAAAGATTTAAAAGCTAAAATTTTTAATTCAAATTAACCAAAAAAAAACATTTCAACAGATGAAAATAACAAAAGAGTAAAACAGTTTTTGGCAATGGGGAAATCTCACAATCTTGAAATTCTTGTTTGAAACTCCAATTTTCCGATTGGGAAAAACTCATACCCTGACAGGTGCGCTAAAGCTTTTGATGGGTAGCTTTTCTTCGCGTCATGCTCCACCTTAAAAAGAAGCGCAGAGGAAGATGTTCGGACACAGTCAGTAACCTGCATACCGTCGAAGTCAGAATTGTTATTGCTAAAACAAATTGGTGATTTTTCTGGATCACCTAGCCTTCTCGCCCCGATTGTTTTTTCTAGCTCAATTTGCTTGAAACGTGGCCATGAAGCTTCAGTGTCTGAATCAAACTCCCGTCCTCTGATCAGTTAAAGATCATCAGACATTGAAGTCATGTCAATTATCTCTGAAAAAATTAGATGTGAAAAAAAAGTTGGTGACATAGTTATTGGCAATGTTACTGGAAGCGTTATATTGTCGACTTTAGTACTGCTAAAGGATTTTTCGGATATTTTGTTTATGTAATGGAATACTGGTTCTTCCGTTTCGGGACATGATTATAATTGTTTGCAACAACTGTTAACTCCAAAGTCCAGAACCAATGAGCAGAAGGCTTCTTTGAGAAGCTTCATGTGTTCTCGATCTAGCCGTTTGTGATCAAGTTCTTGATGCTTTGGGTCAAGACATGTTCGCTATCGAGATTGTTTGTATAAGCTTTGCTTGTTTTCTGGAAAATAGTCGCCTTGAAATGTTGAATTGGTGGATCAAAGTGTCTATGAAACTCATAAAAGATATCTATATGCCATATTTAAATTCTACTAATTGGTATTATTGATACTAATTCGTTCTAAACACATTAATAATAGGTTTTAATAACCACTTCCAGATATCATGATTCTTTTTTCAAATTAGCACTTCATTCAACAAGTTTGTGTATGGCTTCTAGTCAGTTGCCTTCAAACAAAAATGCGACAGTTATACAATTAGACTAAAATCTGTTAAACAATTTGACAATTAAATTTGACGACTATTTTGGTCAAATTGGTAAAAATAATTGTTAATAGATTTTGATATTGATTCATTTTTAACCCATTATTGATATCAGCTGCTCTAAATTCTTGTCAAATCCGAGACGTCACATTGCACATAAAATTCTGGTTTGTTCAAATTTCTGAAAATGACGACCCTAAATAATGAATATGAGGCAACCCAGAGCGAGTCTTCATCTTTTTCGTAGCCGGTTCCTTATCCACTGCCCCCCGCCCAAATCAAAAGAACCAGCTTACCATTCGCCATCTACTATCAACACCCGTCAAACCATCAACTCTTGAACCCACCGGAAACTGCAGTGGTTGGTCAAGTTGAATTTACACCGGACTCTACACGCAACGAACCAGATTGCAATACTTTCTGGAAAGAGATGGACTGCACGAAAACTTAAAAAAAGAACGTGCGACTCCAAACCCGAATGCAAACAACAGAAACAACGGCCCTCAACTTCAGCTGAAAAACAATATAAAACGACGTTTAAATTGGATATCAACGATTTAACGATTGATGTATTTGACACAGCTGAACAACGCGTCATTTTGAAGATTAGAAATAACGATGAATTATATGGGGGCAACGGCCAACTTACATTCAAAGAGTGGGTACAACTCCACCGAGCTAATACAACTTATCTGATGACCTTTCAAAAAATTTCATTTACTGAATTTGAAGTTTGGAAGATAACGGTCCTCTCGGTGATTCAAGTTATATATGCTGCTAAACAGCAACCAACGTCAGAACGTCATGCCCGGGAGCGAGGATTTCATCAATTCCTGTTTTGTTGAATGCGAGAACTTATTTATTCGATGGGAATATACCGTGAAGCACCATCACAAAATAGGTTTCATGTCGGCACAGTACCCTTCGCTGCGATCGAAACAACGCTAGAGCTGCCTCCTATATCACTGCATGCCCACATAAAGAGACAAATGAAAGAGAGAGCCTCAAAGAATTCGCAGCGGGGCAGGGGTGGGAGCAAATAAACGACGTTGCTAAGCTTCAGGGGTTACAACCAAAATCCTGACGCTAAGTAACGAAGTTTATCCCAAACTTAG
>NC_134475.1:54133228-54153228 GCF_964194025.1 Convolutriloba macropyga | reverse complement strand
GGTCCTCATGGAAGCTTCGCGACGATTCACGAGATCGATCCTTGCTCGGTTTGCCCTTTTTGGGTGAGTGGATATATCGACGCTTAGGTGGGACCTTGGTCCTCGAAACTTTTTCCAGGTTAGATCTCGCGTGGGGTTCCCGGGGCTGCGTGTCTCTTTTTCGAATGGTTCGAATTCCCATAATCTTGTTCATTTGGGCCTTTCCGTGGCTCCGTATAAGTTCCTGGAACTTTTTGTGGTGGTTTCTTACGGTCTTTCTCGCTGCAAAGTTTATGAGAGGTATATTCCTTTGTTTGGGGGTACCGAACTTCGCGACATCCGATTTGTGAAGGACCGTGTCCTTTTGTCCCGGCATTTACTAATACCGTGCCCTCTGGTACAGTTTCGTACAGCCCTTGTAAGTTCTTTTTACTTCGGGTGGTCGCTATGTTTTTTCTCGCTAATAATGGTCTCGGGCTTGTTTTCGCTAACGGCTCTTCGAATTTGGATGATTCCATTTTGATAATGCGTGGTATGTCCCCGGTATCCTCTTTTGCTTCTTTCAGCTTCTTGGTTTTTGCCTCCTTGACTTCTCTGTCGCTGTCTAGATCTGAGTGCGCCCACCTCTCGTCACTGATTAAGTCCTCTTGTCCGATAATATTGTCATCTAAATATGCGTGAATTGTATTAGACCAGTCAAGATTACTTTTATGTGCGGTTGTAGTTGCGTTACTTAGGGCGGTATTATGTTTTCTCCCAAAGTGAGCCTCAAATGGGGATATTTTTGAGATTTCTTCCTACAAATACGTAGTTCGTACGTGATTTGGCTTAGTGCCTGTTTTATATTAAACGGCATTTGGTTAGGGTCTAATTTTATACATCCTAGGCGACGTTTGACTGTTTGTACAAGGCGTTCGACTATACCGATAGCACGATGGTCGCCAGCTGGGGCAAAGGTTATATTGATGTTATGCTTATCACAAATTTCTTGTACTTTATTGCCTTTTAGACAACGCGCTTGATCTATTCTTAGATTTCGTGGTACACCGTGTCGTATTATGTACTTGTTTAGAAATTTTTCCATGTTAGGGCCATTGGCATTATTGTAAAGTTTGAGTGTTGAGAATTTTAAAAAGTGATCTATGCAGGCTAGGAAATATATTTCGCGACCTTGCCCATCTATAATTGGGCCGCCGAAATCGATTTGTATCTCTTCATTAGGTTCTGAGCATCGTGGAAGGTGGCCCACTTTTTTTGGTATTAAGCTTTTGAGGTTCTTACCGAATTCAGTACATGATCTACACGTCTTAGATTTGTTTATGAGGTCCCGGTTGACGTACGGCCACCATAATCTTTGACCAAGCTCGGTCACTCCCCATGCACCGGGATGGGTTGCGTGCAGTTTTTCCATGACTGGCTCTTTCACAACGCGTGGTATCGCGAGTTTATTGTCCACCAATATGCATCCATTGTGAGTGCTGAGGTTCTGCCATTGGCCGTGGATTTGTTTACAGAGCTTTTTGCATCTCTGTTCGTCGTCGGTGAGGATACAATCTCTCACTTCTCGTAGGACTGAATCTCGATTGGTCATCGCTGCAATTAACTTCATGTTGAATACTCCCTGTATCATGTCGTTCACTTCTTTATCCTTTGGATGTTGTTGCTTTTCTGCGGATGGTGATTTAGATGGACTGAGGAAATTGCTCATTGAAAATTTTGGTCTGGATGGCGAGGCTTGTGAATTTGAAGTTTTGGTTGATTTACTCATTGTGTTAGAGGTAGATAAATGTAAATTTTGTAAATGCTGCTGAGCAGGGGATAACGAAATTGGCAAATGCGCTTTGTTAGTTGTGTGGTTCGATACTATCTTGTCTTGTGTGACGTCATATTCCGTATTTGGAATGTGTTCACTTGCCTTTTTGCGTTTGCTGCGTAAGCTATAATTGTTGCTGTAATTAGGCTTTGTCCTTTTACTCGTTTTCAAGACTAGGTTTGTTATTTTGCCACGCTTTTTGTGCTTTTGAATTAGTTGTGGTGGAATCGTGTGGCGATTTTACCCTGAAGTTGGATTGCTTGGAATCGTGCGACGATTCCATGGACCTTTTCAATTTGTTGTATTCGTGGCGCGATTCCATCCCTGTTGTCGTTCGGTTGTTGTAATAGTGGGATGGGCTAATGGTGCTTTGTTGAGCGGCGTATTGGGCGTGTTGTGATTTTATGTCATGTTTTGTAGGTCTGCCTCTGCGCCTTTTGATTTTAATTGTGTGCTCAAATTTTTCTGTATTCTCTTTCTAGGTCTTCCTCGTTTGTGGATTATTTTCACTGTGTCTTTAATGACGTTGATTTGTGCGATTATAAAGTCGGCGTCGTATGTGCTAGGTGGGCTTGCTATTTGATCTGGGTTTCGTGACATATAATCCGCCATCCCCGTTTTCGATCCGGGTATGTAATCGTTTGTCAATGTAAATGGGATTAGCTTGTCACACCATCGTGTTAGTCGGCTTTGATGTATTTTTGTTGATCGTTCTTTTAAAATGGATAGGAGCGCCCGATGGTCCGTTTGAACGGTAAATTTATGTCCTAGTAAATAGTGTTTGAAGTGTTCTAGTGCCCATACTACTCCTAGTAGTTCGAGTTCAATGATACTATATTGTTCTTCTGCCTTGTTTAGGAACCTGGAAGCGTAAGCAATTGTGACCCACACATCGCACGTTTCTTGTTCTAGTACAGCACCTAGCCCTCCTCTTGAGGCGTCTGTTTTAACTATAGTCTTACGGTTTATATTGAAGTATGTGTTTTCGTTCGGTGAGGTGGCGTATGTTGTCTTTTATTTTGTTAAATGTTGCTTCGTGTTGCTCTTGCCACACAAATTTTGTTTCCTTGTGTAAGAGTTTGCGAAAATCGTTGCATGTTTGGGCTAGGTTTGGAATGAATTTGGTTAAATGATGGATGCTATCTAAGAATTATTTAAGTTGTTTCTGTATTGTTGGTAGATGGAGATTAAGGATTGCTTTTGTCTTTGAGACTAATGGCTTAATGCCGTTTTTATTGATTTCGTATCCGAGCCATGATATTTTTGTTTTTGCAAAATGACATTTTTCGAGGTTTATTGCTAGCTTTTCTTCTTCTAGTTTGTCTAAGCATTTGAATAGTTTTTCTTTATTGTTTTGTAATCCCCCCTTTGTGACTATTATTATGTCTTCTAGGAAACTAAATGTGTTTGTGAGGTTAGCTAGAGTTATGTCTATAGCTTTTTGAAATTCGGCTGGCATGTCTGTTAGACCATAAAATCCAGTATAGAATCGATATGTTCCTGTGGCTTGTCCGCCTATGATGTTGAAATTGCAGTGTTTCGCTGTCTCTGGGTCCAGTGGAAGTTGACTATACGCGTAACGTAGGTCAATTGTTGAGAATAGTACTTCTCCGTCGTTGGACGCTTGAGTGATTGTTTGCGCGATGCTATCCATTATGCAGTCGATGTTATGCATTTGGTACTTATTCTTATGAATTGCCTTATTGATTGTTTTTGCGTCCATTGCCAGTTTAATTGATTTGTCACGTTCGACTGTAATGACAATGGGTGAGATGAAGAATTCTTCGCTACATTTGTCTAGTTTTGTGATGTGTCCGTTCGCTTGTAGTTTCTTTAGTTCTTCTTTTACTTCTTTTTCGAGGTGGAGTGGGATTCTGCGTCCCTTTTGGTGGATGGGAGTGTAATACGACTTAAATTTAGATTTTACTTTATGGTTGACCGATCGACCTATTCTGATTGTTAAAATTTTGTATTTTATGGCAATTTCCTGTTTTTGTGGATGGGGCACTGATGTTGGAGATGGTCTTACCTTCCAGATTCGTGGGGTCCTGTTGTTGTAGGGTGATTCCTAATGCTTGGAAGAGGTCTCTGCCAATGATTGCCCTATGACTATTAGGGGTGAAGGAGACTATTAGAGGATGAGGTCTGCTCGCCCTGCATTCCATCCGTTGCATTGTATATCACTGTACAAGGTCCCCTTATTGTAAATTGGGTGGTTTGTTTAGCTGCGTAGCTGTACTGAGTTCGTGGTGTGGCTCCACCGTGTGTTGCTGTCCCTTCCTCTATATCTTTTGCCATTCGCTCTGTTACTAAGCTAGCTGAGCTGCCGGAGTCCACCATTACCCACTATTTGCTGTTTCCGTATTGTGTTTCTAGTTTTGCGGGAGTTGTCTTGTTTTTCTCGGGGGACAGCATATTGACTGAGTAATCGTCCAGCATATTGCTTTCAATTTCATTGACTCGTTGAGTGTTAGTCGGGCGGTTTAGGTTGGATTTGCATACCCTTGCAAAATGGTTCGGTTTGTTGCATCGACGACATGTTTGGCCCATTGCTTGGCATTTGGATCTATGGTCAATTGTCCAAGGTTGACCGCAATTTCGACAGTTGTGGCTTGCTTGTCTTGTCATCGAGGAGGTGTTTGTTCGTGGGGGGCTTCCGGTATCTCTGAATCGTGAGCTAGATATGGCCACATTTTCTTGTTTGTCCATTGGTGTGAGTGCGTTCTTTGACTGGATTGTGAGTTGATTTCGTGCTCCCAATTTTATTCCCTTTGCGACTTCGAGTGCTCTTTCGGGTGATAACGTGACTTTAAGTAGTTCCTTCTGAATTTCTGAGTCGATCATATTTGCCGTGAATATGTTGCGCAGAAGTTCATCTTCTAGGTGGCCTAGTTGGCAGTGTTCCGCTAGTGAGCGAAGTGCTGAGTGGAATTGTTCCATTGTTTCCCCATGTTGTTGGCGACGTGTCAATAATAGGTACAGGTCGAACGTTACGTTCCTTGGTCGGATGAAGGTGGTTTCCAGTTCTTCCCAAATTTCTTTCGTGGTTTTCGTTTCTACATTTGTATGTGGAAACTTTCTGCCATGCATTTTCCTTCCTTCTACTCCTAGGCTGAGATATATTAAAGACTTGACTTTCCTGTCTGCCATGTCCCAAGGCTTATCTCCACACAATACCCCTACACGGTCGATGACGTTACACTCGTTTTTCCACTTTGTAATGGCTTGATGGTATCCTGTGAGTCTCTCTCGCTCCATTGTTTGGGTGGGGTTGTTTACGGGTGGCTCTTCCGCTGGTTCTGGGGGTAAATGGCTGATGTCGGTTTCTCTCTAAGGAGGTCTTCTACCTGGGTGTTTGTCTTAGCGACGATTGCCATCTTGAGTTGGCTTCTCCACTTTTCCCATGGGATTGGCGGGTTACTACTGGGTTTTTCCTAAAATGGTTCTAGACCTAGAATGGTTTTGCCTTTTAACTCTGACTGCGAAAAGACGTAGGCGTTGACAACTTTAATTCCTTAAAACTTAGGCAGAACTGCAGTTAGACAGTTCGCTGCCGAAGCACTAACAGCTAGACAAGGTCAAGTACCTGTCAGCGAGGAAATAGTTATTCGTGCTACGAATGACGCAACAAAGAACAACTAGTGTACAACGTGTAACGTATGACTATACTGCAAGGGGGGACCATTAATTTACTGCATTGAATGTGAGAGTTACTAAGTGGTGCGGTAACCAAAGTATGATAGACATATTGTTTGTTGCAAAATTACTCTAGTACCACACTAATAATAATAATAATAGTAATACTAATAATAATAATAATAATAATAATAATAATAATAATAATAATAATAATAATAATAATAATAATATTAATAATAATAATAATAAAAATAATAATAATAATAATAATAATAATAATAACAATAAAAACAATAATCGTAATAATAATAATAATAATAAAAATAAAAATAATAATAATAATAATAATAATAATAACAAAAATAATAATAATAATAATAATAATAATAATAATAATAATACTAAAAATAATAATAATAATAATAATAATAATATTAATAAGAATAATAATAATAATAATAATAATAATAATATCAATAATACTAATAATAATAAATTAATAATTATAACGATAATAATAATGATAATAATAATAATAATAATAATAATAATAATAATAATAATAATATTAATAATAATAATAATAATAATAATAATAATAATGATAATAATAATAATAATATTAATAATAATAATAATAATAATAATGATAAAATGACAATAACAAAAACAATAATAATAATAATAAAAATTATAATTATAATATTAATAATAATAATAATAATAATAATAATAATAATGATAATAATAATAATAATAATAATAATAATAATAATAATAATAATAATAATAATAATAATAATAATAATAGTAATAATAATAATAATAATAATAATAATAATATTAATAATAATAATAATAATAATATTAATAATACTAATAATAATAAATTAATAATTATAACGATAATAATAATGATAATAATAATAACAATAATAATAATAATAATAATAATAATAATAATAATATTAATAATAATAATAATAATAATAATAATAATAATAATGATAATAATAATAATAATATTAATAATAATAATAATAATAATAATAATAATAATAATAATAATAATAATAATAATAATAATGATAAAATGACAATAACAAAAACAATAATAATAATAATAAAAATAATAATTATAATATTAATAATAATAATAATAATAATAATAATAATAATAATAATAATAATAATAATAATAATAATAAAAAAATAATAAAAATAATTGTGGTGGAGGACGTATGAAACAAAGTATTCTTATCTACTATTATGAACACTACTAAAACTATATTACTAGTATTATCATTCCACATGGAATGCGTGATTGCTAGGATAGAACTTATTTACAGTTGTTGTAGTGAAGTTACATATTCTTGAACTTAATCTTTTCGTTGCACTCATATTGTGAATCCGTATGGACAGGTACTGTCTGTCACATACTCTTATGCTAACGTTGCGAGAAAAGCGCGAAGTGCTTTTTGCCAAAATCTAGAGTGAAATTCAGCTGAATTAAAGTTACGCAACTGATCTTTTGACCGCTATCGTTTACCATACAACATGGAGCAGTCAGTCTTATCACGATCCCCAATAGGCGTCGCCTTTTTTGGGAAAAAGGAGCACAACCCACAACAACATGGGAAAATTGGATAACAACAACAAAACTAGCCATCTCGGCTAAAGAAAACATACAGTTAGAGAAACTACTGAGACCAAAACCAACAATAGAAGAGTTAGACTACCCACAAGAACCGATATATGAACCAGCACTCCCCGACGAAACAACAGCAGAAAAGAGACAAAGGGAACAAAGGAACTTCAAAAGAACAGTAGACTGGAAGAACCAATGTCAAGCAGTGGAGGACCAAGGTCCAATGATAGACAACGCAAAATGGGACGAAGTAGACAACAAAGTCAAAATTTTAATTTATCTCTCACTCGGAACAGAAGGAACAAACATATTTCACCAACGCTTCCCACACACGAAACTATCCAAATGTACAGCAGACGCATTAGTAATACAACTGAAAGAAACATTCAAAGAAATCAGAAACGAAACATTCGACAGATTCCAGTTCTTTAGATGCACACAAAACCCAGGAGAATCACTAGAACAATTCCACTCACGAATAAAACAGAAAGCGGCACTGTGTAACTAACAGAAAGCGGCACTGGAAGAATTAGAAGACACTCTCGTAAAAAGCATTTTCATTCAGGGAATGTCAAATCCACAAAACCAAATGGATCTGCTATCGGTAGATAGAGATCCACTAGAAACATTACAGTACGCAATCACAAGAGAAAGAGGCCTGGAAAATCAACAACGAATTAGTAACACCCATGC
Source organism: Convolutriloba macropyga (assembly GCF_964194025.1). Lineage (NCBI taxonomy): Eukaryota > Metazoa > Xenacoelomorpha > Acoela > Convolutidae > Convolutriloba > Convolutriloba macropyga. Next base: position 54,145,456 of record NC_134475.1, on the reverse strand, counting down.
ACTAAATCCAAGTTGATCAGGAATAAACCTTATACAAAAACAAAAACAACGAACACAACCAAGAAGCATACTGCCAACACCACCTAACAACAACACAATACCAGACTGCTGGAAGTGCGGATACAAATTCATAAAAGGTCACTTTGACAACTGCCCCGCGAAAAATGTAATATGTAACATTTGCAAGAAAATAGGACACTACGCCCAAGTGTGCAGATCCGACATTCCACCAAGAAGAGTAGAAATACAAAACACACAAAGAAACAACCAAGGAGCATACATCAACAAAAACCAACAACAAAACAACACACAACAACAAACAAACACAAGACGCGTTCGCAACATACAAGCAATTCCGGACGACAGCACAATCCAAGAAGAAGAAGAAACAGAAACAGAAACAATTGACCCGGAAAGCACATGTTATATTAGAGAAATGATGGAAGACTGGAGTTCCATCAACTTTATAGAGTCACTAAACTTCACTACGGTCACTCAGAAAGATCTAAACAAAAACCATCAAGGAGAATTCTGAATAAAAACATCAAGCAAAAATGAAAACATCAACTTGCTAGCAGACACAGGCAGCCGCCGATCATTCATCGCACGAAGTACAGCACAAAACCTATTAGCAAAAATAGGAAACAAGATTATCAAACAAATCAAAAACATCGGTTAATTCAGATGCTTCAACAACAACAAAATAAAAGTGGACTACCAAATCCAACTGGATCTCACATCGGGTAACACAACAGTACACAACTGCCAAATCCTAGTCGTCCCACAAAATACAGTAAATCTACTGGGCGGAGACATCCTCCAGAATCTGGGAATAGAATTAACCTTCAAAACATCAGGTGAGAAGATACACAACATAAATTCACCACAAAACAACATTGCAAAATGGATATTTCAAAAATATCCCCACTTATGCACCAGAATTGGAAAATCAAAAAATCACATCGCAAAATCCACATTTCACAACACATTCCATCCCACACAACACAAAGGAAGACGAGTTCCACTACATTTAATAGATAAAGTAGAGAAAGAATTAAATAAACTAATAGAGGACAAGCAAATAAGTAAAATTAGACTAATGTTCCGACGAATACTTTATCATTCCAGTAGTAATCACAGTAAAACACGACAAATCCATAAAAATAGCACTAGATTCAAAAAAATTGAATGACGCGATACACAAAAACAAATACCAAATGCGGAGCATAGACCACCTTATGGATACGATAGCATGCAAAATAAGTGAAGTAAAACAAAAGACAGACACACTATATTTCTCAAAAATACACCTAAAAAACGCATACAGTCAAGTCCCCCTACACGAAGATACACAAAAACATTTCAATTTCAACATCCTTGGCGGCAACGCTACAGGAACGTATAGATTCATAAACGGTTTCTATGGACTAACTGATATGCCGGCAACATTCCAAAAAGTAATGGACTTTACATTAATAAACATCAACTCAGCACACGCTTTTCTAGACGACATAATAATCATAACCAAAGGATCACTCTCGGATCACGAGAAAGAATTAGACAAAGTGCTAACCCGCATAGATAACGAAAGCCTAGCAATAAACTTACAAAAATGCGAATTTGCAGTGACGGAAATTACATGGCTAGGGTACAAGATAAATCCAGATGGAATAATACCAACAAAACGGAAGCAATTATAAAAATGGAACCTCCCAAAACCCTAAAACAACTCAGATCATTAATGGGGAGCATACACAACTTACAAAAGTTCATCCCAATTTTATCAAAAGTATCAGCACCACTCAGACCACTCCTCTCACACAAAGAAAAAATAAAAAACAGCAAACTAGAATGGAACGAAGAACACACAAAATCATTCCAACAAATAAAAAAGGCTATCACTGAGATAAAGGAAAACAAACATTTCGACACAAACAGACCAACTAGAGTCCGATGTGACGGAAGCAAAGAAGGACTAGGAGCTTGCCTTGAACAAAAAACAACAATATTTGGCAACCTATAGCATACGCAAGCATATTTCTAAACACTAACGAACAAAAATACAGCATCAACGAATTAGAACTACTTTCAGTAGTATGGTCATTAGAGCACTTCAAATACTATTTATACGGCTCACGCTTTATACTCCAAACGGATCATCAAGCACTATTATCCGCTCTAAAAGATAATAGAGGTAACAAAACATACCAAAGTAGATTAACAAGATGGGTGGACAGACTCCTACCTTTTAACTTTTCAGTAGAACATATTGCGGGCAAAAATATGGGCTTCGCAGATTATTTTAGTAGACATCCTACATCAGCAGCAATTCCAATATCAAAAGACGACGAAAATTTTGTTATCAACCTAATCGACTCATTCAAACTTATGCTAACTAAAGCAGACAAAATTTCATCAATTGGAATGCCGCAAATATACCAGCACACGATGACGTAATTAAAACAAGTGAGCGAAAGCGAACAAAGCAAAACGCTTTTAGCCAATTTCGTAGTACAAAGCAGTCACGCTCTAATAATCCACTTTTCGTAAACGCATGCACAAGAAATAATCCAAACATTAACACATTTGAACAAAACATTATCAAAAGATTTCGTAGACCCAACAAAAGAACTATGTCATTACTAAACCAGACTAAACAATCTCTAAACTCCCAAACTACTTCAGACATTCCCCAAACTTCTAAACCTACGTCAAACCCTAAAGCCATTACTATCGGCACACAAACTGATTGCGTATCGAACATCGGACAGGGACTAAAACCATTAAACCCCAACATTGTTAAAAAACCATTTTACCAAGTTACTCTAGAAAACTCCCCTGATTACTTGTTAAATTTACACAAAGTTCTTGGCGAATCATTTATTGCAGAGGCAATAAAAAATGACACAAACAGTAACAAAATTCGTAGACTTATTGAATTACAAGATTGGAATGCCATTAAACGTTTTTCCAAATACTGGTACAGCTTACGTAAAGACCTCTCCGTAACTCCTAATGGATGTATCTTGTACGACGGGAAGATGTATGTCAGCTACGCAAACCGGTTATCGACTCCGTATACAAAACGCACCCAGGCCAAGCGGGCATGATCTATCTGGCCCAGTTGTTATGGTATCCTCAGACACATCGAGATATTGTTGCCTTAGCGCAGAAATGCAAACAATGCACCAAAACAGGTAAAAATCTTAAACCCATTATCCCAAAAAACAAACATACAAAGTTACCACCACTTTCAGAACCAAACGAGGAAATCCAAATGGATTTCGCCGGACCATTAACAAATAACAATAAGGACACATATATACTGGTAACTGTAGACAGATACTCCAGATATCCCCATGCGGAAATATACAACAACTGCGACACAGATACAGCCATAAACTACTTAAACGACTATATAAAATTCCACGGCATACCAAGATCAATAAGGTGTGACCAAGCACAAGCCTTTAAAGCAAAAAATTTTGAAATTTATTGTATGGACAACAACATAAGAATAATATTAGCACCAACTGGAGACCACAGAGGCACAGGAATGGTAGAAAGATTAATACAAACAATAAAAAGAAGACTATCAGCAATAAATGTAGATAACAACTGGTCAAAAGAAACACTAGCAAACAAAATATCAGCAATAATAGAAAACATAAAACTTATACCAAACACAACCACAAAAATCACACCATTCTAAGCACACTTCGGCAGAAAACCAAACACACAAACAAGCAACATCGTCACACATCCAAACAAGAAAAACCTAACATACAATAAAATACAAAAATTCTATTTAGACAAGAAAGTACTCAGACGCCCAATGCTCGATCAGCAAACGATGTGGAACTTTTCGGACTCCGAACCCAACTTGGACATGCAGTACAACACTCCTGAGAATTCTGACGAAGAATCGGACACGATCCCTCTTGCCAGGCAGATATCAGCCAAACGTAAGCAAATATCACCAATTAAGATAACACCAGTCAAATTAAGCATAACTTTCGGAGATAAAACCTCCGTACTAATAAACAAAAGAAAACAAGTAGCAAGAAAAACATTAATGAGGAAAGCACCAGAACCAAGAGGAACACTAAAACCACTTTGGAATATAATTCCAGATGGAACCATAACTGATTACACACCAACCACAATATCAATCGATACACATAACAGATCAAACACAAGAATCCGCAAAAGCGACCTAGCTATAGCAACAGAAACATACCAAAATTCCACATCACCGCCACAACTAAAAGAACCCAAACCTCGACTAATGTACTTCGTTGCATGTAAAACAGTACGCGAATATAATAGAAACAGAGAAAAAATACGTAAGTTCTGTTTAGAAGAAAAGAGACAACTCCAAATGCGGGAGATGGAGCAGGCAACTCCCGTAGACGAATCCACAACGGATCCAGCCGGAACATCCAACTCCCAAACTCAACAACAAGCAGGAACGTCAAGCAAGAAACAAAACCGAAACACCCAGAAACGCCGCACCGAACGTAAATGAAAAGCGCTATCACCCTCGAAAAAGACACTTCGGCCATCGAAAAACAAAATGTCGACGTTTGAACAGAAACAGCGCAGGAAGCAGCTATTGCTCAAACAAAGTTGACAATTGCAAGGACGAGGCAACAAGCAAAGCAGAAACAACACCCCCTATTCCATTTGGATCTATCGGCGCTCTCGAACTCCAAGACAATCGAGATAATAAATCTCGCTTCTGACTCATCTAACTCCAGCCCTATGCGAATAGTAACATCATCATCCCCGAAGGATTTCATGACTAACGCCAAACGAGACTGCATACTGAAATCACCAAGCAAATCCCAAAAGAAAAACATTGACAACGTAGTCGAAAAGATCAAGGCGACCAACAAACATCCGGAAGAACAGTCCACATATGACACAGACTCAGACACAGACTATGCCAATATCATCACGATCAAGAAAGCGGGCCCACCAAAGACTAACACACAAGACAACATCATCTCACAACAAGACACCACCACCCCACAACCTCAACACTACTCAACCCCAATACAGCAAGACAATAAAAAAATCACCAATCAGCAGAACATGACTCAACTTCAGACATCGAGAACGAACCACAACCAAGCAGTACACCCACTAACAACGCACCACAACCACAAGACAACAAAACAAGCACTAGCCATGCAACCAAGACCCTGGAACAAAGCCCCATCTCATCCCTCAACACTGAGGATATGGAAGAGTTAAACAAATTGATATTTGAATAATATCAATTATTCAAGCGGGGGAAGTGTGGTGGAGGACTTATGAAACAAAGTATTCTTATCTACTATTATGAACACTACTAAAACTATATTACTAGTATTATCATTCCACATTGAATGCTTGATTGCTAGGATAGAACTTATTTACAGTTGTTGCAGTAAAGTTACATATTCTTGAACTTAATCTTTTCGTTGCACTCATATTGTGAATCCGTATGGACAGGTACTGTCTGTCACATACTTTTATGCTAACGTTGCGAGAAAAACGCTAAGTGCTTTTTGCCAAAATCTAGAGTGAAATTCAGCTGAATTAAAGTTACGCAACTGATTTTTTTTTGACCGCTATCGTTTACCATACAATAATAATAATAATAATAATAATAATAATAATAATAATAATAATAATACTAATAATAATAATAATAATAATAATAATAATAATAATAATAATAATAATAATAATAATAATAATAAAATTAATAATAATAATAATAACAATAAAAATAATAATAATAATAATAATAATAATAATAATAATATTAATAATAATACTAATAATGATAATAAGAGTAATAATAATAATAATAATAATAATAATAATAAAAATAATAATAATAATAATAATAATAATAATAATAATAATAATAACAAAAATAATAAAAATATTAATAATACTAATAATAATAATAATAATAATAATAATAATAATAATAATAATAATAATAATAATAATAATAATAATTGTGGTACCCTGTGGTATCCATCCACCACTAGTAACACCATTAGCGCAGTGAATTAATACTCAGTCAAACGCAGTATATATATATATAACCTTTGTTCAAACACCATTCAATCGTACCACGATTGAGTACATCTGTGACAGGTCCTAGCAACCTTGAGCTTGGACAATACACTGGCAGTGAACTGCCAAATCGCAGTCTGCCTTAAGAAGAGTAATAAACGGTTTGTCACTGAATCTCTTTTACATAAAGCTAACACCTTTATTGAAGCGTTTCATCTAGCGATCAACATACACGTACAACATGGCGCAGTCAGATAAAATAGGACGCACGGCGCTCGGCCTCGAACCCTTCTGGGACAAACCCAGTAGTAATCCACCAATCTCATGGGAGAAATGGAGGAGCCAGCTCAAAATGGCCCTCGTTGCCAAAACTAACATAGAACTGGACGAACTACTCCAAGAGAGACCGACTACAGTCATATACCCCCCAGAACCAGTGGATGAACAACCCGTCCAAAACCCAACACAGACAATGAAACGAGAACGACTAACAAGGTACAACCAGGCGATAGCCAAATGGAAGAACGAATGCAACCACATCGATCGAATAGGAGTCTTATGCGGCGATAAGCCATGGGACATGGCAGACAGAAAAGCCAAATCACTAATCTACCTCAGCCTCGGAATTGAAGGACGAAAAATGCACGCAAGAAAATTCCCCCACACAAACGTAGAATCAAAAACCACAATGGAGCTATAGGAAGAATTGGAACAAACTTTCATCCGTCCAAGAAACGTGACCTTCGATAGAGATTTACTCCTGACACGTAAACAACAAAGAGGTGAAACGATGGAACAATTTCACTCTGCACTCAGATCACTAGCCGAGCACTGTCAACTAGGGGAACTAGAAGACGAACTACTAAGGGACATATTTACCGCAAATATGATAGACCAAGAAATCCAAAAGGAACTTTTGAAAACAACCTTAACTCCTGAAAAAGCCTTAGAATTAGCAGTAAGCATCGAATTAGGCATAAGAAGCCAATTAGCCATTCAGGCAAGACAGCCATCGGATACACCGACAAACCCCTTCATTGGACGAGAAGAACAAGTCATGGAAATTTCCAGCTCTAGCTAACGCGGATCTAATAGACCCCTGTCAACATATAGAGGCACAACAAGAGGAATAACCAGAGGGACCGGCAGAGTGTCGAGCAACAACAACAACAACAGAGCACCAACACACAACTGCAGAAATTGCGGACAACCATGGGACGCGAACCATCGAACAAAATGCCAAGCAATAGGCCAAACATGCCGTCGATGCAATAAGCAAAATCACTTTGCGAAGGTGTGTAGATCGAACCTGAACAGACAACAACCTAGTAGATCGGTGAACGAGATAGACAACCAAAGCCTAGACCAACCATCACAAGGCATACATATGATTACACACATCCCGGACACCCAATCAACATACGACGACTCCGCAGATGAATATACAGTAAACATGATGGAAACACCCGACGATTCCACGACACCATCCAAGCTACACATACAGTACGGGCACAGCAAATTCTGGGTAATGGTCGACTCAGGGAGCTCCACTAGTATCGTAACTGAACAGATGGCGAAAGACATAGAGGCCAGAGACAGCAACACATGGTGGAGCAGAACAACAAACCCAGTACAATTGAAGAGCTACACGGCCACCCCCATAAAGAATCTAGGGACACTTTACTGTGACATCGAGTGCAACGGATGGAAAGCAGGACGTGCGGACATCATAGTCGTACCAAACAAACATCGAGCGATCATAGGAAGGGACATGTTCAAACCTCTTGGGATCCAACTAACACAACACGAATCACCAACACCTACAGGTAAGAACATCAACTCAATAGACACACCCCAAACCCCTACAATCAAAGCCGAAATAGCAATTAAATACAAAAAGTTAACATCAAGGATAGGACGCTCCCTACACCATAAGGTAAAATCACAATTTAAGCCAAACTTTACACCGGTCCACCAAAAGGGAAGACGCGTACCACTACACCTCGAGAAACAATTTGAAGAAGAACTAAAAAACTTACAAAACAACGGACACATAACAAAACTAGACAAATGCAGCGATGAATTTTTTATATCACCAATAGTCATCACAGTGAAGAAGGATAAATCAATAAAATTAGCGATGGACTCAAAAATAATCAACAAAGCAATCCACAAAAACAAATACCAAATGCATAACATCGAATGCCTTATGGACAGCATCGCACAAACAATCATTCAATCGTCCGACGAAGGAGAAGTCCTATTCTCAACAATAGACTTACGATACGCATACAGCCAGTTACCACTAGATGAAGATACAGCAAAACAATGCAATTTCAATATCATAGGCGGCAAAGCCACAGGAACATATCGATTCAATAATGGATTTTACGGACTCACGGACATGCCAGCAGAATTCCAAAAAGCAATAGACAAAACTCTATACAGCCTAACAAACACATTCAGTTTTCTAGACGACATCATCATAGTTACTGGAGGCGGCATACAAAACCATAAAGAAAAACTATTCAAATGTTTAGACAGATTAAACGAAGAAAACCTGGCAATCAACCTCAACAAATGTCATTTCGCAAAAGATAAGATAACGTGGCTAGGCTACGAAATAGACAAAAAAGGTATCAAACCAATCGTCTCCAAGACACAAGCTATATTAAATCTAAAATCACCCACGTCCCACAAACAACTAAAATCATTCTTAGGCAGCGTACATCACCTAACGAAATTTATACCGAACCTCGCACCCCTATGCCGCGAATTTCGAAATTTATTACGAAAAGAAACGAAATATGTTTGGACAAAACATCACCAAACAAAATATGAAAATATAAAGAATTGCATACGCAACTTAACAGAAAATACACACTACGACACAAAAAGAAAAACCAGAGTTAAAACAGACGCATCAAGATCAGGTCTAGGAGCAGTTCTAGAACAAGAAACATGCAACGGATGGGAGACAATATCATACGCTTCAAGATTTTTAAATAAAGCGGAAGAAAAATACAGCATAAACGAACTAGAGTTATTAGGCGTAGTATGGGCATTAGAACACTTTAAACATTATTCATTAGGCCATCATTTTACAGTACAAACAGATCATAGGGCACTACAATCAATCCTCAAAGAACGCTCCAGCAAAATTCATCAAAGCCGTTTAACGAGATGGTATGACAGACTAATCCCATTCAACTTCAATATAGAACACATACCAGGAACAAAAATGGGACTAGCAGATTATATGTCTCGCAATCCATCCGAACCGGCAAAACCCCCAAGCACATACGAAGAAAATTTTATAATAGCGCAAATAGACATAATCAAAGAAACATTTCATATAATACGCAAAAGAGGAAGACCAAAGAAACAAAGCACTACTAATACACAACCCAATTCTAAAACGACACACATCGATTCCAACGTTATTAAAACACATACCTCGCAATCGCCCCACGATTCCAACCAATCTATGAACTACCAAACAAAACGCCAAAGAGGACGGCCCAGAAAAACAAAAGCGGAATCGCCGAACGAATCCACACAATTTAGAGACAACACCGACAAACGCCGCACGAATACTAACAAATTACAAACAAACTTGAATTACAACCTACGCAGCAGTCACAAGACATTCCAACCACAAACAAACATGTCGAATAATGACGTCATTAACAACACACAAGACACACAGCTAACGATTACAGAAGCGCATTTGCCAATTAACACAGCTATACTTAAACAGCCTAACTTTAAACAAACAAACGAAATGGAACACACAACAAACAAACCAAATAGCGCCACCATCAAATCACCAACGCAGAAAACACCATTTTCAATGAGGAACTATCTGAGCCCCACCCCAAATAAGGACGAACTACACCCCACCAGCTCATCGGACGACCAACTCCCTCAAGAACTTGACATCATCTTCAACAAACAACTAATAGCAGCCATGATCAACAGAGATACGGTACTACGGGAAATAAGAGACTGCATTCTCAACAACGATCAAGCGCGATGCAAACAACTCAGCAGGCAGATAAACGCAAAATGGAACAGCTTAAGTGTCAACAACGGCTGCATACTGGTCGACAACAAACTAGCAATACCAAACATCCTAAAAGACTCCGTAATCGACGTACTCCACTCAACACACCCTGGAGCATGGGGCATGACAGAACTGGGACAAAGACTATGGTGGCCATTTATCAATCGAGATTTAATCAATAAATCTAAAACGTGTCGACCCTGTACGGAATTCGGTAAGAACTTAAAAAGCATAATAAAGAAGTCCGATTGGTCCCCCCTTCCACCGTGCTCTGAACCAAACGAAGAAATACAGCTAGACTTCGGCGGACCTATATTCGACGGGCAAGGAAGGGAAGTCTACTTCCTAGCATGTATCGACCGTTTCTCGAAATTTCCAACCCTCAAATTAGTCGCAAACGCAAACGGTCCAAACAAAGAAAAGTTTCTAAACAAATATAAAACACAACACGGCGTACCTAGAAATATAAGACTAGACCAAGCCAGATGCCTAAAAGGTAATAAAACACAACAATTATGTAATCGCTATAACATCAATCTAATATACGCACCGGCCAACGACCATCGCCCCATAGGATTAGTATAACGCCTAATACAAACCGTCAAGCGACGTTTGGGGTGCATTAAACTGGACCCTAATCAAAAACCGTTCAATATCAAAAGTGCCCTCCAAAACCTATCTTTCGAACTACGCACGTGCCGAAAGAAAAATTCTAAACTCTCCCCTTTCGAAGCCCATTACGGACGAAAAGCAAATACCGCAAATATAACATCAAAACCTAACATAAAAAATCTAAACTGGTCAAATACTTTAAAATATTATTTAGATGACAACATCATAGGAGAGGAGGAATTGATCAGCCAGGAGAAATGGTACGACGAGGACTTGGACAGCGACAACGAAGTGAGAGCAACCAAAGAACGTAAGCTGCAGGAAGCCAAAGATGATCAAGGCGAAGTACCGCGTATCATAAAACTTCCATCCGCTAACTTCGAACAGCCCCTCGCCAGAAACAGCCCGCGTCTCCAACTAGCCCGCAAAACCCTCGCCGCCTCCCGAAACAAGAAGCAACTCCAAGGCCTGTATGAAGCGATTCCAGAGGGGGCTGCGTTAGTAAAAACAACAGACAGCACCGTGACCATTAAAGTCCCTGGCCAACAAGATACGGTATTAAACAAATCCGACGTAGCAAAATTTGGCACACCGGAGCAACGCCACATTCCCCTGATCAACTTTGCCGCCAGAAAGACCGTGCGCAACCACCACGCAAAGTTCATCAGTAGTATAGAGTCACATGCACAAGACATCAAAAGCATATTAATCGGCCAACGAGCCATACGAAAAAGAGAAACCACAACGTCAAACGTAGACAAAAAGGCAAAAGCCAATCTCTCCAAAGTCAACAGAATCAAAATCCCTCACAAAAAACGCTACCAACCGTCACCAAAGAAAGGGTCCCCGAAAAAGAGAAAGCTCTCAACGGAGTCCTCTCAAGCATCAGATGAAGAACAGGACAACGAGCCCCTCGACACCGACTCTAACCCCGAAAGTAAAGCCGCCACCAAACATCACGGAAGCACCTATCCAATTGATTCAACGAAAGCATCCACTAGACGTAGTGTACGGGACAAGAAAAAGCCCAAACGATACGGCGAACTGACAGAATTGTCTTCATCGGACGAATCACCGGACTTGGGACAACCCAAGAAACGACGCGCCGGCACAAGTATTGCCTCATACTCGCCTCCAAGACAACCCAACACGGGAACAACAGTATCACCGCCACACAGCGTAATCCCGAGGATCACCCCCTACCAAAACCAAATAGCCGAAAACTTTGAGGACCCACCACAAGCCCAAGAAGAGGACGCATCACACGGAGATGTACTGGCAATCTACGATCAAGACCAGCCCGAACGCCCACTCCAGCCTCATGAACTTTAGTCAAGTTCACTATAAACTTTCAAAAACTCAACGCATAGTAAGCGTAAAGTTCAAAACTCAGTATAATACTTCATCATCGCTATCATTTATCGTAACTTACTTACAATCTCGCTATATTATAGTACTTGTGTTCATCTATA
>NC_134475.1:54115728-54128228 GCF_964194025.1 Convolutriloba macropyga | reverse complement strand
TTATATCAAAGGAACAATGGCTGAGTCTTCAATCTATGATCCCGGATTTGCAGCATCAATGGAAGGCCTCTTAGTTTGGACGAAATTCCGTGCGGAGCCATTACAGCAAAAGATTTCATTTTCCAAATTAAAACATCTAATTTCGAAGAATGGGTCAACATTTCTCATCGTGTTGGTGATTTCAGACCAACTCTACAAATTTTGGATGCTGACAAACTGCAAAGTTACAAAAACAACATCTACGATTCAAGTCTGATGTCAAGCAACATTCAGCAGAGCGCCTACAATTTGTTCTTCTTCAACTGGCTCGAAAAGGCGGATTTTGTAATCAGAGAACAAATAGTATGGGCTGGATCTTTTCTGTTTCTGACCTTGCAATGCCATTTGTTCACAATATTGTTTTTGTGATAGCCAAATAATGCCAACTATATAGCCAATATTGTTTGTGTGATAGCCAATTAGTGGTTAATAATAATTTTTGATTTTCAGGACTGCAAGGAAAAGAAAACAGTCGGAAATTGTAGCAAACTCTTTGAAACTTTGGGACAGTGGCACCATCCTCTATGTGTAACAGAATACATTCCTACCCCTGGTTTGTATAAAAATAATAAAAATAATATAAAAGTACTGTTTAACGATGATGATGATGATGATGATGATGCTGATGCTGATGATGATGATGATGATGATGATGGTGATGATGATGATGATATTGTTGTTGCTGTTGTATAGGTTTGGCGCTGAAAGCTTTCCAGATGACGCAACCAAATCTTCCGAAGCAAATTTTTTTTAGCCCACAACTGTAAATCACAACTTCCAACCGTGGTGTACAAATGGTCTAATGACAATTTTTTCCTGATCTCACAGAAAGGCTCCATTCAGCCATGGCACTTTGAGTTTTCTTTCACCAGCTCCTTAATACGTTTTTACGGGATTGCAAGATTTTGTTGTTGTGACTCCGACAGCCCACAATAGGATGCCCCTGGAAGAGTTTAATAAAAAAATCAAGGGGAGCAACCGAGTTTTTTGGACATATCAGTGGCCTGGTGGACAAAAAACGAAGCTCTCGAATTTTTTTGAAAGGCAAGCAAGCTCTGATTCTTCTTGGAGGTACCCCATAACTTGTGCGATGTAGTGAACGTGTGAGATGGAGAGGCAGAGAACAGTCTGATGCGCTGCAGTAGTTTCGTGTGAACTATTGACGCAGTTAATTGCTCACTTATTATTATTTACTCAGAGTGTGCTTTCAGTATTATTCCATTTTACGAAATAAAGTTATCTGACGTTATCTGAAGTGTCATATTGTATTAAAATTATCTGATATGTTATGTTGATTTTGTATTATTTTGCAGGCAAAGCTCTCATAGCGTTCGGCGATGAGAAGAGTTTTCTGAGATGAAAGGACGGCTTTTTTCCAGTGCTTCAACTGGTTGTTCTTGTGTGGCTTTCTAAAGAAATAGAGTCGTCGGAGCGGGCCAGCACTAGGAGAAAGAATTTGTGGGAATTTCAAACGTCGCCGGATCTCATCTCAGAGATGATGTCATCTCATGAAAATCTCATCTGCCATGTTAGTGAACAAGGATTTTTGTTGTTTTGTGTTTTTGTGTGCGTGTCCTAGTGTGTCGTGTGTGTGTGCGTGTGCGTGTGTGTGTGCGTGTTTGTCAGCGAATGAAGTTCATTTTTGTTTAGAGGACGCTTCTACCTAGTAAATGCACACAAAGTTTGATAAAAACCTGGAGTGAGCTGAACAAGTTTTTCATTTCACGTCATCGGAAACAAGTTCAGTTCATTGACGCTTTGCACATGAAAAGCCAGGAAAAATTTTCAATTCAATGATGTGCACTTTAAAACTGTTAGAACAGTTCAGTTCTTCACTATGTTTTTTCTTTCTCCCGCTGTTGCATTCATTGTGTTATTCTTCATTGTGTTACTCTATTCATTGTGTTGTTCTATTCATGATCTATTTATTGTGTTATTCCTTTCATTATTGTTAATCTCATGCCTGCCTCCTTCTGTTATTCTCTTCCTTGTTTTATTCCTTTCATTGTACTTTTCCCGTTACTCCTCATTGAAAATTGCCCTTTTCAGAGATTACTAGCAACTTAAGTTGACATTCTGTGTACTTCCATCGTTATAAGAAATTTAATAGTTTTAAAAATTCCAAAAAAGTAGTAGAACACTAATTAGGTTTAAGGAGGATAGCTTTGATGTTGTGGGGGGTGTGGACTGAAAGTGTGCAATCACGTCACAGAACGAATACAGTTCATTGATACGCATGTGCGAAGGAGTATAAAATACACTATGCAATTTACATATGGCCATCAGACATCAAGTTCATGAAACTGCATGCATTTTGAACACCTTATCAACTTCAACTTTTAATAACAAACAATTTGTTGACCTATGACTTAATGATTGTTATCGACATTTAAGTTTGTAAGCTAGACGTTTAACCTCAATTCTGCAATTGGAGAGGAGAACGTGTCAAGGTAATTGTTCAATGTATGTGGACAGATCAGCTCTTCCCGTTCAAACCACTTAATAAAACACCTTTCAAATTTTATTTAAAAAGGGAAAAATCATCGGGGAATTTTGGAGCAGGTCAAATGCTTCTGTTGCGGAACTGGTGACCCTTAAAACGATTTGGGTGTATGGAAAGACCAACACCGTCTGGCTTTTCACTGTCTGAGAACAGCTTGAAGACGAAAAAATGTATAAAATTTAAGCGTCCAAAGATCCAGATTTGATTAAATGGCAATTTATAAACAACTATATCCATCCCAAAGTAGCGTTAGTTGCTTAATAAGTTTGAAGTACAAATCTCTCAAAAAGCATGGTGGAGGCACGTCAGCATTCGGTTATTTCCCGAGCATTTAAGACGTGAATGCCACATTACTTGCAAGTAATCAGTCCTCTCTCTTGTCACTTGAGGACATTGGGCTTCCTTCGCCAAAAACTGCTGGATCATCTGCAGTTATAACTGATGTAGTCTCTCTTTCTGCAGTTATTATTGATGTCTAGCCTTCTGCAGTTATAACTGATGGCTTGCCTTCTCCAGTAATAACTGATATCGTCTTCTCGAGTTATGACTGATGTAGTCTTGCCTTCTGCAGTTTTAACTGATGTCCTGCCTTCTGCAGTTATAAATGATGTCTCGCCTTCTGCAGTTATAACTGATATCTCGCCTTCTCCAGTTATAGCTGATGTACTCTCGCCTTCCATTTATAACTGATATGGTCTTGCCCTCTCCAGTTGTATATGATGATGATGATGATGATGATGGTGATGATGATGATGATGATGATGATGATGATGATGATGATGATGATGATCATGATGATGATGATGATGATGATGATGATGATGATGATGATGATGATGATGATGATGATGATGATGATGATGATGATGATGATGATGATGATGATGATGATGATGATGATGATGATGATGATGATGATGATGATGATGATGATGATGATGATGATGATGATGATGCTGACGATGATGATGATGATGATGATGATGACGATGATAATGATGATGATGATGCTGATGACGATGGTGATAAAGAAAAGGCAGATGAACCAAATCTAGAGAACAAAAAAAATTTTCTTTAATTGATCGAAAAGCTCCAAAACGCATACAACCCAGCCAAAAATTCAGGTAAACATATACTTCTGATAACTCCTACAATATAGCTGTTGATCCAGACCCACCTGCTGCGGCTAATTTAGACGAACTAGTTGAAAGAACTCCTTACATAAACTTTGACTATTGTAGCGAATCTACTGTACAGATCAATGCATGGGAACTGAACAAATGAATTCAATTTTCAGAGAATCTGGAGAACTCAGAAAGACCAATTTTGCATATACGTGATGTATATGAGCTTGAAGGATTCAACTCCAATTTATGCGACAAGGATTTATGACCCTTATTTTATTGCTGCTATTGAAAATCTCCACTCAGGTCATTTCAGAATAAAAAATTGTGCGTCAAGCATCATGAAGTGACTCTTAGCTCACCTCAATTCAAACAAAGAAACAAAAAAACAATATTTTTGTTTGTGACGGTCGAGGAATTAATTTTTTTTGGAAACTATGAGTTGCTTCTTGAGATTCCTAATGACCGTGACTGTCCACCAATGAATGTTATTTACTACGTTCCGACATGTGCGTTTAATAACTTTAATTATTGATTTCATGACGAAATACACGATGGCAAAATACCTTTTGATCTTTTCGTTGAATAATTAGATGGATTACAAATTAGCACTCAAATTTACAAAAGTAATACACTCTCAAATTTTTCTCGCAATTGAGTTGAAAGTTTAATCTTATGTTCGATTGCGATAGTTTCATATGAAATCACATGGGTCGCTGAGGCATGGCGATGCATAACCAAATGCATTAACTAAATATTTTGTCACATTGGGTATTTTGGCATTGCGTGTTTTGTCCTGTTTCAGTATTATGTTCAAAAAGAGATCGAATGTGATCTGATTTGGTTTGATTAAGAACATAGGAAACTGCTCCAGGTGTCACAACCAAAAGTAATATAGGATTTTCTTTGATTTCTCAAAAAATGCAATCTCACAATATCATATAGATTTCACTGAGACGAGTGTTTTTTATTTTGCAAAGACTGAAGTAAAAGAGTTTGCATTTGGGCCCCCATTAACAGAAAAATTTTCTACGATGACATTGATGAGTGAGCATACAATTTTAATGTCTTTCATGTGTCTAAAATTGAGCTGAGCAGCATTTAACGTTTGTTTGTTAATTGCAGGAATTGTGCGGAAATTTTTGGAAGAAATGAAATGTTAGACAGATGCTGTTGACGTGTCGTTCTCAAAGCAAATGAAGGTTTGATCATTCGGGCTGGTATGCCACACCTAGTTAGAATAGCAGAGAATACCTTAGCTCGTGGAATAAACTTTGTTTGGCGGTCAACTATAGGTAAATTTTGTGATGTTTTTTTAAAGTTTTTGTTCAAATAAGTCACAAGAAATGTATTTTATTCTTTTTCAGAACGAGCTTTTAGGTCATACATCATTGAGAAGAAAGAGCTTGGCATTTTGAAGGCTCTTTTTGGAGTTACCATAGTTGATTAATGTGGGCTTAGCACAGGCTGTTCAAAATGCTAACTCCTCGGTCTGCCAGATAACTCCAGAATTTGAATCTCCAAAGCAATTATGGGAGCTGTTGACCAGCTCCGATTTGATTAAAGTCACGAAAACTTTTCACAATGACCTAAAAACTTAGCACTGAGATGACGCAGTTGTCTGAGTTTTTAAACTTTTTCAACAAAAAAAAACTGCCTTAAAACTGAAATTTTGTTCTTATCTTAAGGTTTTGATACGATTCAAACTCAATTTTCGCAGGAATTTATCGAGAATTGTAAAATTTATTGAGTTTCGCTCAGTAATTATTATGTTTTTCTGAATGAAAATCTTGGACAACAGTCAACTTTCTCTCAAATTCATAAACTTGTTCCATGCCTTCATCAGTTGATGAGTTGCTGTCACTATCCAAAAGATTTTTGATTTTATATCTCGGAATCTTCTGACATGCTCTGCTGTGGTCACTTGACTTTCAGTCATTGGTTGTTGTTGTTATTGTTGTTGTTGTTGTTGTTGTTGCTGTTGTTGTTTTTGTTGTTGTTGTTCACTATATGCCATTCACTTTACGTCGTGATACGTTCTCACCTACTGCCAACTGGAGGTTTGCAACATCAAGATTTCTCTCTGACAATAATGATTCCAAAATATACTTGAATGTAATGAAAACCCAATCACCCCCTGCAAAATTATGCAGCACTCTCACATGCGCAATTTGTCCAGTTGATGAATTTTTTCCAATTTCTGCGGCTGCACCTAGAGCAGAATCATCTTTTATAATTATATAGGAGTGGGGTGTCACTGAATGGTTGTTAACGAGACTTTGAGATTTCAATTATTTCAGTTATTGTCAACACGATACCGCCTAATTGTTCAACATTTTTTTCAATTTCAAGCTGCGTTCTTCCAAGATATTTACCAAGGACAAGAAATCGCATCCCTGCCAGTCGCAATTTGTTCGTGCCTGTCTGACCAACAGCACGTTTTTAAGCACGTTTTAAGAATTAGGTTCCTTGCTAAAAAGCGACGTATAGGAAATGAGTGGTCTTGTGGTTCCTGGGTGCAAAACATCATAAAAATTCTGAAGTAAGTTTTCCTTTCCTCTGTATCTTAGCTCTTCTCAGTCTGAGGAGTCCGTAGTTTTCAGCACTCGGCAGAAACCCAAAGATAACTCAAAGACCATCAGGTCTTGATGATGCAATCTGCTTCCTTTCATCATTGTTTTGGAATAAATTTCTTTTTGTGAATGATGGTTAAATTTTTTATTAACTTCTGCCTAATGATGCCGAGGTTTCGTTTCCGAGTCTTTTGCTGTTATCTGATGATTTTCACCTAATTCTACTTTATAAGGTGTAATAGCGTCTTTTGTATGAAAAACTGCTAAAAATACATGAAAATAAATTTCGACCTAGTGCTTGTAGTGGTCTCTATCAAGTTTTTTAGGATTCCTCAACAACTGAAGCTTGTTACAGATGCTTTTTCTCCTCAATTCAACAATTTCATCAATAATCGGAGTAAAAATTGTTTCAGAACAACCAGACAGTCCGTTTGAAGCGAAAAAATTACCTTCTTTTTCGCCGTCAATTAAATTTGTTCTAACGGAGGGTCGTAATTCATCGCGGTCCGCTGTAACCATATTTGCTTCAGTTTCACTCAAAGATATTGGTGAACATTTTTTATTCACTATATCAAATATAAAATAGGCACAATTTACTTCTCGCATAGTCAAGTTTAGTTGAAATCTTTCTACAGCTCCTGTGTGATTAACTTCATTTTTCTGTTCTCGTATTATTCTATCTTTCAATTTTTTCAGATCAGGTTTCGTTGTTCTGTTCCGGGCATGGGTGGGATCAACTTCGACTGCTAAAACGGAGCTGAAATAGACAAGAGAGGATGATGGAATTTGTTTTCGAAAGCTTAGCTTAAAATCTGCACGTTGTTTGGTAATTTCATCAAGAGAAATTTAAGTGAGGCCTTCCGTTTCCTCAACATACAGTAGCATTCGAGACGGGAAGTTTGTGGCATCATCTTTTGTCATTCCAAGAACCAGATGAGGAAGAAATGGTTGGTTACCACTGTATGCTAACCTGATCCCGAATTCCGAAAGCTTCTCTCTTTTTAAAAAAAACCATGACGTTTGTTGGACTCCCAAAATTGACTATCCGAAGTTCTGTTCCAGTGTGAATCGGCTGTCCTGGTATGTTAACAAAAACTGTTATAAGCTTGTAAACTTTCTGTAACTTTTTTTGAATGGCGTAGCCATTTTAAAACTTTCTGAAAAAAAGATATTCACCTCTAAACACAGCAATGGGAACAACCCTTTGAAATTATTGTGGATTTATTACTGAGTGTTCTGAATGCAAGTCTTGTGATTTTTTTCTTTCTAATCTCAGCGCTATCTTACCAAATGTCTACTTGAAGTCCACTGAGGTCTACACATCCGAGGTTTATGTACGCAAAATACTTCACAGCTGTAGCTGGACTAGTTCTGAAGCCTAATTATGTCCTTCCGGGGCTGCAAATCTCCATAAATGATTGCATCAAGGATCGGTTTTTCATACTTGTTCCTTCTTTGGCGTTCGTAAAGAAGGAACAATTTTTT
Source organism: Convolutriloba macropyga (assembly GCF_964194025.1). NCBI lineage: Eukaryota > Metazoa > Xenacoelomorpha > Acoela > Convolutidae > Convolutriloba > Convolutriloba macropyga. The sequence continues at coordinate 54,120,504 of NC_134475.1, read as the reverse complement.
TCCTTCCTAATTCGATTATATGCAAATGCTGGCGAAAAATAGACAAAGTATTCTTCCAATGCTCTGTTTTTGCGGCCATAGTAAGCACTTTGCGAAATTTCTCAATATCCTATTGTCTTCAGTTCAAAAAAAGAAATTGGCTATTAATTTTATAAGGTTAATTCGGTTTGGTGTTTTTCCTCCCGTACTTTTTCTAAATTGAGCTTCTTCTAAAAATTTAATTATCAACATCTCAATGGATATGTTCCGATTGTCGGCAAAACTCGTGACATTGTCCCAGAAGCATTGCAACCCCTTCAGGTAAATCTGCGTAGCGATCTAGCAATTTAGCTCTCAGTAAACCACTATTGGGCAAAGTTTGGCTTTGGCGACGTTTCAGTCGATTGCTTCGTCTGAACATCGCACAGTTGGCTTGCAGATCGCAATCCGAAGTCGATGTGAACGTTTGTGTTTGGGCATTAAACACTTGGTTCTTTTTGTAATTGTCATCAGCAAACTGTTTTTGTTGACTGTTAAATAAGAAAAGACCCTCTGTTTGAATCTGGGCTTCGACAAACTGTTTCAAATAATTGTTTTTTGAGAGGTTTTCAAAGAGGTTTTCAATTGACAAAACCTGAACAGATATGTGTCCTGCAACGCAATTTATCCTTATTGGGGTCCAAGGTACTTTGATTGAGCATGCAATGACATTTTGCAACACTCGAAACCCTAGAAAAAGATTGCCGTTAACATTTCTTCTTCCCTTAACGTTAATTTCAATTTTGGCTGGAATTGAAGTTTTTATAACTGCAGCGGTTACGTGAGGCTCTATCAATCTCCTTCTCTGTGAAATATTTGTACCGGTAAAATATTCAAGTATTTGAGCACTTATGTATTGCAGATTATTCAGGCACACTAGTTTTTTTGTAGAATCTTAGCACAGAGTTACCTAGTTTTAGTTACGAACGGTAATTTCCGATTACAGAAAAAATGGGTATTCTTTATTTACAATATAAAATAAATGGTTTATTGGATAGCTACTTATTAAAATCACCAGCAACAAAGAATGCCCCAATAGACCGCACTAAACCTTTTACACAAAGTTTTAGTTCTCCCAGTGTTCTCAAGAGTAATATCATCTCTAAAATTCTAGCTCTGTGTCCCTTTACTAAAATTTGGGAGTGTGTCAAAGTAATTGGATTTATCATTTCCTGGTCCGTTAAAATTAAGTTCAGTAATTGGCAGGGAAGTTTCGATGAACACGTCTTTGATTTCAAACAGAAGACAGAGCGAGCAAAGTGGCGTATCCGGAAAGTAATAAATAATGAACTGAAATCGCGCAAAAGAAACACAAGTAAAATACACATAAAATAAAAGCCAGGCGCCAAGGATATGAGGAGGTTATTTATTTCACTGCAGCTTAAACTGATGTCACTAACATCCCAAGAGCAGAAAAGCGAGAAAAAAAATGTGGTGGTCAATCCATTTTCCGAAAAGGGTTGATTACTACCAATGACCCCTTCCTACAGCAGATGGAAGTGCAAACCATTGGATCAGATGTTGATGTCATCAGATAAACTCAGCTTCGACCTCTTGATTGGAATCCTGCTCCAGACGATGTCGCAAATTCCATAGAAGACAAGTTTATGGAACAGCCGGAAAAAAAACCCGCGTAGAAAAAGACCCAGAGAAACAATCCCTAGTCAGGAGGACGAGCAAAGTTAGATCACCGGCTGAACTGCTGCAATTACACAGTGAAAAGTGTAGAGTTCCTTATACTGTTGTTTCATGTCGAAACGAATTTTAGAGCGAGAGAGAGGGCATTGGTAAATTCTACGATCAGACATACAGAATTGAGCGCTCATTTTTTGATGGGGAGCAAAAGGTGGCGATGAAAAAGTTGCGTTGCATTGACGATGAACTCGTTTTCATACAACTGCTAGCGTCAAGAGTGAACTTATTGGATGAAAACTATCCAATGACAAAAGCTCTGTCAAACATAGAAGACCGTCACAAAATAGATCGGGCGTTTTCACATTTTCTGCAAGCAAGAGAGCAATTGGGATGGCAGAGAGAGGCGAAAAGTGGTGGCAGCAAGGAGAGCTGTTGGTTGCAACACCCGAAATCAAAGAATTTTTTTGGTTTTACTGCTGCAGATTCAAGGATTTCGGCAAGTGTGTTTGGTTTTTACATAAAAGTTTTTATTTTTAAAGTAGTATTTTTGAACTCTCTCTCTCTCATTTAACGGAATAAACCAATGCAAACCGGCTGAGAAGTGTCTCAGCAAAACACTTTCAGAAAAGTATGCGAACTATCTGTTGATATGTTTCTCAGAAAAATTTTTTCAGAAAAGTGTTTGAACTATCTGTTGCAATGTTTCTCAGAAAAGCAGTTTCAAGAAATTATTGGAACTCTATGTTGGAATGTCCCCTAGATAAACGCTTGCAGAAAAGTATTTGAACTATCAGATGGTATGTTTCTCGGAAAAAATACTTGCAGAAAAGTATTTGAACTATCTGTTGGGTTGTTTCTCAGAAAAATTTCTTCAGAAAAGTATTTTGAACTATCTGTTGCAGTTTCTCAAGAAAATACATTCAGAAAACTATTCGAATACGCACACACACACAAACACACACACACACACACACACACACACACACACACGCACACACACAAACTCTCTCTCTCTCTCTCTCCAATTCATATAATCAAAACTATCTGAATTTTTTTAGGTCTGATCTTTTTGGATTGAAAATTTTAGGTGAAATTTGAATATTTGAAATTTCTTTTAGGTAAAAATATTTATCTGTCTCGGTGATAATCAAGCAAATACAGCCACCTGGGGCACAGTTCTGGGTGCAAAGTGAAATCATCTACCTCGAAAGGAATTGCAGTCTGATTTCGTGATCCGCCGAGATGAAATTCACTGAGACGAATCAGTAATTTTTTAGTTGCATTAAAATCATTTTGCAGGGAGTAATCGGGTTTTATCAAAACAAACCAAGTTACAGAGAATCTATTGCAGAAAATTCCATTGGTTACAAATTTTGCGACTTCGTCATGAAAAGCGAAGACTGAGACGATGCTGAGGCTGCTGATAATGACTCTTATAATACAGAACTGTCAAATTGAATTCTTTTATGAACTGTTCATTAATCATCCATTTATCACTAATCATCAATCACTGTTTAATTAATTGTCCCTTCGTAATTGTTTTAATTGTAGTAACTCATTTTAGAAACCAGATATCGAAAAAAGAATTCTTTACATAGTGTCTGTCATAGAACGGAAAATACATCAAAGTCACTAACAGCTAATTCAAAATATTTTTATTGGCTTCAAATTAGTTCAATAGATGAATTTGGTTAGTTCAATAAAAAGTAACATAAAAAGCAATTTTTCTTCCATCATTTAAGTAAACTTCTGCCATCAGATTAACTGTTGCAGCGCTGTACGCCTTCAACTGCCCCAACTGTGTTCACCTGTGTATTTATCACACAAGCGGCAGCTCTGCAAGTTACCTGCTTTAATTGCTAAACTTGAAGCCAAAACGTGAAGCTAAAACATATTTTGTCACATAATTCACAGATAATTTATTCGCATAATTCGTCGCACGGGCTCCACTGGAGGGTCGTGTGTTAGCTACAACGCATCAATTCTAGGACGCCATATGGGAGCAATTAGCCAGAGAATAAAAGTGAGATTTAATTCAAAATGGGCTGTGAGGCCACCCCACGACAGGCTCTAAAGTCGCCGTCTGACATGTTTTACTGGTAAATATGTCCCCCGTATCCACTGATGTCAATTTTGACATCGGTGGCCTTTAACCATGGTTTTGCCTGGTAATGTATTTTTAACAAGTTTTTTGACAGATGTAATTTCAAACGATTTAAACAAAAATTTGACCAACCACTTATAGATGGATGCTTCAGCAATTAATACATAAATTTGATTGGAGACGGCCGTCCACCGTAAACTCAATGATGGGATCTTCGTCAATAGTTACACAAATTTTAAGATGTTTTTTATATATGGATTGACCCTCTATTAATACAGGAAAATTGTCGACCACAAGATTTCATAGATATACTTGACGCGTGCAGTGACTGGTAAAACACCAAAATAGTTTTAAAAGCATGTTAGAATAAAATGTGTATTTATATTCAATGAACCAACAAAATTGTTCTGCCATGCAAATTTATGAATTTCCGAATATTGTATTTTGCATATATGAAGCAGCCGTCTTTTTATGAACAAAAAAGGTTAACCACAGTTTTTTAGGACAGTGTTCTATTTTTTTCATTATAGGATTTTCAATGATTGAACACTTTTTTTGATGTACCACGTCATTTTCGCGGATCAAACCTCAACCGATTATTACACAAAACTAACCGAACACTATTTTTAACCGACAAACTAACCACTTACTGACACAAATATTTAGTTATACATTTTAATTTTGTAGGAAAAACTATACTCTGTAAACGATTTTCATGGGGTTTTCTTTTCATGAACCACCTTCTATAATGAAATAACATCAATCAACCACGTCAACATTTACTACTGGAAACGCTTTTGACTAAAATACACAATTTCCCAACCACGGTACTTTCATAGATGAAATCCACAAATAAGTATTGCATTTAACCAAGGTATTTTTATTTATTGAACTCGTGTTTGTTGATACATAAAAATAGATGATCATCCTATTGTCAACAGATGGAAATAGGGTCAAAAAACATATAGCCGGTCCATTAAAGTGTTTCATAAATTGAAGAGTCAGAAGTAGTAAGATAA
>NC_134475.1:54095681-54115705 GCF_964194025.1 Convolutriloba macropyga | reverse complement strand
TATCTATCTATCTATCTATCTATCTATCTATCTATCAATCTATCTATCTATCTATCTATCTATCTATCTATCTATTAAGACGTGTGCTGAGGTAGGGTTACCTAGGGAGGTTACTCTAACTCGGTCTTATGGAGTCTCAAGAATATAGTATATCTTAAGGCTTACCTGACTAACTAAAGTTCTATTCCTCTAGTCTGTTACTCTTCTATCTGAGCTTCAGCAGACAGTGCACCGGCCGCAATGCTAAAGTCTAGCGTATATCTCAATACAAAACAAGAGCGGAGTAGAGAGAGAGAAATATACTTTATTATTATATCAGGTCTGACTGGTACCGACTAAAGGGTAGAGTTGTCTTGTTGTCTCTGGGAATAACAAATAAACATTTAAGGGAAAGGTATTTCCATAATTTCAACCAATCAGGGTTGAGTATTTCAGTATTTATTTATTAAATAAAATAAGTTTATAAATCCTTTTGTTGGAAGTCATTACTGACTCCATCTTTCCGGGTTTTAGAGTTTTTGTTTTTTGAAAGTCTTCTTTACTGTATAGTAGAATTAATTTCTCTTCATTCTCTCTGAAAGGGTTTTCTTCTTTTTAGGCTGAAGGTGTTGCCTTGTAGTTGTGGTTTTCAGATAATAGATCCCTGGATACAGGTTGCCCACATAGCAAAGATGAACATCAACAACCACAAAAGTATCTATTCCACCACCACACTTCCAGTGGGTGAAGATCCTTCTGTGTCGCTCCCGTGTTGATGGATGTGGTGCTCCTGTTGTCCAGTGACTTACCTGACTTACCTGATTTGTATGTGTTAGCTGTTAAAGTGTTTATTATTTTTCTCTATGTAAATGTTCTTTGTTATTACGTAGTATCCCTTCCGGTGGGAAAAAGAAAAAAGAATTTATTCTGTCCGTTCATATTTAGAAATCGTTTGATTTCAATGGCGTAGGTTTCCTGGTTAACTCCTGTGTTTTAATGTTTATTGTTATGGAATTCCATGGAGAAATTGAGGGTAGTAGACTTTTTGTGGCTTTCTTGGCCATGTTGGATTTTGTAATTGAGATGAACATGTATTACTTCTTGAATCTGTCCGAGATCAAGAGTTATTCTGATGTCTGTCTGTTTACAATGGTTCTGTTATACTCCTACAACGTCAAATTATATGACTGCGCTTTTCGTATCTGTATATTTTGTTATGATGCCTAAAAGGTGCTTAGTATTTTAAAGATTGTAATGGGTAGACCCAATTTCACAATTGTTTGATTTCCATTAACGGGTACTTAAAATGATTTAAAATGTTGCCTGTCCGCGCGCTTATATCCAATAACCGAATTTTCCTTTTTGAGGAAAAAGCATTTAGTAATTGTTACAAATAAGATGTTAGTTGTTACGAATGGGTTACATGTGTCTATATGTGTTTACATACATATGGATTATTTTGTTTACGGTACATATTTGTTTTGTTCAGAATTGTTACGTTGCATATTTCGAGTGTTAAGTTTGGATTGTGAAATTTTCGAATTTCAAAATATTTGAGAAATTCTTTCAATCTGTTTGGTACAAGTGTAACACTAAGTGCTATGTATTTTGTTATGTGTTGTTAAAGAATCATTTTTGTACAATGAATTAAAGTTTGCATGTCTAAATGTACATATTTCCCTAAAGTATGTGTTTGTTTGTAAATTAAATGATCATGTCTTAACTTGTTATGAGTAATATGTATATGTAAAGTGTTTTGAAAATTTGACATGTCCGGCTTATACATTGTGTTAGTCTTTGCATGTATTCGTGTTACTCATAAAACTATTGTGTTCCTTTTTATTGTCTTTTCCGTTCTATTTACAAAATTGCATACATCTAACTATGGAAAGGCTTTGCATATTTACATGTATACATATGACTAATTTCGGGGTAAAGCAGAAAAGTATTTTTTGGAATTTATCATATTTTATTTCACTTTCATTGTTATACCAAAGGGTATAACTTAGTTGTATAAATGGGGGATATTAAAAGTGAAAGATTATCTAAAAAGGTTAAAGAATAAACAAATATGCGCTGAGTCATCCATGGTTGGATGCATTGTTACTAAATACATTCATTACATTTATGTGTTACGACATAGAGGAAAGTTGTTACATATATGTTTGTTATAGCTCCTTGTTATAACTTTTCAGTTTGTTTCGGATGATTCGTTCGAGAATTATATTGTTCATATTCTTTGACGAAGTGATCGTCGTTTGCCAAATAGAATGCGATCAGATTTGTTAGTTCGTCCAGCGAGACTTCCGTTATAGAAGCTTTAACCGATTTTCGTATTTGTTTTTCTAAGTCTGTAGTTTTACGTTCGTTATTGAATTGGATACGATTTATGACAGCTCTATTTGTTACGCTGCCTTCAAGATGGTACGTATGGTACTCTTCGCACGGTTCGAGTGCTTCAATAGGTACTATCAGTGGCCGTTCGGGAAATTCGTTTGGTTGAAATATATAATAGTTCTTTACGGGATCGAAGTTTCGGAGTGTTCCTACAGTGTATTCCCATTTTAACTTATATCCGTAATTCAGGAAGTATGGTGACGTAAGTTGGTCGTTGATATGAATATAACTTTTTGTTGTGTTTTTATTTTTGTCTCGTAGAAATGTGTAGTAAATGAGGTTATGAACAAGTTTAGTCTCGTGAACTCTGTAGTTATTGTTCTGTACATCTTTAGCCGTTGGATGTAAAAAGTTAAAACTAAGCTGGAAAATTTGGTGGTCAAAAACGCTGTAGGCAGAAAGATCTTGGGATGCCTTTGCAACGAGAAGGTCAAATGTGCATACGATTGGCAGTTTGAACTCATAATCATAGTCGTACAGAAATCGTTCTGTAAGACTATAGAATTGTTTAAGTACTGGATAGCATGTTTGATGTAGTTTATCTCTTCCCATGTTCTTGGTACTGCGTTTGACAGTATTTGTATTTTCGGAGGGTAGTGGGGGAAAATACTCCGATATGCGGTCTTTTAAGTTATGTAATGGAGCCATTATAAAACAATAATCGCGGGAGTCGAATGGCATATTAGACCAATTTCTGTAACTAAGTAGGGGGTTATAGTTACTGCTGTGAGGGTTTGTTAATAATCTAGGATCGTTATCCTGGAACCAAATGGTTTCCATCACTGTGGCTGTTGGTGACTGTTCGTTCGATGATTGATGAAAGAATGATTTATAATTATTACTTCGTGGTGTTATCGCATAAGGGAATCTCAAATTATGTGGTCGTATAAAAGATTTATTAGATGTAAACTGTTGATTGTTATATATTGTTCGTTCATATACACGATCTGTAGGAGGGGGTGGTCGCACTGGTGGAGGATAGTTAGGAAGTGGTGGCGATTGAAACTCTGTATTCGGTTGGTATACCGGTTGTATGTTTTTATTACCATTGCTACTAGGTCTAGTATGTTGATAACTATGTACGTGTGTACTAGTTCCTTGTTCATTCGAATTGTTCGGTGTTCTATTCGAAAACGCTTCCTGATTGTTATTTTTACTTGTTAATCGCTTATGAGTTACCTTTTCCTTGATCATTTGTGCAATTTCCTTTGGCGTTGGTTGTAGTGAGGTCTGTGTCTGTTGATCGTTGGTGTCTCCATCGATCTCAACTCGCATGGTTGTTATTCGATCGTCGGTTTGTGTACTACATGTAGAGGCGTTATCGCGAACTGTTCCTGGCGAGGAACGTCCAGATCCAGAGCTGAGTTCGCCCTCCTCAACGTCGTAGCTGAGGGGCGAATCCGCTCTGTATGCAGATTCGTACTCAAACTCCATTTTATGTGCCATTATTAATGGTTAGCTAAAATTGCAATTAATATGTTACTCATTTACATTTGTTATTACTGAAGAGTGTTACTATACAATAGTACAAATTGTTACTGATTTACAATGTTATAGGTGTTTTATTGTTACGAATTTGTTTGTTGTCTAATATCGTTACTATTTAATATCGTTACTATTGTTAACAATTCATTGTTACTGCTTTATTTGTCGTTGGACATACTCGGTAAGTGTGAAGTTTTCGTACAAAATTAGATAGTATTAAAGTGTGTTGGCTAATAGTGTGTTAGTTGTTCTTAGCAAGATTCACGGTTACACTTCATATGTATTTGCTGAATGAGTGTCGAAATATGTGACTTCATTCGTGTGTGGTTGATCGTCATCGTTCAATATGTCTAAACTATGGCTGCGGTTATTCATTTTATTTGCTGCTAGTTTCAATTGGGTGAAATCAATTGGCGGTGGATTTTGTATTTCTATAAGCTTCACTGATGGGATGAGATTATTTTGAGTTTTTATTTGTGATGGTTGTGGTATTTCATACGGTGTTGTCTTATTGATTCCTAATTGTGGTTCATATGATGTTCCGTGAAATGTAGAAGTTTGTTGTATATTGGGTGCACTTGGGGTTGGTGACACATGGGGGGGTGAATTGTGTGTTGTACTCACTGGTATGTTATTTCCTAAACATTGATACGCTGGTGGAGGGGTAATGAGTTGTGGAGGTAAGGTAGCCATTTTGTTTTCAGTTATTGTTTCAAGGGGCTCGATTTTTAATGGCTCTTGTTGTTTGTATTTCCGTTCGGGTAGTGGTGGTTTTTGTTTTTTAGGTGGTGATTCTAGTGTTCTCAATTCTAATCCTTGATCTGTTCCACGAATGGTTGTGTTATAATGTTTGTAGTTTGTGTCAATATATGTTTGTTCTGGTGGATTGTTTTCATTGCGTGTTAAATGAGTAACGTCGGATGAATGACGGCGGAAAGTGTGTTTCCTATTTTTATTATGTTTATTGTGTTTAGTATAGTGTGAGTAGTTGTTATCACTATCCTGGCTATCATGACTAGTGTCATCTTCTTGTATCTGTGCAACTAGCTGTGTTAAAGTTTGTGAGAATATACCAAATATTCCTGTTAGTAGTATTTTAGTAATACTTGCTTGTTTACCAATCGCTTTATGGATTGCAAAAGCGTTGTAAAATTTAATTACTAGGTTAGTTATAAATAATATCATACTGATCATTGTGTATATAATTGCCATCTTTTCGAGAATATACCATGGCCAACCAAATATTGATAATATTTGGTCTTTGAGCCATTCTCCATCAAAAATTTCTTTCCAATTTACGCTTGGTTGATCTATTTGGAAGTTGTATCCATTTATGTTAAGATCTTTTAACCATTTTAAGGATTGTTCATAATTTTTGTATGTTTGTAAAAGTCCAAGTTGTTCGAGTTCTAATAATTTTTGTGCATTTGCTGATGTAGCTTCTTGTAGTGGTTTTTCACGATCTCTCATATATTCGTGGAGTAGATCTCTTTTACGTTCTTGTATTAGTTGTTCTTTACTATAAATGCCACTTTCTATTAAACTTGCTTTACTAAACATGTTATCTAAAACTATTTCCTCTGGTGATATAGTGTTCAATATTGTTTCTACTTTTACTGGGTAGGGTGTTACTCTATATCGTGCTGTTCCTTCAGTGTCTATTGAGATGAGTTGATCAAAGTTACTATGTGAACAGGGTACTGTTTTTGCCCATAAGTATGTTTGTCTTGTTAGTTGGTGTACATATTGTACTCTGTTCTTGTATAGAATAGGAATTTTATCGTAACATTCGCGTGTTTGTGGTACATAAAGAGGTGATGATTTCTTCGCACATTTATACATTTTCATGACGTTTACGCCTTCTTGTTTCACAAAAATGGATCTGTCTCCAGTAAGAATGTATCCTAAGAGTGGAGTGTTCTTTTGTACTTGAGTCAATGTTAATTGTCTGAGGTTTCGAGTTTGTTCGCAAATTTGTGAATAGAATTCTATAGCCTGTAAGCTAATTCTAGAATAAATGTTACTCATATATAGGTCCATTTTCATATTAAGGTGAGTTTCTTCGTTTACAAAACCATAATTGTATTGTTGGTTTTCTTTGTCTTCGTATTGTGTACGTTCCGATATTATTTGTTCTGGTTTTATTTTAATAAATTTTTCATCGTCAAATTTGTCTTTTTTCTTTGTTACTTTTTGTCCTGTGTGCATGTCAAATCCATATTCATATATTATGTATATATCGTCGTATTCTGTTTTGTGTAGTGGTTGTGGTGAACCGCATTCTCGTTCGACTAGTGGGTATACTTCGAATCGTGTTGCTATTGTGTCTGTTTGATTTAATTTTATTTTCTTTGTGATGTCTGGTTGTTGGACTGTGGTCCATTCTGCATTTGTTTCTATCCAATATCTATCTTGATATTTTACCATATATGCGTCAAATCGTATAAGTTCGAATAGTTGACAGTGTGTCTGTGGTTCCCACACAATTGTTGCTTTTGTTAGTGGTGTGGGTAAACATTCTCCCTTGCGGAGATCGCATGGTAATTTTGTTCCCATGTATGATATTTCTTCGGTATCTAAGTTTAATATTAGTGAGACTTCTCGTATTTCGAGTGTCCAATCTAAGATGTCTATTCTGTTCTGTTTACGTGGTCCTTTCATACAGTTGGACTGTGCGTTTTTAATTGCGCTAGGTATCCAAAGTGGGTTTGTGTAGTCGTATACAATTCGTCCGTATGGTGGTACTAGTGGAATGTTCATATCGAATTGTATTCTGCCTTGCAGATCTTCAATCTTTTTCTGTAATGGTGGATTTGCAATAAAGTTGAATGATATGTTGTATCTTGTAGGTTTATATTGTGTGTTCTTTAGTAAGTTTATTCTAGCGAGTTCGTTACGAACTTCGTCTGCATCTAATATCTTTGTTCGTTGTGCGTCGGAAACGTAATAGCTAGGTCTATTTGCTCTTATGTAGTTGGTGTGTTGTGAACACCATTCTACACGTTCTTTGATTGTTCCTGCAACTGCGTATGCTTTGATTTCTACTGCTTGTGCTTTTGATAAAAGTTGTACTTCTGTCTTTGTCATGTCAAGATCTAGTGGTTTGAATTTACATGTGCTGATTTTATTTAGTTCGTAATATTTTACGTTTGTAATTTCTTCTGCATCACAGTCGTAATGCTCTATGAATATATCCTGTGGTCCTGTTGCGGAACCATTAATGTTCTGTCCTGTTAATTCAATAAAGTCTATATTTGTTTGTCGTTTCTGTCGTTTGGTATTCAAGTTAAATTTATTTAGAATGCTATCTGTTAGTCTTTCTGTGTAGAAATTCCAGTTTCTTGTCCATTGGTCTATAGCTGTTTCCCACATGGCTTCATAATCTGTATCGTTTATATTTGTTATATTGTCGATATTAATGGAATGTGTATATTTATTAATGTGTTTAAACTTGGTTGTGAAGGTATTTGTTTCATTTCGTGTTCTGTTTTTCTGTTTAAGTTGTTCAATGTGTATATTCATTCGTTCGTTAATTAGGTCTTTTATTCTGTGTTTTGCGGTATCTTTAAGTCTTTGTTCATGTTGAAGTTTTGTTTCTATTTTCATACATATATAGAATATTAATAATAATAATATACATATAATTGCCTTTAGTTGAAGCGACATGTGTATGTTAATCCTGTATGTGGATTATAGAATGTTGCGAATCCAAGTGTTTGTTTTGTATATCTATCAAATTTATATACGAAGTCTATACAAATGAAGGGTGCTGGTATTGTGGTTGTTACAATTGAAGGTGTTGTTGCATGAAATGGATGGTTAAATATAGTGTTATATTTGATTGTAGTGTTAAATTTCAATTCGAGAGATGGTGTTGCTAGAACTTCTAGTGCTGAATTGCGTTGTCGTGCTGTGAGATTGAGTGTGTTAGTTAGTCTATTTCTTGCCCAATTTGTAAGTGTATCTACAAGATTTGTAGGTCCGTATAAAGGAGGAGGTGGGTTCCAAGTTTTATGGTCTAATGGGAATAAATAGGTATGTTCATTAGTTCTGCTCTTTGTTGGGGGGTTAGGATTGAGTATGGGGGTTGATCTAGTCCTTCCGGGATGGCTGGATGGTAATCTAATTTCGGGTATGAATGATGCTGGAGATAGCGCTGTATTTCTAGGTGGTTGTAGGGAGTTCGGGATGTCAACTCTGGGTATGCTTATAGATGTGTTGGATGATGTTTGGTTTGTTCGTAATGGTGTTGTGCTTGTACTAGCTGATTGGGGGGATGTTGCTGACCAAAGTGAACTGTTGGGTGATTGCAATGGTTGTACACGGAAATGTTCTTGCACAAAGTTGAAATCTTGTCTTTGTTGAAACGTTGGGGGTAGGAAAGGGTTTGCTCGCAATTCAGAAGGTGTTGGTGTATGATCTGTGTTTACACTTGAGTGTTCGCTTGGTGAGCTTATACTAAAGTTGTGTAGTGTGGGTGTGCCCGTTCTACTTGGTGGTTCTGAATTTATTGTTTCTATTGGTCTAATGATATTAGATTCTATGTCTGTTGAACCGTAAGAAACAAGTGTAGATTCTTGTGTGGGGAAGGATAGAGATGATCTACGTCTTGCTCTAAGAAGTTCTCGTCTTTCCGGTCGTTCTCGTCGTACTGTGTAGGGATTTTCAGTATCTATACTTACAGTATCTTCATTTTCTGGTGAGGTTGGTATATTTGTTAGATCTGTAACTTCGTTATGGTGTGGTCTTTCGGAGTTATTGTTACTGTTATTATTACTAGACGACGCAATTTTTGCTGTTTTATGCTTTTATGCGTTTATGCGCCGGTCTCAGGTCCGTGTTGTGGTATGTGTATATATGGTGGTGATAATATTAGTACTGGTATAAATTCTTGTTGTGGTGTATGTGTTTGTGCTCCTAGGTTTGATATCCAAATTTCTCTATTTGCAGTATGTATCTGTAGTTGGTAAATAATGACAGTACCGTATAACGGTGTATTTTCGGGAAATCCTATTTGTAGGTAGAATCTTTGTGAATGTAATGTGTGATAGATATATTCTTCTATATCTGGAAGTGAATCAATTTTTATGGGTTAAGAAAATATTCTGCTAAACTTAAACACATTCGTATGAAAAAGTATATTATTAGTGCTATTTTGATGAATTTAAATATTTCGAGTTCAATAATATCAATATTTGATTTACAAATGTGAAATATGTCTGAGTGGAAGTCCTGCATAAGGTGGTGTGAGTTAGGTGGTGTGATATATTTGTGGGTGATGTTGTGTATAATTTATTGAACTGGTGGGCTAGCATATATAACTCTACGGTTACGAATAACTTCAGTAATGGTTACCACTGCTAGGTATGTTGAAACAACTATTATACATGGTATTAAGAAGATTGTTAAGAAAAATAGTACTTTAGATAATAATATATATATTGCAACTAGTGCCTCTGTGAAATCAATGGTTGAAACTTATATTAGTTTGTTCACTGTTTGTTCACTGTGTAAATCAGATACAATGCTACACTGAATAGTGACAGTTATTTACTATTGTAACTGACACTAAACGGTGCCGCACTATTAAATTTCTGTTACGTTTATTTGTATAATATTATAACAATGAGAGGTATCATGTTATTTCTTTGTTCTGTCATCAGCGAGGAATATAGCTTCTTTCTTGCAAACTGCGATAAAAACTGTTTTTAGTTGATTTAAATCAACACACTTTGTTTGTGTTATCTGTTGTTTTAATGTTTCGAATTCTGTTACTGTTTCAGAACAAGGTAACGTATACTTAAGTATATCAAAATGGTGTTCTCCCCAAAAGAGTTTTATTTCTTCTTTTGTTTTTGTTACACCTTCAAAGATGAAGAGATAGTTTTTTGGTGAAATTTTGCAGTTTGTTAGTACAACGTAATCGTCGTCAAAATGTAGATGACTACCAGTTGGGTATTCAATATCTGTAAACTCGTTTGTTTGTATTGCAATTTTGATTACAAGTTGGTTTTTGTTAAGAGAATTTAGAAATTCTGATACTGACAACATGGGTGGGGTTTCATTAAAATGATAGTTGTAATGATGTATCAATCTTTCTGATATAAAATTAAGGTAGTTCAGTTTACCTGTGATTGTAGAACTGTGTTGTGAACGGTTGATAAAAATGTGAAAGATGTTGATATTCTTTCACTGGGAATAGTTATTGAAGTTTTGATTTACAGAGAGATGATTGAGGAAAGGTTTATAGGTGATTGAGAAAATTTTTTGAAGAATTTATAAAAAGGAATCTGTGAGAATATTTTCAGAGATTTTTACTGAAACTATGATTGAAATTAGAGTTACTCGTCAACTGAGTTGAATTGTATGAGAATTTTTTAGAGTTTTCAGCTTAGCTGATTTTTAGAGAATTTTTCAATTTTCGGAGAGAAGTTGTTTGCGCAAGACATAATTGGACTTGTGATTCTAACTTTCTTGTTTCTTGTTCTCTACAATGTTTGTGACATTTGCATATCTTCCGTTTTTCGTTTTTGGTTCTTGAATTGTCAATTACTGGTTCTTGTTAGCTTTTGGATAGGTCTTTTTTGATTTTTGAGTACTTTCTTAGATTCTTTTAGCTTTGTTGTTACCTTTTCTTTCTTCTTATAATTAGTTGGTGTTTATGATTATGTTGGTTGGTAATTAGTATCTTTGGTTACGATATTGGTAAGTTTAAGGGTCTCTTTAAAGATTTGTTGGTGCCATCAAGTTGGTGCCATTTATTTGCCATTTTGTTATTTGTTAAATTGTTACTTCTTTTCTAGCAATTAGCTTTCAAGTTGATGATTAGTGATGGTGCCATTATAGTCGGTGCCATCTAGTTGGTGCCAACTTCTTGGTCTTCTAATCCGCGTCAATTTCGTAAGATAGTCTAATTGGATGGTGCAAGTTGGGGATGGTATGACGTTGGGGATGGTATGACGTTAGGTTTTGGTAGTGATTAGTACTGAAGTGTCTACTTCAGTATGTTCTGTGATCTGTGTCAGATCTATTTCGTAATTACCATTTTGTAATGGTTGTAAATGTTAATTGGGTTGACATTTTCTAATTTGTTACTTGTTGAGTCTGCAGGGGTATGTTTCAAGTCTCTTATATCCGTAATGAACATATCACTTTGTGCTTTTTTCCTTCTGTTGATGATCTCTCTACATATTTGTAGTAATCGATGTATTTCTTTAATGGTAATACTAATGAGGTTGGCATTTTACAAATGCTACTAATTACGTTTGTTATAATAACGTCCGTATTGTTAACGTCCGTTTTTGTTAATGACGTAGTTTAGTTTATGACGTACAGTCTTGTTTAAATGTCATATCTATTTAGCCGAAGGTCGTCTGACCGAATGATATTCAAAGTTGAACTAAATTGTTTTAATCCAGTTCAAATTTGAACTAAATGTTGTTGTTTAATGTCTGAATCTGTGTTTTAGATGAGGCGTTGTTTCATCGTGGATTGTTACTGTCTGGAACGTTTATATGTGTATTTGTTACTACGGATTTATTGTTACACGGAGATGAATTCAACAGATTACACGGTGATGAATTCAACATCATGGTTATGTTTCCAGATTGTGTTGTTATTACTTCACGTTTATTTTTAATTTGATGTGAAAAGAGGAAGTTACTCCTTTTCTTATATTTTGTTTGTTATTATCAGTAATGAGTGCGGAAGATGTTATCCTTTGTATTTTGTTTCAACTCCTTATTTTAGTATTTATGTTTCTTTGTATTTCGTATTTTACCTGTTTTAATATTAGTGTTTTGTGTTAGCCTGTTATGTGTGTTATATATATTTTCCATTTTTATATTTTGTATTTACTATTCCGATTTATCAATTTCTACAAAATATCTATTCCATTCCGCGAGTTTATCAATCGTGGATTTTTATACTTTGTTATTTGAACTTATTTGTTATTTGAATTTTGAATATTTTGATTGATTGTTTATTGTTTTACTTCAATTGAACTACAATAACGTCTATTCCAGTTCTAAACCTGTGAACATCAATACCTTTTTGTTTTTTGTTTTTGTTGTTATTTGCTTGAATTGTTTATATGAAAATTTACCTTTTTGTTAAACTTAATGTGAGAGGTTCAGGGGCTAGTATCAATATCAGTTTGTTTTATACGATTTGTTATTTGGATTATTTGTTTTATTTATTTTGTGTTACTATTGTTGGTGTATTCACGATGGATGAGAAGATGGAATTGCTGTTGATGGAATTGCTGTGATTGGATTGCTGTGACGGAATTGCTGTTGATGAGATGGAGGAAGATTTGTGACAATTTTGAGAAGAGTTGTGATGAAGATTTGAAGGAAGAAGTGGAGAGAATTGATGATGAACAAGAAGTTTGTAGTGGAAGTTTGTATGTGAAGAAGAGTGAAAGTTTTTAGTCGTCATGTGTCATTTATTTTATATTGATGTTTGTTTTTATTTTCTTTCGATGTATTTATATATGTATTTGGATGTTTTATTTATTTTTTGTTCTCATTTTAATAGAAATGTTCTTTTGGTAGTTAAAAATGTTTGTTTGTCAATAGAAATGATCGTTTGTTAACGTAAATACATTTCGTTTTGTTTATTCGGGGGAACATATACGGGAAAATACACACGGGTTAGGGTTAGGATGTGTGTTACGTAGAAATACTGGATATATTATTTGTAGGAATACTGGAATTCTAGATCTATAGTTGAAATTTTTGTTTCATTAGTGAATTAATAAGGTTAGGTGTAGTAGAAATACAGGTTTCATTTTGATATTTTCTAATATTCGTTATAACTTTTGCAATGTCTGTCCATTGAATAGAATAACTTATAAGTTATCATAGTTAGTTATATGCATATTATTATAAGCGTGTAATTGGATGATATACATATTAATATGTGTTAATATATTTATTCTTACATGTTGAACTGTATACTTAATATTTATATCACGGTTTATAATATGTATTTATTTTTATGTACGTTCATATTATTTATTTATTATTATTATTTTATTATTATTATTGTTGTTTCGGATTGTTTATTATTTTATCATTGTGACCTTTCTTTTGCGAAGGTTGTATTTGTGTGTATGTTTTGGTTCTGTATGGTTATTATTTTTATTTATTTTATTTTCATCTGTATGTGAATTTGGTTGCTTTAACGTTGGTATTTCGTTTGTTAATAAGTAATTTTGTAATTCTAATTTGATATGTTTTTCTTTCGGGTAGTATGGTACAATGTGATTTCTATGTATTGTTATTTGTTCTTTATTATTATCTTTTAAGATGTAGGTTGTATCTGTTGGTTTGTCGATAATGATGTATGGTCCTGTTTTCAGTGGTAGTAGTTTTTTCGATACTCCTTCAATTTGTTGTTGATTTGTAAGTAATACGAATGTATTCTTTTCAAGTGGTTTCGCTGTGCGAAATCGAATGTTCATCTCGTCTGTTAGTTTCTTTCTGTTCTGTAGAATCTTTGTTATTCTTTGATATGTATCATTATAGTGTTTTTCTTTGTCTAAAAACCATTTTGCGAATGTTCCTTTCTGTAATTTCGCAATTTTCGGGTGATTAAATTGTTTTTCTAAATGTGTATGTGTAGGTTGTTTGTTACATGCACTTGTATCTGAGGGGTTACAGTTGCCCATTTCATCTGTTGTTGTTCCGAGTTTAATCTTTGTTGGTTGTCTTGGTTTTTGATTAAAAACAACTTCATATGGTGACATTCCAAGTCGTGTTTGATATTGCGTGTTGTAAGCATAAGGGAAAAATTTTGCTTTTCGTGACCAATTGTTATATTTTTCGTTCAGCAGTGTTCTTATAAATTGTCCAATTATTCTATTTGTTCCTTCTACTAGACCGTTAGTCCAAGGTGCATATGTTGTACTTGGTTTAAATTTGATTTCGAAGTAATTACATAAGTGTGTTAGTTCTGTATTAATGTATTCGGATCCATTATCAGATCGTATTTCATCGGGTAGTCCGAATTTCATGAACCAATGCTCGAATAATGCGGTAAATGCATAGTGTGCTGTATTTTTCGGTGCACACATTATTGTTACATAGTGAGAAAATGCGTCAACTATAACGAATATATAGTTGTTTCCTTCTGATGTAGGATAGATTGGTCCTTTTGTGTCTATCATTATCATTTCATTAAAATACTTTTTTGTTGGTGCTAATTGTTCTTGTTTACTTTTTATTTTTGTGTTGGCGAATACCTTGTTTGTTTGGCATGGGATACAGTCTGCAATAAGAATTTTTATCCATGTTGTGAGGTTCGGGAAGTAAAATTTTTCCATTATATTTCGTTTTGTTTTTTCGAGTCCTGTATGACCTACGAGATCTATGCAATGATTTTCGTAAAATACGCATAGCAATAATGTTAATGGTAAGCAAATTCGTTGTAATGACTTTTTGTGAACATTTATTATAATTTTTATTAATTCTGTTGTTTCGTCAATTATTATTGATTTATATTTCCGAAAGTAAGCAAATAATCCTTTGTTGCCACGGATCTCCAATGTTACTGAGTGTGGTTTGTTATTGTGTTTTTTCCACATTTTCACTCTGTGTAGTACAGGATCTAATATTTGTGTTTCTTTAATAAGTTGTTCTGTTACTTTCGTTTTTTCGTCATAGAAGATATCTGATATTTTTGCATTTTCGTATTCTGAATTTTGTTTTATGACATTAATCAGTCTGAGATAGTCATCGTCGTGATGAATTGTGTACGGTCCTTTTTGGTTCTTGTTAATAATAAGATCGTCTTTTTCTATTGTTGGTGATTGCCAATCTTTTATTTTTGGTTTGTATTTCGGTATTAGGTTTGTTTTTGTTTCTGTATTGTATTTCTCATATGAGATCGGATTATATGTATTTTTATCTATGTTAATCTCAAAGTAGTTGTTATGTATGTTTGCTAATACTGGGTAATGTGTTCGGTCTGTATTCTCATCATTCGGATTATTGCAAACGCTGTATTTGCATTCGAGGTTATTTGTAAACGGTGTTTTTGCAAAGAAGAATTTAATGTTTTCTGGTAATTCTACTGTTATATCTCTTGTTTTTGTAAAATGTTCTTCGTCTATTGTTCTGCTTAACAGGTCTGGGAGTGCTAGGTTTTTTCCTTCTGTCCAGATTATGTGTAAGTTTGGGAATTTCATCAGTATTAACTGGAATCTGTAAACTCTGTGATTTGGTTTATTTTTTTGTGTAAATAGGTAGATGATCGGTTTATGATCTGTAAATAATACTATAGGATGCTTCGACCCTGTTAGTAGGAATTCATATTCTGTTAATGCAAAAATTATTGCAGAGCATTCTCTTATTAGTGTAGAGAGTCGCATTTCGATAGGTGTGAACAATCGAGAATTTGCTGATATTAGTTTCATTTTCTTTTCAGTAGGGTGTTGTTGGAGTAATGCTGCTCCAATTCCTGTATTCGATGCGTCTGTTATAATGTAGAATGGCTGTGTAGTATCTGGCATTGTTAATTCTAGGTTATGTGTTATTGTCTTTTTCATTTGTTCAAAAATCTGTTGATGTTCTTTTGTCCATTTGAAATCTGTTTCTTTGTGTAAAAGAGTATAAAATGGTTGAAGTATTGGCTGCATGCCATAAACATATTTGGCAAGGAAGTTTATTGTTCCTAAATATCTTTGTAAGGCTTTCATACTTTGTGGAGGTTCAAGTTTTTGAAAACCGTCTATTCTTGAACTGAGGGGTTTTATTGTTTTATTTTCAATTATGTGTCCAAGAAATTTAACCTTTTTTAACATGAAGTATGTTTTATCGGGTGCTGCTTTTAAGTTTTCGTTTAACAATACTTTGTGGTATTCAATAAGTGTTTCGTACATGAGTTCGTATGAGTTTGTTTGAATGAAAATATCATCTACGTATGTAATGACTGTTCCTTTTCGTATTAAAGGATAGAGAAAATGTGTTAGTATTGAAGCAAAAGCTGCTGGTCCAATAGATATTCCGTAAAATAAACGTTTGAAGCAATATTGTTCATTGCCTATTGTGAAGTGTGTGTATCTCATAGATTCTTCATCAAGAGGTATTTGGTTGTAGGCGCTATTTAGATCTGCTGTTGTAAATATTGTTCCATTTATGCGTGTTAGTGCCACGTCAACTGGTTCGATCGGCCAATTACATTTTGATTCGTCAATCATACTGTTTAAGTATCTCGCGTCTAGTACTATCTTCAGTGATTCCCCTTTTCGTAATATTATTACTGGATTTGTGAATGTATTTCCTGTTGATAATTGTTCTTTGTTGACTGGTGCAATTATATCGTATTTTTTCAAAACATCGAGTAATTTTTGTATTCTTTCTCGTAAATGTATCGGTACTTTACTTATTCGTTGTTTTTTGAAGATTGCATCTTTCTTTATAGGGAGGTTTAGTTTGACTTTTGTTTTTCCCACATCAAATTTTGTTGTTGCGTAGACTTGTTTGTAGTCTAGTATAATTTTTACTACTTTTTCAAATTCATCTTGTGTTAGATATGAGTGTTGAAAATCAAACATTTGAATGAATTCTCTTTCGGATTCTGTATATTTGTGGATATTAAATTTACATTTGAAGTTCGGTTTTCGTTCGAATGTTGCTACTTGTTCAATTGTTTCGTTTTGTTGTATGTTTAATATCTCATTGATATCATTCTCGTTTTCGTAAGTAAGAAAATATAACGCTGTAAAGAAGTCTATTGAATTGGTTTGGTACATCTCTTCGTTTTGTTTTATGAATGTAATGTTTTGATACATGAAACCAATTAGGCCTTCATTTATTGTTGTTTTATGTTGTTGTTTGTTTATTAAGAATATGTCTATAAAATGTTCGGTTTCTGATGTAAGATCTTTAATATCGGTGAATGATATGTTTTGATATTTGTTTATCGGTTCAAAATAGTGTTTGGAACTGTAAAGTTTCTTTCCGTTTGAATTTTCCATTTGTTTAAATATTGGTATTGGAAATGTTATGCCTTTATTTTGTTCTCTATCTAGATAGATCGTTTCTTTGTTGAAAATTGGGTAAAGTCTAGAATAATATGGGTATCCTTTTGTACTGTTCATAAAAAATGTTATATCATTATCTAGAATTGTGCTAGTATTTATTGTTAGTTTGTTTGTGTTCACGTTTATTGTTTCTATATACTCCTTGAAAAATGGAGTTCCTAAAATATTGTGGTTACATTTTGTTATGTAGAAATGAATATTGAAATTGTGTTGTAGTTTGTTTCTGTTGTTTGATACTCTATCTGTTGTAAGGTTTAATGTTATAGTTCCAAGTGTTTCTATAGTAGTATTATTTGCTGCTGTTAATGTTTTGTTTGCTCTTTCCAGATGTATTTCTGAGTTGTTATATTGTATCTCGTTCCAAGTGTCCTCATTTATGAGATTTAATGTTGCTCCAGAATCAAGTAGGAAATCGATTTCTAGTATTGGTTTTTGTTTTGTAAAATCTTGTTCAAATTTATTACATTGATACATTGGTAGAATCCATGTTGGGTTGTTTTCTAATGCATTCACTATGTTGTTACATGTTTCTTCGTTTCCGTTGTAGAATTTATCAAGTATTTCCTGGTCTTCATTCGATGAATCTGATGTGTATTCGTATTCATCTATGCCTGGTGGATCCTCGTTTTGTCTCTCAGCTTCTATGCTATTTATTCTATTTTTGTTATTATTGTTATATTTATGTCCGTTCGATCTGCGATCTTGTGACCTATCTCTGTTATTGTATTCTCTATTTGATGAATTTCGTCTGTCTTTCCTAGCATTGTTATTATTAGTATTTGTGCGATAGTTGTTTGAATTATGCCTACTATCGCTGATTGATCTATTTCTGTAGTTATCTCTTCTACTTGAATCTCTACTATTGTACCTCTGTCTATCATAATTATTATTATTATTGTTATTTCTGTTATTATTGTTATTATATGGTGATTGTGGTCTTGTTTGACTGTTATATCTTGAATTCGACCTACTGTTGTTTCGACTGTTATAATCATTGCTTCTGTTGTAGCTGTTTGTTCTGCTTCTGTTATAGTTATTTCTATTGTAACTTAAATTTCGGTTATTATAATTGTTATAGTTTTTGTTTCGTTGATCATTCGGTGTATTATAGTTATTTCGAGATTGTGGTCTATATGTTGTTCTGCTTCTAGAACTGTTATAGACTGGTGACGTCGATGGTAATTGACGTCCATTAACATTATTTGAGTCAATTCTCCGATTTGGTAGGTTTTGGTTGTTTCTCATATGACCGTAAAAGGATTTTTCTTTTGGTCTTGGTATGCTTTCTCTTCTTGGTCTTTTAAAGCATCTGCCTTTTGTATGACCATGAGAGCTACAGTAACTACAAAATAATGCAAATTTTGGTCGTCCTTTAAAGTTTTTTCTGTCGTAAGTATTGTTAATTCCATTAAGGACATTACAGATTGTTCCTTCAAACTGTTCTAAATCGTTTTGGTTTAAATCGTTTATATTGTTACATGCGATATTCATTTGTTTAAGATCGTCATGAATACTATTTGTTGTTTGGTTGACTTCATATAATCGTTTGTGATTGTTTGTTATTGTTCTTGTCAAATCCATTTGGTCTATTTTGTCTACTAAGTTTTTGAATGTCATTTCTGGTTCTCCCGGTGTTTGTTTATGGTTTGCGTGTTTTTTCAGTGCTGCTGTTTTTAATTCGTTATCCAAACACCTAATAAATGTTTGGTTCATTACGCTGTTTCGATAATCTTCTGTATATAATGAATATGCTGTTTTGACAAGTGTTTCTATTCGTAGTGCAAGTGAGCGTAGTGACTCGTTAGTATGTTTTTGTAGTTGTTGTAATACTATTTTTGCTTGTTGTTTTGATTTTTCTGAATCGAACATGTCTGAGAATTCTTTACAGAAAATTTCCCAATCGAATTTTGTTTCACTCGGTAGAGTTGAATACCATTTTTGGGCTGGGCCTTGTAATGTATGTAATATTAAGGCTGCTCGTTTTACTTTCCATTGATGGTGACCTGGTTTGTTAACTGGTTCTATGCCACTGCTAAATATCATCGCTGCAACTATACTGTTCAAATATTCTTCGACAGTATATGCTGGATCTGTGCCATCGAATTGTCTTATTGTTGTTGGTACTGACCCGCTACTTATGTTTTGTTCAATTAATGGTTCTTCGTTTATGCTCATTGATGTCAATTGCTTATAAAATGGGAGTGGAGGTTCTGTAACTGTTGTTTCTCTTTCTTCCGTTGTATTAGAATTTGTAGTTTGTGAATTTAATACTCTTGTTCTAATTTCGTGTCTAGAATTTGTTAAATAGTTATTCTCTGTGTTTCTATTTTCTAAGGGTCTATTGTTTTGTGTGTTCATGTCATTTATAGTTTTTTCTAGTTTGTCAAACATAAACTGTAATGCTTCATCTTGTTTTCTTTCCATGTTCTCATTTATTTGTCGAAATCTATTTTCTATGTTATCTATTAATTTATTTGTATTGTTTGTTACTTGTTCTGTTATCTCGTTTTTTAAGTTATTATAGTTTTGTGCTTCTTGTCCCCAATTTCGGTCGTTATTATCCGTTAGAGTATTTATATAATTATTATTTCTATAGTTGTTATTTTCTGTCAATTGAGTTTTCTTTCGTACTCTTTGGTTCACTGTATTTGGCATCCAATTGTGAAATCCTATTTCTTTTTCTCTTTCTTCGGAATCCGAAATAAATGTTTCATCTGTAATTGTTTGTTGATAACCAAATAAATTTGATGTTAACAGTTTATCTGGTTTAATTGTTGATTTTTGTTTTGTTTGAAGATTTGTATTCATTTGAATATCTTTCGGTGTCGAAGTTGTTGTTACTGTTTTCGATAGGTTAAATGTGGTAGAACCCGTTTGTCCCTGATCCAATATTTGTATATAATTTTCTAAACCTTGTATGTAATTTATGCTATCTGAGCATACTTTTAATGTGCTTTCAAAATACGGTGAATAATACTCACTGTTCCAAATTTGTTTTAGTTCCTCATTGAGTTTTTCAATTTCTGTTCTGAATGCTATTCCAAATTCTTTTCTTTTTTCGTTAATATGTTCAAAATTATCTAACCAGAATAAGAATGTGAACTCAGAAATTATT
>NC_134475.1:54004481-54090481 GCF_964194025.1 Convolutriloba macropyga | reverse complement strand
ATTCTTTTATCTCCAAAGCTTTGGACCAGTGTGAACACAATTGAATGTGGTTTTCCTTTGGAGTGGTGAACTCGGACAGCTATAGAACAGGTATCAAATTCAACAATTCTCTGATTAATATTAACTGAAAGAGACAGCTAAGGCTGCGTTAGAAAGTCGAGAAAAAATTTGCACTGTGCCTATTCGAGATTATGAGAAAACCCAAAAATAAGGGTGGGGTAAATTGGACGGGTTGACACAGACAAGTAGAGATTGAAATTCCTGCGAAAACGATTTCATGGGTTCGCCAACAATCTGTCAGTCAGCATTTTTTGATCGAACAAGGATTTATAATGAATCTGGGCAAACTTTTTTTATGTTTTATTTTCAAGTTTTTTAGCGTGACTGATTTCCTTTTTTTAATAAACAGAATTTCAACTTTTGCCCAATACTGAAAATTTTTGTGAACCTGAAAAGTGACGTCCAAACTCATCGTTACGGGGGTAATTTCAAACAAATATAGTTAACTGTAGATTGTAGATGGCCAGTTTTTGTTTAATGAATGAATATTTAGTTAATGACCAGGTGAATTATTAAGTAGAGTAAACTTCCAAAGCTTTTTTTATGTTGATATGATATTCATTCCCACATTCCAATAAAAAATGTAATAACTGATTGCCAGGTTTGGGTCCAGATAGCTTGCGACTTTTCCGGGAATCCCAGACTAACATGTAGTATCATTTAAAAGTTCCCTGTAGCGTCTAGAAATCAACAATATATATTTTTTGTTTTTAGGATTTGTTCCATTTCAAAGCAATATAGCGGCAAGGAGTGTTTGAGTCGTGACTTGTATTTGTCAATCTGATTTATGTGCAACTTTTGATTTGGATTACTTCACGAACCATAGATCCCCTCAACTTTACCTTAGTAGTATATAGCTGGACCGAGGTGCCCGGGGGGGGGGGGGGGGGGGGGGGGTGGCGACCCACATGTATTAAGATTGGTTATAGCGGTTGTGGCTCGCTTCGGTCGCCCTTGAGTTATTTTAGCAATGTATAAAGATAGGAATCAGATATTAATGTATGATATATAAGGATATGAATAAAATTTTATAAGATTAGTTGTATTAAGACAGATTCTACATGTATTAAGATTAGGTAAATCTACATGTATTTAGATTACGTATAGCGTCTACATGGATTAAGATTAGGTATAGCTTCTACATGTATTAAAATTAGGTATAGTAATACATGTATTAAGATTAGCTATAGCTTTTCACAAGCATTAAAATTAGTCTTAGATGCTCACATGTATTAAGATTGTTCTTGGATGTTCACATAGTGGGATGATTAAGGAACATCCTAATCAATGTTATTTTTAATTAGTCATCATAATTTTTTTCATCAAAAAGGAAAAAGTTCGATGAGCACCAAATGCATATATATAAAATGGATTTATGACGTCACAAAAAACAAAAAGGAAAATTGATCAACGCTACTAAAGATTGAATAAATTCCTGAAATTCCTTATAAGGAAAGCTAATTGATATAAGGAGGATGACACGATTAAAGATTTCATTCGATTTGTCCATGGATAGCTTTGAATGAAAAATAAAGCAGCTTTCAAAGTTTTTTTCCCTAACGGTAGTTAATTTATTACAATGAATACCAAGACTAGTTATACAATACACAATAAAATTACTCAAAACACTTAAAATATAATCAGAATCCTATCATGTATCAGCAAAAATAAATAAAGATGACGGATGTAAAATGTTTGAAAGTAGAGTTTTAATTTCAGATCATCAAAGGTTTTGTATGTATTCCATCTGCCTCCACCATTCGCTTTGGATAGAAATAGGAAAGTCCCTTTTTAGTTTGTTCGTACGTGAGAACTTGATGATTTACTGTTTTGAATCCTCTGTTAGTCGAGGATACATTCACTGCTTCATTCATTACTTTTCTGTACTTCTGCAATGGTCTATCATTATTTTCTTCTAGAACATTCTTGTTGAGTCCCTTGCTGCTGAACTTAGTTTTCTTCGTTCTAGAGTCGTAACAGCAATAAGTTTTGCTACATAGAGACAACATTTCAGTACATCGAAACTCCTCCTTGAATAATCCAGGTTCCCGCTTATCATGTTTCACATGTTTAGGGCAACAGTTTCTCGGAAAAAAATTTTTGTTACAATCAGCGCGAAAATTTTCTACACAGTCATTACTTCGGAGTTCTTTCCAAGTGCTCTTCATTTCGGGACGAATGCATTCATAGAGAATCTCATGAGCTAGCGCCATATACAGAGAGTCAGTGTCCATTTCAAGCTCTTCAAATTTTTTAACATCACAGAACTTGTCGAAAAAGTTGTAGTAAAGCTCTAACATTCTCAATTTTGCACACTGAAGGATAAAAAATCCAACAATTATTGGTTCACGATGTTCAATTGTGCTTTTCACTAGTTCAACTTCATAGATATCTCTCGAAACGCTATTGAGTCTTCTAAAAAGACGGTTATTAATTGCTTTATGAGTTTTTTCTTCATTAAGATAGAGAGTTTGGGTGTGTCGACTTCGATCCATAATCTGATAACCATACGAGCTGTTCCCAAGTAACTTCATAGTCTCAGCGACAACGCTCGAGTCAAGATTTTCATCTCCCTTTCGTCTCGCATCAACAACAGATTGCACAAAATCATTGAAGCACTTTTGTGGCGTATACTCGATAAATCGGTATATTTTAGTACAACGTAGTCCAAGCTTCAAGTAAAACTTCAGTAATGGCGTTATAACTATTCCATTATTTAATTTATAACTCGAAATCAACATTCGTTGTGGTTTCATCAAAAGATCGTTCTTTTCAGCATACTCTCTCATGAAATCTCCAATATCTTCTCTTCCAACGTTGCTATTTTTGAAAATTGGAGGAAAGTTTGCGAATCGTTCGTAGAGCTCCTCCGGAACTTCTAAGTCGCATTGTACATAACCGAATAACTTATCCTCATCTATCCGCTTCAGAAGGGTTTCCATGCTTAAGGGTAGTTTGTAGGGAAAATTTTTTCTAACGTGATTTTTCAGAAAAGAGCTCATTTGAACCTGATCCCACCATTCACACTCCCTCATGTCGATAATTTTGTATCCCTTTTTCTCCAGATGGTTTTTTCTTAACTTATCAGATTCTCGCTTCTGGAGACCTTGTTTAAGTTCTTCCTCGCTAAGAGAGGGTTGAGCTTCTCTACAGGGACAGAAATGGTAGTAACATCCGAGAGCTTCGAAAATTGTATTGCAGTGTCCACAAAAGCCATCAACACTAAACCAATCAATTTTTTTCTGTTTTCCAGTTGTATAGATGCTCTCAATAGTACAGTCTGGTCTGATTGTTTGATAGTAAGAAATAACCATGTTTTCAAATTTTCTAATATTGTTCTGACGAGCTTTGAACTTTTGGAGATCAGAATCGAACTCCCACCTAGTGCATAAACCCGTTGGCATCGCTTGACACATGGCGAAGGGATACAATTGGCTGGCGTCTATTCCAACTATCGCCTTACAAATGTTGTTTGATGTTCGGATGAATGTCTTGTCTACAACAGCTTTCCTTGTGAAGACAATAGAAGGCCCACCAGTCATTTCACTTCGCACTTTTTCATGTAAATCTTTATCGCTATCGACGAACGGATAAAATTTTGAACTTGTTGACTTGTGAAGACAAATATTAGCCAAATTTGGAAGTGTACAACCGCGCTTCAATATATCAATGTTCCGATTATGATAAAACTCAATCATTTTACTCATTGCATTCAACGTCTTTGTTATTATACCATCGAAGGAAATCACGAAAAGTTTTCATACCCTCCTTCTTCCGCAAATCTGCTAAAAGAGTATAATTTTGTTTTCCTGACAGCGGCTTCTTTTTCAGTCCCATCTCCTTTAGGATTATCTTCTCGTCTTTCCCACACTGTATTGACTTCTCGAACTCAGACAACTCCTTCTCCAAAGGAATAAAGTTTTTCAGTTTGCTGAAAAATGAGTCATAGGGAGGAAGTTTGTCACAGTCAAGTTTCGTCAACGAATCAAACCATTCATAGGGAAAAAATCCTTTTGTCTCCTCGGACTGATATGCTTTCAGAAATAAATCCAGAGATGTAGCTCCACCGAGAAAGTTCAGAATATCGAGAAACTGAATGTCACCAAAACTAAAAGATATAAATTGGTTTGCCTTCTTTATTACCGTAGGTTGAATAGATCTATCAGTTATTAGATGAGGAATGAGATAAGTTTTGATTAAGTTAAGGTCATATTTTCCACTGTTGAATCCAAAAACTGGTAAAGTGTCAACATAACTATCAAATTGACGCTGCAGATCAAGGAGCTGCTTTTGCTGGAATCGTAAAAAATTTTCAGATGCATTGCTATCTTCCGTTTTGTTACTGATATTTGGTTGAGTTTCGGAAATAACTTGCAATCTAGAGGAAATATCACTCAACCTAGTTTTTATCTCTGCTTCCACCGCCAACAACTTAGGTCTCATGTCCGCTTTGTTTTTTGCTGCTAGTGTTTCAAGTTGAGCTACAAATGATATGATGAGACGAGTAGGATCATCTTCGCACAAGAAAATTGGTTCCTCCAACAGATTGGAGAAAATTGAAACAGATACTGGTACATGAGTTCCAATCCATGATGTGGTAGCAGTGCTACTAATTTCCGATGAATTGTCACATATTGCTTCAAAGTCGAAGACCGCAAAATTTTTGAAGAGGGTACAATCTTCTGGATAAGCGATTGAGAAGTTTTCAAGTTTCTGAAACAATGTTTCCTTTAACGAATAAACACCTCTCGGATAGATATTTTTCACTCGTTCTTTGCAAGTTCGTAAGTGGCGATTAAAATGTCCAGAGTGAATGAAAACGACATCACAGCTGGGACATCGAAACTTCTTGAAGAATTTGTTGATATCATTAACATAACATATATGGTTATTGTATCGAAGCAGTTTAATGTTTTCTTCATGTCGTTCAATGCTTCGTCGAATAAGTTCGCCAACTATTTCACCATCTTCAATGGTAAAATCATAGATGAAGATATTTTTTTCGACTAAATTTGCAATTATTGGGATTTGATCCAGAGAAACTCCCATGAAGTTTTCAGGATCACAGTCAGTGGACGAAACAAAATTGTCAAACAGTTGCATTGCCTGTGGTTCAACATCTACGGATCCAAATAAATGAATGGAAATTGCGCGGAATAGACATAAGTTATCGTTATAAGGTACATCATTTCCATTTGAAAGCAGACAATTAAATTCTGGGTTTCTTAACAAAGGTTCCGGAAGAACAGAATCCAGGGAACCCAAAGGAATATTTTTTAAGAGAGCTGCAAAGATGGTAACGTTCGTAATTAAAGCGAATCGCCACTTTGAGTTCTGGCTTGCCTGTGTACAGGTTTCAATCAAGTCAAACTTTCCAATTTCACTTTGAAGGTTGAGTAAATCGTTTTTATTGCTCAACAAATGCGATCTATCCAGAAGTAAATTATTTTCGTGCGGATAATAATAACGGTAGTCGTTGTTCTCTACATTCTGCAACAGGAACCCCAAAGCTAGGTTAACTTTTGCAGCACATTTGAGATTTTCGAAAACTTCATCAAGTTTTTTGTTGATTTCGTTGGTGTCCAATTTCGAAAAGCTGAAGTTGAAAACTTCTTGTCTTCCATGCTCAGCGTGCACATCTACCAGTAAATGCTGACATGCTGCTAATTCCTCTTTCAATTTTTCACTATCTTCATTCAACTCATCAATTATTTCACGGACACGGGTTGTGTTTAAGCTCCCAACTTTCGTGTTAACTTGGTGTATCTTCCTGCGATGAAGCTGCAGCGAGTAGAAACTTGGAAAATCTCTCTGACAAACAACGCACTTGTTTAAAGTGTTACGCTTTTTTGATCCATGCGATTTGGCAATATGGTACGATAGTTCTGCCGAATTTTTTGTTGCAAAATTACAGTTTCGTTTCTTGCAGTATAAGGTACCGCTAGAGCAGGTCTTTCTATGGCGAGCAATGTGATATTTTACTATAGATTTTCCACATTTTCCACAGCTGATCGGTAAATGTCGATCTTTTGCAGGCATATCCCAAAAATTAGTAAGTGACTAAATATCGGATTAGGAAAGATAAATTTTTTAAAAAGATTTAAAAGTTAACGTTTCTATAGAAATTCGGTAAAGAAGTGGTTCTCCTGTTCCCCAAAAATTTAATGTTTTCTCATGACGATAAACAAACACAATAGTTGAAACAATTAGTCTATTTACTAAAAATGGATATATCATGTCACCAACCAATCATAACAAACATTGCATAACATTGGAAAGTTCCGTCAACCTTTATTTGTTTACCTAATGTCTTCAGAAAGTTTGTTTACAGGCCATAAGGTTGGAACGATTAGTTATGTTACTAAAAATAGATTATATCTCAAGTCGTCAACCAATCAGAACAAAGACTTCATAACATCGGAAAGTTCCATCAGACTCAATTTATTTTAATAATGTCTTCGGAAACTTTGTTTACAAGTCATAAAGTTGGAACCATTAGTTATGTTACAAAAACGGATTTTAATTCGAGTCGTCACCCAATCACATTAAAGTTTTAAAAACTTCGGGAAATTGCGACAGCCATTATTCGCAAACATAACATCAACAAACCTGATTTGTTTACTTAATGTCTAGACAAAATTTATTTAAAAAGCAATGAAAACAACCCAAACTTTCCTCAGGTTGAAGATTGTGGAACTTCGGGAAAAAGCGACAGCTTTGTTTTAATTGGGGAGCTTTGTACAAGCCAGACAGCCGTAGTTTGTTTACTTAATGTCCAGACAGAATTTGTTTACAAGCAATAAAATAACAACAATGTAAAGAATTTTCGTCTTCGAACGACCTTGAAATTTTGTTTACAACATGTTATCAACTCAAACCCAATAATTCATAGAGGTAATTCACCAAATACTCACTCAGTTTAGTCCCTTACTATGGTTGAAGCTATGTACGAAAACAGCCCTGAATACTTCAAAAAATTCCAAAAACGATTCAAATACACTATTTGCGACACAGAACCAAAACCTCAAGATTCTGGAATAGAAAATTATGCGTACGGTTATCATTCGTCTTCGACTGTTATCGATGGTTGTTCGTTTGGTTCCAACCATTGGCATCTCATTTTTGAAGATACAGGTCCGGAACATAAAGTTGTTTTTTCTTCGTATGCTCCTGCGACGATACCTTGCCTTGTGACTTGTTTTAAAATCCTTATTTCGCCTACGGAGA
This sequence comes from Convolutriloba macropyga, assembly GCF_964194025.1. Classification (NCBI taxonomy): domain Eukaryota; kingdom Metazoa; phylum Xenacoelomorpha; order Acoela; family Convolutidae; genus Convolutriloba; species Convolutriloba macropyga. Next base: position 54,083,194 of record NC_134475.1, on the reverse strand, counting down.
AAAATTTTGTTACTCATGGTGCTATTGTCTCTCGCTTACATGTTGCTGTGGAGTACTTGTCAAAATTTAATCATGTTTCAACCAACAAAACTAAAAAACAACTTCCTCTGCCTAACACTGTGAAAACATTCTCAACCAATACTACTACCACTTCTAACAAACGTGCTTCTACTATCCCCGAAGTGACTGTAAAACGTTTTTGTCAACTAATGCTTGGTGAACATTCTTCTTCTCTCTATCAGATTATGGATATAATTTTAAGTGGGCAGGGAAGTTTTGTACGTGAGACTTCAGACTATTCAATAAACTTTCAGTTCTGTAAAAATTCTACTGTCTAAAATAGGGCTGTGATAGAACAATTAATTCAATTTCACTCCATATGTTTTAAAAATGCCAACAATTGCAATTCATTTACATCAGGTACAAATGGAAACTTACTGCTGTAGAAATAATGAGCAATATAGATGCAAAATAAACCACACAGTTGCGAGTCTGCTGATTGCAGGGGAGACTGAATATCTCTTCTGTGCTCCATAATATCCATCATCATATGTAAATCAATACATTGTTGTAAGCGGGAGAAAATGTCTTTATAGGCAGTCAGAGGTAGTGCTAATGGATCTGCAAAGTATAGTACGGGGTGTGCGTAGCGTTTCGCAAGCATCACCCAATGTGAACCAATAGAATCAGCTCGCGATGCATTCACAATTATAAAACTGTTAACTGGTAAATTTAAGGGATAATTGTCAGCCGCATAAACACCTCGAAATTTAAATTTGAGATGTTTGCACTTTTGAATATGAATATAAATTTGGTCTTCATCCATTAGTAAGCATTCATAGGTAGAACATTTTTGGATACGTTTCTTGCAGAGTCAATGTACACAGTAGACGATTTTTCTCCAAGGAAATAAATTTCAATGTTGTCTGGCAAACCAGTATCAAATTTCAGTTCAACCGATAATGATGAGTTTGTTAGTTCGGGATGAATAAAATCGTGTGTCGCCTCTTGCGTGCTAGTTAAGTCAAAGACCATTATAAAGTGATGCGCAAAATCACTTAGGGGTATTCCATGACCGTTTTCAACATAAACTAGGGCACTCATTGAATTGTAATACAGGCGCTTGTTATCATTTGTTAACATTGGAGTGCCAGCTGTTGCGAACCCGTTTCGATAGACCGTAATTTCACTCAAATCAAACTTTTGATAGTGGTAGGATTGATATTGTTAGTTCCAATGAATGCATTGCTCCTGCACAATGCAACAATCAGTCGCCTTATTGGTTCTTTTGTAAAAATATCTTCATGTTTCCAACTGCGTTGACCTGCTGTTGCGAGGAATGTTTTTGTTATTACTTCATTGTAGCGATACATTGCCGGAGTTTTTAGGAGTGTTTTTTCAATGGCTCCAACAACGTTGTCTGACACTGTCATCTTTCTAACAAATAAATTTGCTTCATCGATTTTAACTTTGTAATTTTTTGCCGCTGTCTCACTAATGGTAACAAAATCATCTTGCGATCTTCGGAAAGAAAGTCTCAAGGTAACACCACTTACTAGATGCTTTTCACAGGAAAAGAGATCTACAGCGAGCTTTCCATATAAAGTAATTTGTTCCGATTCTCTCACAGCTACCTGCCTTGCATCCCTTGAAGCTGCAGCAATACCAGCGGGGTTCGGTTCATACTCGTAACCTTGACACTTTAACCAAGTTTTCTTTGCATCGGTTCCATGTGAAAATTCTGTTTCAATAAAACTTTTATGAGCATAGTGTCCATTAGCTGAGGAAATTTTTATCCCATTTGCAGAAACAGTACAGTCGGCGAACAGTGAATGAAGAACATTGTTGACAAAATATGCAGCATCGGTTGCGGTTGCATCGCCGGTGGTATATCGCAAATCAGTTCCATCAGCATTTTGTATTCGACATTTTACTTCCAAATAAATTTTCTGCAAATCTATGAAATTGTTGCGATCGCCTACAACTTCGAATTCGAGCGATGATCCAGAGGGAGAATAAAGTGGTCCAGTTTTTTGCTCAAATGAATGATCAAAGGTGACTAACAAAGGTTGTTTTTCAAATAAATCCAAGGAACTGTGAGTGGCTTCGGAAGGTATTACAATATTAGTTCGCATTTTTGACTCGAGAGAAAAAATCCAGTCGACTTCTTCTTGGCTGTGGTTTTCGAGAAATGATTTTTTTAGTGGAACGTTTCTTGTTGGTTCGAGGTTTAGCATATTCTTGTCTTCGACGTTTAATAACTTGCCGGCCTCGTGTTATGCGTGAATGGAGAGACCCACCAAATTGTTTTCGGGCTGTTTTTTCAACCGTGCTTTTAAACGCCTGCTTTGCCGACTTTCGTTTCGTTGCTACTTCAACCAACTCAGGTGCACCCTGCACTAAAAGCTCTCGGCCAATTCTTTTGGCAGCGGGCCATATAATTCTTCTTGCCAATGGTAAAGCAACTCTTCCAATACCTGCTGCGAGGGCTCCAAAGCCATTTCCTCTTTGACGATAATGACCGGAGAAATGTGGCATTGACTGTGATGCTTGGTTGCTGTAGTAAGCTTCCATTTCACTTTATTTTTTGAAACTTTAAGCCTACTATCACTTTTCCTGTACCATTAAATGGAATAAGTTTTCCGGGTTCGTTCCTCAACTCCACTTTAATGTTCTGAATATTGTTAGAAAGTATGGGCTTGTAATCCAGAATTGTAAATGTCTTGTGATGAATAGGTGTAACAGTGTTTATGCTGCCGTTTTTTAAACGCCTTTCGGTCTCAATGATTTTAATTACAGGAGCTCTCACGTCTCCAATAATTTGATATTCTATAACGTCTATGTAGACAAATATTAATTGTGAGCCACAGGTTATATCAACTGGAAAATCACTTTGGTGTCTATTGAGAGTTTTGTGTGATTTGTATCCAATATGAATGTATCCATCATGCGAGTTGTCTTTTATACCCTTGAAGCCGAGAATACTTGGAAATTCTTCGTTTTCAAATGAAAAACCCTCATTTGCTCCGAATTGTAAAACCAATTTATGAGTAATTTTGTCAAAAGTAAAATCAAATTGTTTAAACTGAGCAATTCGCCTGAGTTCATCCATTAGTTGATCCAAGCTACTGTAAATGCCTTTGCAAATTTTTCTGAGGTGTCCACTGCGATTATTTGAGGCGTCGAGTTCCACTCCCGAGTTTTTATAAACGACTAACCCGTTTGAATTGACGTTGTTTATGTTTGATGGGAAGGATATTGAAGATAAAGCTACTTGCCATTCTCTATCCAAAATAAGTGGTTGAGATAACTGGTTACGGAATTTTGCCATTGTGTTTTCACCAAAAACTTCCATTGATGCGTTGGATATTAGGTCGATTGTGAATTCTTTGGAGGGATTCATTTTATTCGTCTGCAGTAACTAACACGTTTACTTGGACTAATTCCGGTTCATAAAATTTACCTTCAATTATAACGTTGTTTGCATCTATAAGATTGTATGTTGGTGGACTCACGGTAGCAATTTTGAATATCGTAAAAACTTCGTCTGTATAGTTTTGTTTATAACCTTTTCTGAACTTTTCGTCGTGCTTTGCAATTCTAACAAGGTCTCCTTTTTCGTATTTTGGTTTGTACTTTGTTGTGTTGATTGCTAATGATATTAAAATTGGTTCATGTTTTTTGAAAACTTTATTAGGTGCTAAATGGGTTACCCGGTTAACACGACTGTTTATAGTATTTACAAACTGGGGTAAATCTTCAATATATGTCCAAGTCCACTTTTCTTCCAAATATTTGTAAATGATGTTTTTAAGCGATCGAATGTTCCTCTCTGCAAATGCCGACTTGGTTTCGCTTTCTGTTGTATATAAATGAATTCCTTTCTTTTCACAAAATTTTTTGAAATCTCCTTTGAACTCTGATCCCTTGTCTGTCCATACTTTTTCTGGTTGTTTCTTCTTGATCATTTTTTTGAACGCTTCAACAGCATCTTCTGCATATAAAGTTTTCATTGGTTGAACTCGTAAGTAACGTGATAAAACCTCCACAGCCACTAACAAATATTTTACACCGTTGTTGTGTTGGGCAACTTTATCCATATACGCAACATCGACAGACCAGATTTCATTTATTCTATTTGCAACAGCTTTCAGTCGGGGAAAACTTTTCCTGAATTGTCTGTATTTTGTGTACGGGGCTTTCGACTGAAGATAGCGAACAATTTTGCCTCTGGTGAAACCGCTAGCCTTCTTCAATTTAGTAATGCTACCAAATGCAGCACTGCCTTTAGTGTACAATTTGTCTAACTATTTAACTTGATAGGAAGTAATTCTCCCAGGGGCTGGTTGGTTTGATTTCTTTTTCTGCCTCATCAAAGTTTCTCTGGTCGTTGTCAGAAGCTTTTGTTTTCTTTCGCTGGGATTTTGAAGCAACTTCTTCTTCCGACTCATATTCCAAAAATTGCAGTCTCTCTTCAGATGATAAATTTAAAAACTTTTTGGCATATGTGTTACAAGTCAAATACGAACCAATATCGAGATGCGTTAATACACTGAATTGTTCGAAAGATAGTTTGCAAGTGGTTCGCTGTAAATTGTAAAGAAATGTAGCAGCAAGAACTTCTGTATTTGTACCATTAATAAGCAATCTCTTTGATGAGTCCAAGGACACAGAATCTGATTCCTCTATTATGTCCCGTATTGTATTCGCTCTTTCAAATTTTATCCCCTTCAGGATTCTAATATCATTCAGCACTCCTTTTTTGATAGTCGATGTGTTGTCTGTCGTAAATGATTTCGCCATAGACTCGTTTATTGTACTTCTATCGTCCACTGAAGCGTCAGTTTGTTGTTCTGTATCCTGTTGCGAGGTAGAAGGAGCTGATGGTGACTTGTTTCTCTGGAGAAGCGATATTTGCTTGGCTGGATTGTGAATATTTTTGTTGCTGAGTAATTGAGAGACATGAGGCTGTTCTCTTGTATACATCTGTTTAGGTATTAACACAAACTCTTCAGTATGCATTTTGTTCTATATATTCAATGCAGGGTAATGCTATGAGTTGAATGAGATTGTTGCCCGAGGGAGATTGAATTATTTTTAACCGTTCAGTTTTCCCTACTTTCCTGTTCGAAAGTTGACGCAGAGTTTTTTCAAATTTTTTTAGTTCTTTTTTATTGACTGGAACAACTCCAGAGAGTACGTTCATCACACAGTCACTCAGAAACCAAATGAAGTCGCCGTCTTTAAGTAACTCGGATTCAATGTTGGAGTTCTTGTTTGTGCTATTTGCCCATTGCTTGAGCATGAGCAAATGTTTCTTTTTCATTCGTAATTGGTGTAACAACGGCTTCCTCCGAAGGAATGTAAAAAATTGAAGGATTAGGTCCAATAATATGTGACGCAAATCGTAAACCCTGACTGGTTTTGGGATCGAGATCAATAATAAAATGTCCAAAGGGCTCCGCAGTTGCTAGTTTGTATGCTTCTTTTATCAGTTGGAGACAATTCAACTGTTTTCCAAGATATTCAATTTGTTGAATGTCACGAAGCGACTTGAATAATATTATGTTTGTTGTATTCAGATCAATGGTTCTGGACCATTTGCTTTGATGGAACAAATTATGCTTGACGTATATAACATGCAATTTGCGATGACGTCCTGATGTAGCTATTTTTACAAATTCTTTATCGTTGAAGATTTCTTCACATGAATCATCATAGATAAGCAGACAATGCGATAGACTTTTTGTTATATCAAAGCCTGAGTATTTTAGAAACTCAATCCCTGGTATAACTTGTTGCATATCTTTGAAAAGTGGTTGGAACTCTTTGTAAAAAAAATAAATTTTCTCAAAACGTGGATAAAAGGTCGAACCTTTAAGCATTCGAAACAAGAGTTCTGTTTTACCACAACCACTTGGTCCTACAATTGACATGAATACCCTGTCATGTGTAAGAATAACTTTGCTCATAGTTTGGGATTAGGTAAAATGTAACCAACTAAACTCGATAAGAGAGCAATCCAGATTGATTTCTCTTCACAGCTTTCTGATAATAGAAAGAGCATAGAAAAGCAAAGAATGATCATAAACACAATGATACTAACTTGAACAAAAAATATTACTTCGGACCTTGGCACTGTTGAATTTGAACAACAACGCCATGGGGGCCTCTCTTTGTTGTTCACATCAAAGACTAAATTACTGATACCGGCGTCAGCCTCGTCTCTTTGATTCATTGGAGAAAAATAATTAATTGTAAAGTGAATTGAAACAAGAATGATACAAAACGTTAAATTTTTGAATTATTCTCTGGGCAACTGTTTCATGTACCAGAACTCAAACAAATTGAAACCTTTAATATGACTTTTTATCTCTGGTTTATAACAAACGGTTGATGAGTCATTTTCCTCGAACGATGGTTGACTGAAGACTTTTTCAACTTCGGGGTGCTCCAAGACATATAACCGCAACTCATTCGGCATCTCATTAAGTGATAGCTCACGTTCTGGTGGTGTTTTTTTTTCAATCTAAATTGAGGAACTTTTTTGTCCGCCCATTGCTTCCAACGTGGGATTCGCTGCTCTTTGGGGGACTGCATAGGCTTCTGGTTTGTTTTGTTCATAGCCATAATTGAACTGATTCCGATGTTCTCGAGCTCTCTGTTTATTTTTTACGTACAGTTGGAAGTGATAGAAATTATCTATCACGGGCAGAAAAGCCCTAAAGCTGTCTAGTTCGTCGGGAGAAAGAGTAATGGATGCAAAATAACGTTTTGCTGCTGCGCTATAAAGCGAGTTGTAACGCGGTTGTTGTGCTGTGTTTTTTGGTTTATTGTTGAGATAGTTCGCTCGGTTCTGTTGATCACTTGAAAAATTATTCTGTATTGGTGGAGAGGGACCCTGAACTCTGTTGAATATTACAATCGGCTGATCGTCAAGTGGAGTCAAGCAAGTGAATATCTTCAAGTTCTCTGACAGATAAGTTGTTAATGTTGCCGTGTCTTCTCTGTACATCACTTTGTGTCCACTGTGAGAATATTTTTGCTTTACGTTCCGCGCAGTGATTTGATAATTGATTGTTTGTTGAACGAAAGTTTGAATGATGATAACAGGAGGGAACTTGTTCTTCTGATATTATCTCTGCGATTCGGGGACAATTTAGATCCTCCAGATTATAAACAGTTTTTTGTAAAAGCTTATTGAGGAGCTCACACTTTTCAATGCCTTTGGCAAAAAAGTTTTTCCGTGTGAATCGGAAACTGAAACTCAGACAGATTGTTTTCAAATCACAGTAAGGTATATCACCTTCGTCCCAATCAAGACCGTGTAGGTTATTGGTCAGCCAAATAACAGTTTGTCTATCGTGTGCGGGTAAATCAGCGAATTTAAGCGGCGGTTTGAAAAATATTGTATCGTTGTAACTCGAACACAAACTGAGTTCTTTTATAATGAATCCAAGTGACTTGAGTTTGAAACCTTCGAGATCGAGGACAATTATATTTGTGGTTTTGCTGCCAAAATTTTCTAGCATTCCAATTCACGAAATAATTGTGAATGAAAAATTTTCACTGATAGAATGAATAATATTCCTGTCAGGTGTCCAAAAAGACAATTGTTTACTGGTGAGTAACGGAAAGCGTAAACATATCCAGGGCCTTTGTTTCGGCAATCTTTTATAAATCCAGCGGCGTCATGCAATGCAGCATGAAGTCGTAGCACTTTGCTCCTTTTCAATAAAGGATCTAGTCTTGAATTATCATTTCCAATGAAACCACCATAGGGTCTAAATTTAAGTGCTATTTCTCCGTCAACTTCTGGATCTAACAAAGAACAAGCAGCTACGAAATATAATTGTCGATAAGATATGTCTGTATAATTTATGTCACCTCTCAGTGATAAAACTTTCTCGTGAATGAGCTTGATGTCTTTTGTTCCTATTGTGTTCATGATTTACTGTTTACTGAACGTGAGCGTTTAGAGTTTTTGTTTATAAATCTTTCAATTCTGATTGGTTGTCAACCTGAATCATAAATCAAGCACTCCTGTTGGTCAATTTCTTTTGGAAAGTGTTGTGACCTTGAACATGTCTGGACATGATCTGATGACTCTCCAATTAATATATCATTAATGATTTTATGCATCTACTAACAGGTTAGTTGTTTACTGTTGTTTTCACCAATTTATGTATGCATTTATGGACATAAGTGATTATGACCAAATTGTGTACATACTTAGGTGAAAACTTGTTTCTCTTGTACAACTCTGGTTGTTTTTTATCATTGTGTATGTATGTATGTATATATGTATGTATGTATGTATGTATGTATGCGATTTTCAACACGAAATCTTAAAATTAAGAATTTCGTGTTTTCAACACGGAAATCTTAAGAATTCCTCGAATTTCATCACGGAAATCTTTTGAACTCCGCTATTTGAAAACACATTTTTCGAAAATTTTTACAAGTTCTGAGCCCCCTAAAGGGTAAAAATTTCAATTTTTGAAAAAATTTTTTCGACAACTTTTTTTACTCAAAAAACATGTTTCACACATTTTCACATTGATTTCACCCAAAAAAACGCAAAAAAATTTTTTAACCCTATTTTTCAAAAAATTTCTGAGTATAGGGTATAAATTTCAATTTTTGAAAAAAATTTTCCGACAATTTTTTTTACTCAAAAAATATGTTTCACACAATTTCACATTGATTAAAGCCGAAAAAACGCAAAAAAATTTTTCGACACCATTTTTCAAAAAATTTTACAAGTTCTGATATCCCTATAGGGCAGAAATTTCAAAATTTGAAAAAATTTTTCCGACAACTTTTTTTAGTCACAAAACATGTTTCAAACATTTTTACGTTGATTAAAGCCAAAAGAACGCAAAAAAAATTTTTCGACCCCAATTTTCAAACATTTTTACGTTCTGATTGAAGTTCGGATCCCCTATAGGGTAAAAATTTCAACTTTTGAAAAAAAAAATTCCGACAACTTTTTTTATTCACAAAACATGTTTCACACATTAGCAGTAAATTCTCAAATATGAAAAACTAGATCTGAATACTTTTATCATACACAAATTATGTAATCGCAATGCTAGCAATAGCAGTGCTTAATTTATATCACTGTTCTAAACAAACAAACAGACGCCACAGCAAACAATTAGTCGTAACAAAAACTGGGTCACGCTTGTAAACAAATTGAACCAAGTTACAATCAGCCGAAAGGTAAAATAGAAGAATTTTTTCGAAAAAAAAAATTCGGAGCAGAGCAGAACCTCAACGGGGGGGACACTATGTATTAAGATAGGAAATGCAGAAATTGTCCCCCTAGGGGGACGCTTAGGGGGACATTTAGTGCGAATTGCATTAAATGTCCCCCTAAGTGTCCCCCTAGGGGGGACAATTTCTGCATTCCCTATCTTAATACATAGTGTCCCCCCCCCCGTTGAGGTTCTAGTCAGCTTTTACTACTACTTGGCTTTATTTACAATTAAAACATAAGTATTAGTTTTATGTGGTTGTGCCAATCCAAAAAAGCGATTAATAAATGTGAGTAAATGTTTATTTGATATAAATAGTTGTGAACTTCATTTTATACTTCCGAGTGTATCTTTTCACGATTGAGAAATCAATGTGAAAAAGTTCCTCTCTGCATATTTTAATTTGTGGGTGATGAACTAAATGGACAGTATGTGCATGTTTAGGTAAAGAATTACAAGGTGAATCTAGTGAAGGTTTACGAAAGCCAGAGCTATCTGTAGTGGAAGATATCTGTATATGTGCGACAAAAGTGAGCAAATTTTCCGTATATAGATTCATTTCCATTATCAGTTAACAAAATCTATTGTATTCCAAATTTGACAATCCATTGGTCAAATAATACAGTGAGTGCATTAGCGGCATCATTTTTGGGTTAAGGGAGAAGTGCAACATATTGTGTGAAAATGTCTACAAAATTATAGATTTAAGAATTCCCGCGGGTAGACTGGGAGATTGGGCCTTTTGTGTCCAAAATGGCTGTTGTGAAGCCATGAGAAGGTTTGGCATGAATTTGGTTGTTTGGCAGTTCAAGAAATCTTGAAAGTATTGTAAGTATTGCAACCCATATATGAAAATTTGGAAAACAGTAATTTTTTGTAATTGTAGCGTGTGTTTTTTTGCGGCCACGGTGACCTGAGAGATCGTGAGAATATGAAGCATACAATATTACTAAAAGAAGGAAAGTGGTTGACGGATTTTTGTTGAGGTTTTTTTCTTGTATATAATACAAGACATGAATCGTTTCATCTACACTTAAATTTGGAATGCATCGATAATAGTGTAAAAATCCCTTGTTTGCCCGGATAGTCAATGAGGGGGTGGAAGGGTAATTTTTTTAACAATTCCAGAGGAAGAGCAGTCTAATTACTGGGTCTTGTTGTTGTGCTTTATACAGGAGTGTATTCTTTAGCTCTGTCTGATCAATATAGAAACAATTATAAATGGTTGGAGAGTTTGGTATAAAATCATCCATTGCTGTGAGTAAAAATTTTACGGTGTTTATTAGTTCAGCGTAATTTGCGTCTTGATTTAATTGTGTAAATATTTCTGTTTTTTTTTGTAGTTATTATAACATCCGTGTGTTGTATGATAGGATAGGTTTCTTGGAACATGTGATTGTTCTTTAGGTGTTGTATTTCGTGTTGATGCATATGCTCCAAAGGTTGTGCTTTGGTTTGAAAATCGTGATACAAAAGAGGAAGATAGAGATCACTCTCTAATTGTACCTTAAAAAAGTTATCTTTAATCTGCAAATAAATTGGAAAGTATGGTGAGTCTACAATGGTGTCTTTAGATACTTCACTAATGTATTCTTTTGTTACAGCGTATTGGCACTGTATATGTTGTGTGTTTTAATTGTAAGTCATAAAAAATTTAATAGATTCTGGAATCTCAACTATTCTAAGACGGTGTTCGTCTTAAGTTGTGGTCGTGAGTGAACAACTTAATAAATCCGGAACTGAAATGTTTTTCCCTTTTGTCCAAACTATGTGTAGGTTTGGAAACTTCGTTAAAATTAGCTGAAATTTACAGACTCTGTGGTTTGCTTTATTCTTTTTGTGTGAATAGGAAGAGAATTTGTTTATGATCGGTGTACAGCAAAATTGGTTTTTTAGACCCTTGAATAAGGAACTCATATTCTGAAAGTGCATAAATTTTTATTGAGCATTCTCGAAGAATGGTTGAACGTCTAAGTGCTGTGGTAGAAAACAGACGAGAGTTTGCTGACACTAGTTCCATTTTCCCAAATTAATTTTTGCTGGAGAAGTGCAGCTCTAATGCCATAATTAGAGACATCGCTGAGGACAGAGAAAGATTTTTTCATTTAGGAATTGGGAAGCGAAATCTTTCGTTTGTAAGTACCTTTTTGACTCTATCAAGTAAGTACCCTTTTGACTCTATCTATGTTTGTTGTAGTTCGGCAGTCGATCTAAAATCTGTTGTATCCCGAATTTGGGGGTAAGGAGGTCTGAGAATGACTTGTAAATTATAAATATAATTTGAAATAAATTTATGAAATCCTACAAAATTTTGAATTTCTTTTTCTTGCTGGTTGTAATTTTAAAAATCCGTCAATTTGGGATTTGAGTGGGTGTACGTGATTATTTTGTGTTTGGTGTCCCAAAAATATAACTGAGTCTAAGAAAAAGAAGGATTTGTCTGGAGCGGCTGTAAGATTTTAATTTTTGAGAATATTGTGATACTGATCAAGTGTTTGTAACATTGTGCCTGTTGTTGTATCTTGAATGAAAATGTCATCAAGGTATGTAAAATTTTTATTTCTGTGAACGAATGATTTAAAAATGCTTCTCATAAAGGATGAAAAGGCTGCTGGGCCGATTGAAATACCGTAGAATAAGCGTTAGAAACAGCATTTCTTCCCAGCGATTACAAAATTTGTGAGTCTTTGTGATGGTTTATCGAGTGGCATTTGGTTGTATGCACTGTTCATATCAGCTATAGAGAAAATTGGTCGTTTCATCCGAGTCAGTATAATGTGAATTGGCTCTATGGGCCAACTACATTTTGTTTCGACAATCATTGTGTTTAATTGGCGAGCATCTAGAACAATTTTGAGTAATTCTCCTTTTTTAAGGACGATTACAGGATTGATAAATGTTTTTCCAGTTGTGAGGGAATCTGTCTTTACGGGTGCTATAATGTCGAAATGTGTTAAGATGTCGAGTAGGTGATTCACTCTGTCTTGTAATTGTAGCGGAATTCGAATGGCTCTCTGCTTTTTAAAAATTGCTAATGCTTTTAGTTGAAGATTTAATTCTACTTTAATTTTTCCATAATCGAATTTAGATGTTGCATAACAATGTTTAAATCGTGTGAAGTGGAGTTGTGCTAATTCTTCAAACTGTGTTTGGGTTAATTTGGAGTGTTCGAAGTTGAACGTTGTGAGAAAATCGCGATCTAGTTCGGTGAATTTCGAGACGTCAAGTGGTATGTGACATTTTTTCTGTTGTGATTTTTACTCGCGTTTCTACCGTTCAGTGAGATTTAAACAATAAAATTTTTCAAGTGTCCCTGATGTACCTTGTGGAAGGTAATTTGAGATGTAAGCATTCATGAATTCTGTGAGTTCATTGATTCGATTTTTTTTGTTCGAAAATCATGAAGGGAGATGTCTTGTTGTGCATATCCAATTATTCTCGTTACAAGTGTAACAGGATGATTTAAGGATTTTTGGATTAAAATTTGAATAAATGATTGAGATATTTGAGATTGTTTCTATCCATTATAGAGAAGAACATTGGCAATGGTATAAAACAAAATTCAGATGCGTAAAGTATTGCACCGTTTGCATATTTATTCTTACATGCATATGCGGTTAAGGAATAAGTCAAGATTCTCTGTTCGGAAGATTTAAAATATCTCAAGTGATCTCCAATCACGAGAAATAATCGTGAGTAGTACGGGGGTGGTTTAGTTGAAGAGTCATAAAATTTTAGTGACGTTGCATCATGTTTTTTGATCACGAGCGTTTAAGATGAACATTTAATTGAGTCAACATTTCTCTCTAAGAAAGGTGTACCTAGAATGTTAAGTTTTGTGTTAGATACATGAAAAGAGTGTAAAGGAAGTGCTCCTGAGATTTCTACTCTCTGTTACATCTGGATATAATGTAAGCTTTATTGTGCCGTTTGATAGTAATTTAGAATTATTTGCTGCTGAGAGAACCAATATTGATGCCATTAGTTGTAATTTGTGATATTCTTTAATTTCATTTCAAGTTTCGTTGTTTATTATATTAAGTGTTGCGCCAGAATCTAATAGAAAATATATTTCAAGATGCGGTGGGTAAAATGTTTTTGTATGATTGGGTGTTCGTTGTGTATACATTGTTAGTGAGAGTACCCAAATATTACTTTTACAAGAAGTAGAAAAAATGTATTCTTCTGTGAGAGTATTACATTCCTCCTGTCAATTAAAGTATTCGTCTTTGTTATCTTGGTTTAATTCTGAAAGTAAATTGTTAAATTGTTGTTCGAGGATCGTTTTCTCAGAGACATTCTGTGTGTCTGTATTTTCAGTATTAGACATTGTGTTGTCTGTTTATTCTTGATCTAGAAGTGACTTAATATAGTTTCTAACGTTACCGAATCGATTCCGTGAGAAAGGTTGTCGAAAGGAACGATTTCCATCTCAATTGTAGTGAGGTTATTGTGGTCGAGAATTTTAGTTAGGGTTCTTTTGTGGGTTTGATAATCTTGGGTATGGTGAACCACTTCTACTCGGTGGTTTAAAATTGCTATTTCCGTAGTAAGGTTTGGAGTTAGGTTGTGGGAATTTATTTTGGCTTCTATGTCGTGAATTATTACGATGTTCTTTACTATTGCTTCTAGAACGGTGTGAGAGCGGTAATGGTTTAATTTTCATATTATTTGACGTCACTTGTCTGTTTGGAACGTTTTGATTACCTTTCATTGCTTGATTAAAAGTTTGTTTCTAAAAATTGGGCTTGTCGAGTGGTTTCCTGTATCTTTTATCAGGGCATGTAGAAATACTATGTCCTAAGCGTGAACATTTCTTGCAAAATTTTAGGAATAATTGTTTTCTTTTAAAATTTGGATCATTTCAGTACTTGTGTCGTACTACATTGATCCCGTGAGCGATATCCTGCTCCATCATAATTACATCATCTACTGTGAGGTTATCATTTTTTAAGGAAAGGTTATCAATTGAGGAAGAAAGGGTGGAAATTGCATTAGTTTTATGTCTCTCTATGTGCGTTCTTGTGATATACTGCTGGTGTACTTTTTCTACTAATTGTGCGAACGGAAGTTGTGGTTTCAATGCAGTTGATTTGTGATTTGCAATCTTTTTTAGTGCCATTCTGGCTAAATGTTTATCGAGTGCTTTGACAAGTGCCTCATTCATTTGTGCATTGCGCATATCTGTAGCATTGTTAACATCTGTTTATCGAGCCATTTGTTCAATTCAAAGTGCTAATGTTTGAATTTGTTCTCCAGGGGCACGTGTTATGCTCTCCAGTAATAATTTCGCTTGTGTTTGCGATTGTTGATTATCGAAAGTTTTTCTGGAATTCACGGCGAAACGCTTGCCAATTACCTTTTATATCGAGAGGAAGGTGTGAATACCATTAATGTGCTGGTCCGATTAGGGCTGTTTGAATCATGGCAATTCGTTTCAGAATCCAGTTTTCGTGATATGGTGAATCAGTCTGCTCTGGTCCTGCTGGCATTACAATATTTGCTGTGATATCATTTACAAAGTCTTCTGTTGTGTAAGTAGGGTCAGTACCATCAAACGGTCTTAGAGACTGTTGCATGGGTACCGTGCCGCCTATGTAAGAGTACATCATTTGTGTACTTTGACGAACTACAGGTGATGGCGTTTGTGTAGACGCTGCCTGTAATTAATTGGGGGTCACTGCATTTGTGGTTTGTTGCGTACTTTGTGAGTCTATTTGTCTAACAATGTTAACAAATATTTTGATTAGTAGTTAATGTAGGCTGCGTTGAAATATTTAGAATAATTGGTTCAGCGTTAAATTGCGCTGAATTTTGTCTGTGTAAAGGTGGTAGGGGTGTGTTAGCATTTGGTAATTTAGGTAAGGTTGTGTTTGGTGGACCCTAAATTTTGTGTTAACTCAGTCGAAGTCACAGGTTGTCTGTGCTGGTGATTTTGAAAAATATGTTTGTTATTAGTAGTATTGTTTGTGACATTTTTATTGTTGTCTTTCTGATTTTTGTTTTGATCATTACTTTCAAGGTCAATTAATGCATTCACTCTATGTGATGCAAAAAATGTTCCATCATCTAATAATGTTGAGTTAAAATCTGTTTCTGTAGTCTCATTCAGACGTGTGTCTGTTTGTTGAGAATGAATTATAGTATCCATTTTTTCTATTGATGAAGCTTCCAGAGAAATGTTTGTATTTTCTTGAATATTTGTACAAGTTAATGGTTGAGTTTCTGCGTTTTAATTTTTAATTTCTATACTATGGTGATTAATGGTGAGTTTTTGAATAGTTTCAGATGGTATTTCCAGAAAATTTACAAAATTTTTTGGAAACCAGTGTGAATCATAAATATAAAGGAGCGTCTCAGGTAGTTTAGGTAGTATTTGTGTGAATGTGTCTGCTATTAGCTTTGTGGCTGGAAAAATTTGTCTTACCAAACTTTTCCAAAAATCTCTATTTATACCAATCTCTTCATCGTCTAGGTCTGCATCTTTTACAGAAGTTATCTTTATCTTAAGAAGGTGAGTGAAGCCTTCTATCTCCTGTCAAGCGATTTTGCGTACGCTTTCTTTCCGTGATTGTGATGCATTAGCCTTAAGGGTGGATGCAAGACGTATAGAAATTCACAAGAAGATTTTCGAAATACCACTTCTCTATCCAAGGGTTGTATTTCTGACCATACTTCGTTAAGAAGTTCAAATAGTAGTGGATTAAGTAAAGTGTCATATATGAGAGAAGTATATGTGTTTGTTAGAGGATCAAAAATGAAAAGAATTGAGTCCTTTGTGAGTAGAGCTCCGTAATTTTCAGCTTAATATGAAAGAAAAGCGGTTCGTGAAACCTGTGACACCTATTCTCGTAAAGAAAGGACAGGCTGTTGCTCTACTGCAAAATAGTGGTATTCGAGTTGTTTTGCTGTGTTTGAAAGTGTATTTAATTCATCTTGGTGTTGATAGTGTTTTAATTCAAAGTGTAAAATGTCACATGTTATGCGTTTGTTCTGTGGCGTCAGTACGGCAAGTTGTAATTCGTACGAGTGTGTCGGTATGTGAGAGAAAAAATGTGTTTTGTGTGAGCTCTTTTAACGATTAGAGTTTGTTAACTCATTGGTCGCACCAGTTAAGGCACACCCGAGATGCTTTTACAGTCTTAAGGTATAAAGAGCTAGGGCTACGTATTTCTGCGCGCGAAGTAGGCTTACCTATGTCTCTCAGACTAACCGACTCAGTAAAACACTGAAGACAAACTTCTCTTATTACGGTTGTAATAAAGTGCAGCACCGGAGTCAATAGTATACAAATGGTGTATCTAACTAATAGACTGGTTATAGTCAGTGAAATTAGTGGAGTTCTCTCTATGTAAAAGAGAATAGTGTCTTCTCAGTCTCTGATTGGATGGAGGTGTACATCCAGTATTTCTACTGCTACAAGAGTTTGAGATGTGAATCGTTCAGAAATGTTTTAAACCTGTATAACTCCTCAGAAAGGATTACATCTATTATCACTACAAACGAAGATCATTGTGTTTTGGCATTGGAAACGAACCTGTAATCATACAACAATAGGCTGACCGGTATGGTCATAGATTGGAACATTTTTCCTATTTTGTGTTTGCACAATGATTTGCTCCAACGCCATACTCTCAAAGATGGTAATGCCAACTCACATTACATAAAATACGCCAAAAAGAAAAATATAACAGAAGGAACTACATTCCTCTAAAACAAAATTTGTCGACCATGGTAGTTATATAGATGGATCTGACTTCTGTTAAAACATAAAGTCCGTCTAGCACTGTTTTTTTTCAAATGGTACAAAGCGTCTGTTAATGTACAATCCCATCTATTAACACAAAAAGTGGTGAAGCATGTTTTCTCACAGAAGAAACCTACCGCCTATTGATACACAAAACTGGACGAACACGGTTTTTCAAAAGTAAAGTCAATGTCTATGAGATCTCAAAGTCGCTCGGATACGTTTTTTTATTGATGGAAAAGTTGTCTACTGAATTGGAAAATGGCTCATCCTGTGTACACAAGGAAAGAGTAGACCGCGTCTTTTTTATTGATGGAACAACAGTCAATTTGTAAACAATATTGGTGAACCCAAACGTTTCAATGAAAGGAGCAATGTCAATTTGTACACAAGACACCATATTTTAATACAAACATTTGACGGCTCACAATGTTTGTATATGTGGAGCTACTGTTTTTTCATTCAGAAATTCGGTTGCTCAGTGTTATTCCATAGATGAAACTGCCATCAAATAACACCCAAAAATTATCGACCAATTATTTTTATTTAGAATAACTGTTTCTTAATGCACAAAATTGGCCGAACAGGGCATGTTCATAGATAAAACCAATTTAGACACAAAGTTGTTCGGCCTTCTTTTTTTCTTAGATGTAAACACTGGCCATAAAAAATTGTGCGCCCAGTTCTTTTATAGAGGGAACTATCGTTTTAGAAAACACATAGTTTACACACGCTGTAATCTGTCATCTGGTAATCTGGACCAGGAGTGCAATTACCAGAGTCAGAATATTGAATAAATAGCGTTTTCATGCTCAACCAAAATTTTTGAGTTCGATTCGAAAAATTCATTTTTTTTCTGAAAACTCTATGAACATTATGAAAGAATCCAATCATCATGTTCATCCTACTTTCAGAAAAGAAATGCTTTCTGGGTTTATACTGAACATACTTGGCTAACAAAGTACCCTTAGGTCACTCTGATTCAGTACTGAATCGTCGATATACTATTGGAGTATACTGATTCAGTAATGAAAGTCTCTGACCCAGGCTGAGGTCCCAGACCCAAAGTGGATATGTCCAGACAGGTCCAGACGGAAAGTGCCTATGTCCAGACCGTCCCAGACTCAAAGTGCCTATGTCCAGACCGTCCCAGACGGAAAGTGGATATGTCCAGACTTTCGTGCGTTCAAAATTTTTCGTGCGTTCTTCGTGCGTTCGAAGACAAATATGTCCAGACCATCCCAGACCGAAACAGTATATGTCCAGACTTTCGTGCGTTCTTGTCCAGACCATCGTGCACTCCTTCTTCGTGCGTTCGAAGACAAATATGTCCAGACCATCCCAGACCGAAACAGTATATGTCCAGACTTTCGTGCGTCCATGTCCAGACCATCGTCTCTGACACTCGGGTCCGTGCTGTTATAAAAGTGGTACGTAGTCTTTCGTTGTGCACAATTTGTGTATTTTAATAAAGGTAAATTTTTATTATAACGCAAATATAGTCGACTACGTGTCTTCAACGACAGAACCACAGTCTGAAAATATGGACAATCTCACAACACGGTATTTTTTACGTGGATAAACCGTTAATTAATTAAAAAAAAATGTTTTACAGCTTCAATTTTTAGATGTAGCCACCATCTTATTTCAGCCAAAATTGGTGAACCCCTGTAACTTCATAGATTGAATTGCAGTATTTTTCAATCTGAAAAAAGTTGACCACGTCATTTTCATAGATTGAACTGCCGTCTCTAAATAAACAAAGCCAAATTCCGGATTTTCTTAGATGTAATCAGTGGATATTATTAACAGACAATTTGTTGACGACTGTGTTTTTAATATTAGAAGAACCGTGTATTAACACTCAAATAATCTACGACGGTATTTTCATATAACGAAACACCCCCTATTCAGACACAAAATTGTTCCTTCACGGCGTTTTCTTGAATGAAAGCCCGTATTTTAATATACAAAATTGGTTCCACACGATATTTTTGAGTGTAAACACTGTCTGTAAGTACACAAAAAGGCCAATTATGGTGTTTTCAAAATTGTAATTGCTGTCATTCTTCACACAAATTAAGTTCTCCCGTTTAATTATATGAAAGGAAAGAAATGTCTATTGATCCAGACAATAAGCTGAACACAAAAAAACTAAAAAATTTGCATGGCTGTTTTTTATTACACGGTATGATCAACCACGGTCTTTCAATTAACGGAATTTTTTTGCCCACTAAAATACAAAAATGGCCGAATAGTTGGCACTTTCATAGATACAACTAACCTCTGTTACTACACAAAAAATGTGAAACAATTTTGTTTTAATTATTAGAACCATCGTCAGTTAATACGGAAAGTCGGTCGACTATCTTGTTTTCATAGATGCAACTGGCGCTTTTTGTCACAACAAAATTTTTCGAACACGACGTTTTTCATGGAAGAAAACAGTTTTTGTTAATACACAAACATAGGCAAACACTGTTGTTAATTGAGACAACTAGAGGCCAAATTTAACAATTCTGCAGTTGAGGAATTTCATGAACTTAATCTATTTTGAATGTTTCTATTGTTTCATTATTTGTTCTCTAGTCACTAGTGAGCCAACTAGGAGCCAACTTCAACAATTCAGCCATTGAGGAATTTCATGAACTTAATTCATTTTGAATGTTTCTTATTGTTTCATTATTTGATCTGTAGTCTCTATTGAGCCAACTAGGGGCCAAATTCAGCAGTTCTGCAGTTGACGAATTTTATGAAGTTACTAAATTTTGAATGTCTCCTATTGTTTCATTATTTTTTCTGAAGTTTTTTTTGAGCCAACTAGGGGCCGAACTCAATATTTCTTCAATTGATGAATTATATGAACTTAATCTATTTTGAAAATTTCTTATTGTATCATTATTTTTTCTGTAGTCACTAGTGAGTCAACTAGGAGCCAAATTCAACAATTCAGCAGTTGAGGAATGTCATGACCTTAATCCATTTTGAATGTTTCCTATTGTTTCATTATTTGTTTTGTAGTCTCTATCGAGCTAACTATGGGCCAACCTTAGCAATTCTGCAGTTGACGCATTTTATGAAATTACTAAATTTTGATTGTTTCTCATTGTTTCATTATTTTTTCTGTAGTCTTTTTTGAGCCAACTAGGATCCAAGTTCAACATTTCAGCTGTTAAGAAATTTCATGAACTTAATCCATTTTGAATGTTTTTTAATGTTTCATTATTTGTTCTGTAGTCTTTATTGAGCCAACTAGGAGCCAAGTTCAACAGTTCAGCTGTTAAGGAATTTCATGAACTTAATCCATTTTGTATGTTCTTAAATGTTTCATTGTTTTTTCTGTAGTCTTTATCGAGCCAACTAGCAGCCAAATTCAATATTTCTTCAATTGATGAATTTTATGAACTTAATCTATTTTGAAAATTTCTTATTGTTTCATTTTTTTTTCTGTAGTCTCTATTGAGCCAACTAGGGGCCGAATTCAAAATTTCTGCATTTGAGGAATGTCATGAACTTAATTCAATTTGAATGTTTCGTATTGTTTAATTATTTGTTCTGTAGTTACTATGAGCCAACTAGTAGCCAAATTCAACAACTCAACAGTTGAGGAATTTCATGAACTTAAGCCATTTTGAATGTTTCTTATTGTTTCATTATTTGTTCTGTAGTCTCTGTTAAGCCAACTAGGAGCCAAGTTCAACAGTTCAGCTGTTATAGGATTTCATGAAATTAATCCATTTTGAATGTTCTTTAATGTTTCATTGGTTGTTCTGTAGTCTTTATTGAGCCAAATAGGGGCCAAATTCAAAATTTCTGCTATTGAGTAATTTCATGAATTTAATCTATTTTGAAAGCTTCTTTTCGTTTCATTTTTTTTCTGTAGTGACTAGTCAGCCCATTGGAGCCAATTTAAAAACTCTGCAGTTGAGGAATTCCATGAAGTTAATCTATTTTGAATGTTCATTATTGTTTCTTTATTTTTTCTGTAGTCTCTATTGAGCCAACCAGTAGCCAAGTTCAACAGTTCAGCTGTTAAGGAACTTCATGAACTTAATCCAGTTTGAATGTTTTTTTTAAAGTTTCATTGTTTGTTCTGTAGTCTTTATTCAGCCAACTAGGGGCCAAAATCATCAATTCTGCAGTTGACGCAATATATGAAATTAATAAGTTTTGAATGTTTCTCATTGTTTCCTTATTTTTTCTGTAGTCTTTCTTGAGCCAACTAGGGGACAAATTCAAAATTTCCGCAATCGAGAAATTTCATGAACTTAATCTATTTTGAAAGCTTCTTATTGTTCATTATTTTTTCTGTAGTCACTACTGAGCCAACTAAGTGCAAAATTCAAAATTTCTGCAATTGAGGAATGTCATGAACTTAATCCATCTTGAATGTTTCTTTTTGTTTCATTATTTTTTTTGTGGTTACTACTGAGCCCACTAGGGGCCAAAATCAAAATTCTGCAATTGAGTAATTTCATAAATTTAATCTATTTTGAAAGTTTCTTTTCGTTTCATTATTTTTTCTGTAGTGACTAGTAAGCTAAATGGAGCCAATTTAAATAATTTTGCAGTTGCGGAATTTTATGAAGTTAATACATTTTGAATGTTCCTTATTGTTTCTTGATTTTTTCTGTAGTCTCTTTTGAGCCAACTAGGAGACAAGTTCAACAGTTCAGCTGTTAAGGAATTTCATGAACTTAACCCATTTTGAATGTTTTTTGTCTCATTGTTTGTTCTGTAGTCTTTATTGAGCCAACTAGGGGCCAAATTCAAAACTTCTGCAATTGAGGAAATTCAAGAACTCATTCTATGTTGAAAGCTTCTTATTGTTTCATTATTTTTTCTGTAGTCACTAGTGAGTCAACACGGAGCCAAATTCAGCGATTCAGCAGTTGACGAAAATAATGAAGTTACTAAGTTTTCAATGTTTCTTATTGTTTCTTTATTTTTTCTGTAGTCTCTATTGAGCCAACTAGGGGAAAAACTCAAAATTTCTGCATTTGAGGAAAGTCATGAACTTAATCCATTTTGAGTGTTTCGTATTGTTTAAATATTTGTTCTGTAGTTACTATGAGCCAACTAGGAGCCAAATTCAACAGTTCAGCAGTTGAGGAATTTCAAGAACTTAATCCATTTTGAATGTTTCTTATTGTTTCATTATTTGTTCTGTAGTCTCTATTGAGCCAAATGGGGCCCAAATTCAAATTTTCTACAGTTGAGGATATTCACGAAATTAATCCATTTTGAATGTTTTTTATTTATTCGTTATTTTTTCTTTAGTCTCTATTGAGTGAACTAGGAGTCAAGATCAACAATTCAGCAATTAAGGAATTTCACGGACTCAGTCCATTTTGAATGTTCCCTATTGTTTCATTATTTTTTACTAAGTCTCCATTGAGCAATTGAGGAACTTCATGATTTTAATCCATTTTAAATGTTTGTCATTGTTTCATTATTGTTTCTGCAGTCATTAGTGAGCCAACTAGGTGCCAGGTTCAACAATTCTGCGGTTGAGTAAATTCATAAACATAATACATTCTTAATGTTTCATTTTGTTTCATTAGTTGTTCTCTAGTCACTAGTGAGCCAACTAGGAGCCAAATTCAACGATTCAGCAATTGAGGACTTCCATGAACCTAATTCATTATGAATTTTCCTTATTGTTTCTTTTTTTTCTGTATTCCCTATTGAGCCAACTATGAGCCAAGTTCAACAGTTCAGCTGTTAAGGAATTTCATGAATTTGATCCATTTTGAACGTTTCTTAATGTTTCATTGGTTGTTCTGTAGTTTTATTGAGCCAACTAGGTGCCAAATTCAAAATTTCTGAAATTGAGGAATTTCATGAACTTTCCTTATTTCTTCTGTAGTCACCAGTGAGCCATTTAGGAGCCAATTTCATCAATTCAACAGGTGAGTAATTTAATGAACATAATCCACGTCGAATGTTTCGTATTAATTCATATTTTTTCCTGTAGTCCCTATTGAGACAACTAGGGGACAAATTCAACAGTTCTACAATTGAGGAATTTCATAACACTTACACCCATGTTGAATGTTTTTTACAGTTTGACTTTTTTCTGTAGTCTCAATTGAGCCAACTATGGGCCAACCTCATCAATCCTGCAGTTGAGTAATTTATTGACATAATAATTCTTGAATGTTTCTTATTCTTCGTTTTTTTTTCTGTGGTCACCAGTGAAATAACTAGGAGCCAAATTAATCCTTTCTGCAGTTGAGGACTTTCATGATTAAACCATTTTGAATGTTTCTTTTTGATCCAATGAATGTTCTGTCGTCTCTATTGAGCCAACTAGGTGTCAAATTTTACAATTCCGCAGTTGATGAATTTCATGAAGTTAATAATATTTGAATCTTAATCATTGTTTTAATATTTTTATGTAGTCTCTATTGAGCCATTCAGGAGCCGAATTCATCAATTCTGCAGTTGAGAAAATTCAATTTAATCCATTTGAATGTATTGTATTATTTCATTACTTTTTCTGTAGTCATTTGTGAGCCAACTAGGAGCCAAATTCAACAATTCAGCAGTTGAGTAATTTAATGAACTTAATCCAGTTTGATTGTTTTTTATTGTTTCATTATTTTCCTGTAGTCCCTAATTAGCCAATTAGGGGCCAAATTCAACAATTCTGCAATTGAGAATTTTCATGAAACTATACCCATTTTGAATGTTTCCTACTATTTATGTTTTATTGTTTAGTCTCTATTGAGCCAACTATGGGCCAACTTCAACAATTCTGCAGTTGAAGAATTTCATGATTAATCCAATTTGAATGTTTCTAATTGTTCCGTTAAATGTTCTGTAGTCTCTATTGAGCCAACTAGGGGCCAAATTCAACAAATCCGCATTTGGGTAATTTAATGAACTTAATTCATTTTGAATGTCTCTTATTCTTTCAGTTTTTTTCTGTAGTCACTTGTGAAAAAACTAGAAGCCAAATTCAAGATTTCTGCAGTTGATGAGTTTCATGATTAACCCATTCGCAATGTTTCTAATTGTTCCAATAAATGTTTTGTAGTCTCTATTGAGCCAACTAGGGGCCAAATTCAACAATTCAGCAGTTGAGTAATTTAATGAACTTAATTCAGTTTGATTGTTTCTTACTGTTTCATTATTTTTCCTGTAATCCCTAATTAGCCAATTAGGGGCCAAATTCAACAATTCTGCAATTGAGAATTTTCATAAAACTATACCCATTTTGAATGTTTCCTACTATTTATTTTTTATTGTTTATTCTCTATTGAGCCAACTATGGGCCATAATCAACAATTCTGCAGTTGAAGAATTTCATGATTAATCCAATTTGAATGTTTCTAATTGTTCCGTTAAGTGTTTTGTAGTCTCTATTGAGCCAACTAGGGGCCAATTTCAACAAATCCGAATTTGAGTAATTTAATGAACTTGATTCATTTTGAATGTCTCTTATTCTTTCAATTTTTTTCTGTAGTCACTTGTGAGCCAACTAGGAGCCAAATTCAACAATTCAGCAGTTGAGTAATTTAATGAACTTAATTCAGTTTGATTGTTTCTTACTGTTTCATTATTTTTCCTGTAATCCCTAATTAGCCAATTAGGGGCCAAATTCAACAATTCTGCAATTGAGAATTTTCATAAAACTATACCCATTTTGAATGTTTCCTACTATTTATTTTTTATTGTTTATTCTCTATTGAGCCAACTATGGGCCATAATCAACAATTCTGCAGTTGAAGAATTTCATGATTAATCCAATTTGAATGTTTCTAATTGTTCCGTTAAGTGTTCTGTAGTCTCTATTGAGCCAACTAGGGGCCAATTTCAACAAATCCGCATTTGAGTAATTTAATGAACTTGATTCATTTTGAATGTCTCTTATTCTTTCAATTTTTTTCTGTAGTCACTTGTGAGCCAACTGGGAGCCAAATTCAAGATTTCTGCAGTTGATGAGTTTCATGGTTAACCCATTTTTAATGTTTCTAATTGTTCCAATAAATATTTTGTAGTCTCTATTGAGCCAACTAGGGGCCAAATTCAAGAACGCAGCAGTTGAGTAATTTAATGAACTTAATTCATTTTGAATGTCTCTTATTCTTTCAGTTTTTTTCTGTAGTCACTTGTGAGCAACTAGAAGCCAAATTCAAGATTTCTGCAGTTGATGAGTTTCATGATTAACCCATTCGCAATGTTTCTAATTGTTCCAATAAATGTTTTGTAGTCTCTATTGAGCCAACTAGGGGCCAAATTCAACAATTCAGCAGTTGAGTAATTTAATGAACTTAATTCAGTTTGATTAATTCTTACTGTTTCATTATTTTTCCTGTAATCCCTAATTAGCCAATTAGGGGCCAAATTCAACAATTCTGCAATTGAGAATTTTCATAAAACTATACCCATTTTGAATGTTTCCTACTATTTATTTTTTATTGTTTATTCTCTATTGAGCCAACTATGGGCCATAATCAACAATTCTGCAGTTGAAGAATTTCATGATTAATCCAATTTGAATGTTTCTAATTGTTCCGTTAAGTGTTCTGTAGTCTCTATTGAGCCAACTAGGGGCCAATTTCAACAAATCCGCATTTGAGTAATTTAATGAACTTGATTCATTTTGAATGTCTCTTATTCTTTCAATTTTTTTCTGTAGTCACTTGTGAGCCAACTAGGAGCCAAATTCAACAATTCAGCAGTTGAGTAATTTAATGAACTTAATTCAGTTTGATTGTTTCTTACTGTTTCATTATTTTTCCTGTAATCCCTAATTAGCCAATTAGGGGCCAAATTCAACAATTCTGCAATTGAGAATTTTCATAAAACTATACCCATTTTGAATGTTTCCTACTATTTATTTTTTATTGTTTATTCTCTATTGAGCCAACTATGGGACATAATCAACAATTCTGCAGTTGAAGAATTTAATGATTAATCCAATTTGAACGTTTCTAATTGTTCCGTTAAGTGTTCTGTAGTCTCTATTGAGCCAACTAGGGGCCAATTTCAACAAATCCGCATTTGAGTAATTTAATGAACTTGATTCATTTTGAATGTCTCTTATTCTTTCAATTTTTTTCTGTAGTCACTTGTGAGCCAACTGGGAGCCAAATTCAAGATTTCTGCAGTTGATGAGTTTCATGGTTAACCCATTTTTAATGTTTCTAATTGTTCCAATAAATATTTTGTAGTCTCTATTGAGCCAACTAGCGGCCAAATTCAAGAACGCAGCAGTTGAGTAATTTAATGAACTTAATTCATTTTGAATGCTTCTTATTCTTTCATGACTTTTTCTGTAGTCACCATTGAGCCAACTAGGAGCCAAATTCGTCAATTCTGCAGTCACTATTTAGCCAATTAGATTTATTTTCCTACTATTTATTTTTTTTGTAGTCTCTATTGAGCCAACTATGGGCCAAATCCATCAATTCTGCAGTTGAGGATTTTCACGATCAATCCAATTTGAATGTTTCTAATTGTTCCATTAAATGTTCTGTAGTCTCTATTGAGTCAACTAGGGGCCAAATTCAACAACTCCGCAGTTGAGTAATTTAATTAACTTAATTCTTTTGGAATGGTTCTTATTCCTTCAATATTTTTTCTGTTATCACTTGTGAGCCAACTAGTAGTCAAATTCACAATACCGCAGTTGAGGAATTTCGTGAATTTAATAAAATTTGAATGTTTCTCATTAGTTCAAAAATTTCACTCAATTTATTTTGAGGGTTTCTTATTCTTTCAATTATTTTCCGTAATAACTATTGAACAAACTAGGAGCCAAATTCACAAATTTTGCAGTTGAGGAAATTCATGATTAATCCATTTTAAAAGTTTCTAATTTTTCCATTAAATGTTCTGTAGTCTCTTTTGAGCCACCTAGGGGCCTCGTTCAACAATTCCGCACTTGAGAAATTTCATGAAGTTATTAAAATTTGAATGTTTCTCATTATTTGCATATTTTCCTGTAGTCTCTTTTGAGGCAACTAGGAGCCAAGTTCAACAATTCTGCAGTTGGGGGATTTCATGATTAATCCAATTTGAATGTTTCTAATTGTTCCGTTAAATTTTCTGTAGTCTCTATTCAGCCAACTAGGGGCAAATTTCAACAAATCCGCATTTGAGTAATTTAATGAACTTGAATCATTTTGAATGTCTCTTATTCTCTCATTTTTTTGTAGTCACTTGTGAGCCAACTAAGAGACAATTTCAACAGTTTTGCATTTGAGGAGTTTCACGTATTTAAGCCATTCTGAATTTTTATTTTTTCAATTTTTTTCTGTAGTCTCTATTGAGTCAATTAGGGGCCAATTCAACAATTTTACAGTTGTGGAATTTCATGATTAGTCCATTTTGAATGTTTCTTATTTTTCCATTAAATGTTGTGTAGTCTCTATTGAGCCAACTAGGGGCCAAACTTAATAATTCCGTAGTTGGGGAATTTCATGAAGTTGATAAATTTTGAATGGATCTCAATGTTTTATTTTTTTTTTGCTGTAGTCTTTTTTGAGCCAACTAGGAGCCAGGTTCAAAAATTTTGCTGTTGAGGAATTTCATGAACCTAGTACTCGTTGAATGTTTCTCATTGTTTCAATTTTTCTCTGTAGGCACTATTGAGCCAACTAGGAGCCAAATTCAACAACTCTGCAGTTGAGGAACTTCATGAAAATAATCCATTTTGAAAAATTTTTATTGTTTCATTCTTTTTTCTGTAATCACTATGGAGCCAACTAGGAGCCAATTTCAACAATTTTGAAATTGATGAATTTTATTTAGTCAATCCATTTCTAATGTTTCTTTTTTTTCATTTTTTTTCTTTAGTCCCTATTGCGTTAATTGGGGTCCAAATTCAACAATTTTGAACTTGCGGAATATCATGATTAATCCATTTTGAGTGTTTCTTATTGTTCCATTAAATGTTCTGTAGTCTATATTGAGCCACCTAGGGGCCAAAGTCAACAATTCCGGAGTTGAGGAATTTCATAAAGTTAATGAATTTTGATTTTTTCTCACTGTTTCATTGTTTTTTCTGTAGTCCCTTTTGAACCAAGAGGAGCCATGTTCAACAATTCTGCAGTTGAAGAATTTCAAGAACATAATACATTCTTTATTTTTCCGGTACTCCCTATTTAGCCCTTTAAGAGCAAAATTCAACAATTCTGCAATTGAGAATTTTCATAAAACTAAACCCATTTTGAATGTTTCTTACCTTTTAAAACTTTTTTCTGTAGTCTCTATTGAGCCAACTTAGGGCCAAATTCAACAATTTTGCAGTTGAGGATTTTCACAATCAATCCAATTTGAATGTTTCTAATTGTTCCATTAAATGTTCTGTAGTCTCTATTGAGTCAACTAGGGGCCAAATTCAACAACTCCGCAGTTGAGTAATTTAATTAACTTAATTCTTTTGGAATGGTTCTTATTCCTTCAATATTTTTTCTGTTATCACTTGTGAGCCAACTAGTAGTCAAATTCACAATACCGCAATTGAGGAATTTCGTGAATTTAATAAATTTTGAATGTTTCTCATTAGTTCAAAAATTTCACTCAATTTATTTTGAGGGTTTCTTATTCTTTCAATTATTTTCCGTAATAACTATTGAACAAACTAGGAGCCAAATTCACAAATTTTGCAGTTGAGGAAATTCATGATTAATCCATTTTAAAAGTTTCTAATTTTTCCATTAAATGTTCTGTAGTCTATATTGAGCCACCTAGGGGCCAAAGTCAACAATTCCGGAGTTGAGGAATTTCATAAAGTTAATGAATTTTGATTTTTTCTCACTGTTTCATTGTTTTTTCTGTTTTCCCTTTTGAACCAAGAGGAGCCATGTTCAACAATTCTGCAGTTGAAGAATTTCAAGAACATAATACATTCTAAAAGTTTCTCTTTGTTTCATTTTTTTCTGTAGTCACCATTGAACCAACTAGGAGCCAAATTCAGCAAATTTGCTGTTGAGGATTTTCATCAAATGCATTCATTTTGAATGCTTTTCATTGTTGCTTTATTTTTCCTGTGGTCCCTTTTGAGCCAACTAGGAACCAAATTCAACAATTGTGCAATTGAGGAATTTCATAAAATTGAACCCTTTTTGAGTGTTTCTTAGT
This sequence comes from Convolutriloba macropyga, assembly GCF_964194025.1. Classification (NCBI taxonomy): domain Eukaryota; kingdom Metazoa; phylum Xenacoelomorpha; order Acoela; family Convolutidae; genus Convolutriloba; species Convolutriloba macropyga. Next base: position 54,054,091 of record NC_134475.1, on the reverse strand, counting down.
CTTTCATTTTTTTTCTGTCGCAACTAATGAGCCAACTTGTGGCCAATTTCAACTATTCTGCAGTTGAGGAATTTCTGGATTTTAACAAAGTTTGAATGTTTCTAACTTTTTCGATTCTTTTTTGTAGTAACTATTGAGCCAACCAGGAGCCAATTTCAACGATTTTGCAATTAAAGAATTTCATGTGCTTAATCCATTTTGAATGTTGTTTATTTTTCACCTTTTTTCTGAAGTCTCTATTGAGCGAACTGGGGGCCAAACTCAGCAATTCTGCATTTGAGAAATTTCAAGAACCTAATCCAATTGAAAGGTTCATATTAATTCAATATTTTTTGTGTAGTCTCTCTTGAGCCAACTAGAACCCAAGTTAAACAATTCTGTGGTTGAGGACTTTCATGAATCAAATCCGTTTTGAATTATTCTCATTGCTCCTTTTTTCTGTAGTCACTATTGAGCCAACTTGGGGACAAATCAACAAATATGCGTTTGAGAAAATTCATGAACTTAATCCATTTTGAATATTTCTTTTTGTTTCATTTATTTCTGTGTCCTCCTGTAGTCAACTCTGGGTCAATTTCAACAATTCTGCAGTTGAGGAATTCCATCAGCTTAATCCATTCTGAATGTTTCTTATTGTTTCAGTATTTTGTCTGTAGTCTCTATTGAGCCAACTAGGGGCCAATTTCAACAATTCCGCGGTTGAGGAATTTCAGGAAATTAATAAATTTTGAATGACTCTTAATGTTTCATTACTTGTTTTGTAGTCTCTATTGAGACAACTAGGAGCCAAGTTCAACAATACTGCAGTTGAGGAATTCCTTGAAGATAATCCAATTTGAAAGTTTCTTATTGTTTCATTGTTTTTCTGTAGTCACTATGGAGCCAATTATTGGCCAAATTCAACAAATTTGCAGTTGAGGAATTTCATGAGTTTACTCCATATTGATTTTTTATTCTTTCACTAGTTGTTCTGTAGCAATAGCCTCATTAAGCGGTGATCAAAATTAATTTTTGCTAGAAAAATTGATAATGTAACCTCAAGAAATTTGTGATATATTACATGATATCATTTTGCAATACATCCTATCTTATATACATGATAAAAGTCTTGCCCCTCCTCTATTCGATTAAGATTTACTCTTCTAGATCGTCCTTTCATTTATTAGTAGTGCTATCATTTTTGTGAATATGCCTGTGGTGTGATGTAGTATGATGTGAATGTGCCTGTGGTGTGATGTAGTATGGTGTTGGTATGGCGGTGGTGTGAGGTAGTATGGTGTGAATATGCCTGAGGTGTGATGCACAGTCAGAGCTGAAACAGGTTAAAAACAGAATGGTTTTGTTCTGAGAAGAATTGTAAAATTTTGTTAATTAGGCTGAAAATTGAACGAAAAATGTTATGAACAGATCAAAAGCAGGATAAAATCAGAATTACAATTTTACTCTGAAAAAAACATTGATCAATGTAGATTGTCACCGGAAGAGAATCTGTATCAGTATAAAAAGTGTATGTACAGTCTTTGGAATTAGAATGGTTCAGGACTGACTGCAATGCTCTGGGTGGTCGGCCCAAGTAGATAGTGGTTAAGAAAATTAAAATCAACAGATGCAACTGAAATTGAACGGGAAAGGAGTCTCACAAATCCTTAAAATATGATTTTATGTCTATCAATGAGCATACAGTATCTTCTGTAATGTGATGATTATTGCAAAATCTTAAGAATGTTTCAGATTTTTTCATAAAGGGAAAGCTGTCTGTAGATTTGTAAAAAGACTATTTTATTTGAAACAAAACAGCATATTATGCAACACTTGATTTTGTTCATCTAATTGTTTCGGCGCAATGCGGTTTGTGTGGGTGCTGCGCTCCTAGTCGAATTTGATTGAACTACTGCCAATTTCTCATGAAGTAATTACTAACAAGTATTGGTTTGAGCTCCGAAATTTTAAATTTGCTTAATTAGACAAGGATTAATTCCATATAATGCTAAATTTGCAATTTGCAAACAAGGTGAATGGAGGAGGAAAATATACTAAACTCCCAATAACTCTAAGTTTTCCATCAAAATTAGGAAACAGTGGTATTATATCAACATCAGAAAAATTGCATTTGATTTCAGGAGTTTGCGCATTTGAAAATGGCACTTCCCGGTTCGTTGAATCTTGTAACTTTTAAATTTCCACTAGCTTGATTCTTAAAACAGGGGAAAATCTCATCGATATTATCGGTAGAAGACCTCATAGGAAACACAAGTAGTGATAAGTGTTCTCAGCGTGGAATCCCAGAGTAAAACAGCACTGAATCATGAAATTTCAATTCCGTATATTTACTATGGCTAGTTATTGATTATGTCACTTTTTACACAGTCAAGGTCAAAGTGCATACTGTTTTATATCTCATCAGTACCTTATTAAGTTTTAGAGTCTCATCAATCCTTCCAGGTTGTCGCAAATATGAACCCATCAAGAAACCTTGTATGACAAGCACATTGTGCTTTCGCCCTTTATTATGACATGCTTCGAATGAGTTGAAAAAAGGGGAGGAGCAATCATTTGTGGCCGTGCATCGGTTGGAGAGGGAACGTGCACGTTGTGGGTGTGACAAATGGGCACCAGTAGTGCTAGTGGTGCTGGGGGTAGTTATCTCGGTTTATTTTTCGAACCAGTTACTCCCAGTCCTGCCAGAATAGCAATCATTCCAAACTAAAAATGAACAAAGAAAACACCAAGATGAAATGAAAGTTAGTTATCAGAAAAATTAACAAACTCCATCTTTTTGGCGATTAATAACATTAAAATTTACAAAATTAATCTGTCTGGTAGTTCTGCAATAGTTTTACTGCCGGTATCTTACTTCTAATTTCCTAGTTTTAGCTTTATTGTTTCCCTTTCTGGCGCTTATTTTTTATTGTCATGTGCCCGACAGCATTGAAATGAAAATTTCAATTTAATTTTTGAATTTTGTATAACTTTTGAAAAGGGGATTTAAACCGCATAATCAGTGTTTACCCGGGTTGGAATCCCAGTAAATCCTATCGATGGATCATAGAAATTTCATGAAAAGTCCATCGATGGGCCATCGATGGTTCATTAACACTTTTTCTCTGATCATAGAAATTCCATCGATGGGGAAAATCTGAATTTTACTGGATCATAGAAACTCCATCGATGGAAAAGCTCTGAACTTCACTGGATCATAGAAATTCCATCGATGGGAAAGCTCTGAATATCACTGGATCATAGAAATTCCATCGATGGGAAAAATCTGAATTTTACTGGATCAAAGAAACTCCATCGAGGGGAAAGCTCTGAATTTCACGGGATCATAGAAATTACATCGATGGGAAAGCTCTGAATATCACTGGATCATAGAAATTCCATCGATGGGGAAAATCTGAATTTTACTGGATCATAGAAACTCCATCGATGGAAAAGCTCTGAACTTCACTGGATCATAGAAAGTCCATCGATGGGAAAGCTCTGAATATCACTGGATCATAGAAATTCCATCGATGGGAAAAATCTGAATTTTACTGGATCAAAGAAACTCCATCGAGGGGAAAGCTCTGAATTTCACGGGATCATAGAAATTACATCGATGGGAAATCTCTGAGTTTCACTGTATCATAGAAATTCCATCGATGGGAAAGCTCTGAATTTTACTGGATTATAGAAAATCCATCGATGGGAAAACTCTGAATTTCACTGGATCACAGAAAGTCCATCGATGGGAAAGCTCTGAATTTAACTGGATCATAGAAACTCCATCGATGGAAAAGCTCTGAATTTCACTGGATCATAGAAATTTCATCGATGGGAAAGCTCTGAATTTCACTGGATCATAGAAATTCCATCGATGGGAAAGCTCTGAATTTTACTGGATCATAGAAAATCCATCGAAGGGAAAGCTCTGAATTTTACTGGATTATAGAAAATCCATCGATGGGAAAACTCTGAATTTCACTGGATCACAGAAAGTCCATCGATGGGAAAGCTCTGAATTTAACTGGATCATAGAAACTCCATCGATGGAAAAGCTCTGAATTTCACTGGATCATAGAAATTTCATCGATGGGAAAGCTCTGAATTTCACTGGATCATAGAAATTCCATCGATGGGAAAACTCTGAATTTTACTGGATCATAGAAAATCCATCGATGGGAAAGCTCTGAATTTCACTTGATCATAGATAGTCCATCGATGGAAAAGCTCTGAATTTCACTGGATAATGGAAATTCCATCGATGGGAAAGCTCTGAATTTCACTGGATCATTGAACATCCATCGATGGGAAAGCGCTGAGTTTTACTGGATAATAGAAAATACATCGACGGGAAAGCTCTGAATTTCACTGAATCGTAGAAAATCCACCGATGGGAAAACTCTCAATTTAACTGGATCATTGAAATTGCATCGATGGGAAAGCGCTGAATTTTACTGGATAATAGAAAATCCATTGATGGGAAAGCTCTGAATTTCACTGGATCATAGAAAGTCCATTGATGGGAAAGCTCTGAATATCACTGGATCATAGAAATTCCGTCGATTGGAAAGCTCTGAATTTTACTGGATCATAGAAAATCAATCGATGGGAAGGCTCTGAATTTCACTGGACCATAGAAAGTCTATCGATGGAAAAGCTCTAAATTTCACTGGATCACAGAAGTTCCATCGATGGGAAAGCTCTGATTTTTACTAGATCATAGAAAATCCATCGATGGGATTTCACTGGATCATAGAAAATCGTTCGGAAATTGTCAAATATAGGTCTGAAAAACGGAGAAATTGGTCCAGAAAACGTCAAAAAAACTCTCAAAATCGTCAAAAATAAAGCTGAAAATCGTTAAAAAAAGGTTTGAAAAACGGCGAATTTGGTCCAAAAAACGTCAAAAAAAGATTTCAAAACCGTCAAAATAGAGCTGAAAACCGTCAAAAATAGGTCCGAAAATCGTCAAAATAGGTCTGAAGAACGGCGAAATTTGTCCGAAAAACACGTCAAAAAAAGGTCTCAAAATCGACAGAAATAGGGCTGACAATCGTCAAAAATAGGTTTGAGAAACGGCGAAATTGGTCCAAAAAACGTCAAAAAAGGTCTCAAAATTGTCAAAAATAACGCTGAATTTTGTCAAAAATAGTTCCGAAAATAATCAAAAATAGGTCTGAAGAACGGCGAAACGGTCCAAAAAACGTCAAACAAAGGTCTCAAAACCGTCAAAGATAGGGCTGAAAATTGTCAGAAAATATGAGTGAAAATCGTCAAAAATAGGTCCGATAATCATTGAAATTGGTCCAAAAATCGTCAAAAATAGGTCTGAAAATAATCAAAAATAGGTCTGAAAACGTCGAAATTGATCCAAAAGAAATTTTAAAAAGCCAAAAAACGTCCCAATTTGATCCACAAATAAACAAAAGCCCGCGCTCAGCAATTGCTACCATCGAAAACGTTCGTTATTTCTACATTTTTTTCCTGAACTCTGACACTGAAAATAACACTGAATTGGCCGGAAGCGACCAAAAAAATTACTAAAACAACAACAAATTTTGATTCTATTTTAATTTCAAATAAAATATTGTGTTTGAAAAATAGAAGCATTAAATCTGTTTTTGCGTTTATGACCCACATTTATGAAACCAAATTTCTTCTATAAAAATATTTTTCAGGCGCGTGCTGCAAGTGCATCAACAATGGAAAGCTGATTAGCGCTCCCGGAAATCAATATCGAAAGGGCGAATTTTGATTTAAAAAAATTGCTATGTGATAAAAAAAATCGGAAAATTTGTCTCCAAGTTTAATTTTTGGCTCGCGTGTGATACTGTTACAAATTTTTGCTTCGCATAAAACAGAAAATTAAAATTAATCAGAAGCATTAATGAGTTGAGCATGTATCCAGAGGAAAGCATACCTTGTTTTTTGATCGTGTCGTGAATTAGTTAGTGACTGAAGAAAATGACACAGGGACCCCAAATCGTAATGTAAGCACTTTAGTGTTTTTTGCACAAATCATAGTGATGCTGGAACATATTTTTTTCATAATTTGTTCTTTTAACAAAGAAAAAAGTGTTTCTTTAACAGGAGTAGAAGCGCACATGTCCTGCAGAATATGAAATTGGCTATCAAAAGTAAAAAAAATTAAACATCATGTGACACTTTGGAATCACGATGTGATCCAACAAAGAAATCACTCCAAACCTTCAAATGTTCACTTAGAAGAGGGATAGATGCATAACACAAAACTGCCGATGGCTTCAAAATCGTTTCCTAAGCATGATTAAAACACGAAACTATTGTTGTGAACTGTATGTGCACTAGATTCAAATCGAATGCCCTGTGATTACATTATGCGGGAGATTGTGCCACCAATTGATGTTTATGCAACTGATAAGAGCATGTAAAATTTCGAATTTTCCGTCCGATACCAAAAATGGAGATTAAACAATTTTCGACTTTGACAGTTTATGTATGATTCCTCTGTGTTTTCCAGGAAATCATGGTACAACTAATTAGAAATCATAAATTCTTCTAGGAACGCAAATGATAACTGAGAATCATATCTGACCTAGTATGAAATCGAAGAAATTTCTATGACCGGGTGAACCGAGCATAAGGTGCTTACTAAGTTTCCTACCAAGAACGCTGAGATTAGCAATTTTTGATAGAAAATTTTCTATTGGTTCAAATTTGATATTGTATGCCTCCTTTTGGTAGTTTGACGGTTACTTCATGTATTACGTTAAATGCTTTTCTTGTAATTAGCCAAAATTAAACTTATCACTTTTATTGAATAATCAGAAATAATTATTTCACGAGAAATTGACCGTACTTCAATGTATTTTGATTTAGTAACGCAACTGTGACAGATACCGCAAATTGGATATATATGCAGGTTGTATAATTAAAATACTACAACATTGGTTAGAAAAAAAACACAGTTGACTTTTCGCTTTTCTTTTAATTTTCAGGTAAGTAAATTTTTGTTAAAGAAGAAGTTTTATTTTTAGACTATTTACATTCGTTACACATCTCGAAATAAATGTTGTTAATGCACTGAAAATGATTGAAGAACAATTAATAAACTAACAAGAAAGGTCTTATGGATTCCATTGTCCAGCAGTGTGATCTAAAACAGCACTGCAACGAGTTCCTGTGCAAAATGAACTCTATAAATTTATTTTCTAGTTTCAATTTCCACATTTTCCTGAATTTTGGTCTATTTCAGCCTTGCTTATTGTCTTGATGTTCAGCTGCTTTGCCTCTTTCGTTTGTTTTGCTTATTTAGCTTTTTTTCTGTTTTTTATATATTGAACCAATTGAAAAACAAAAAAAAATTGTAGAAAAAATTCACCACAGTCCAATCTTTCTTAATTCAACCGAAAACTCTTGAGCACAAAACATGAATTAGTCTTGGTAATTCTTCGATCAACGGTTGCACTATGAGAAAGAGAGGCAATAAAATATCAAATTTTTGATTCAAAGCAGTGTCAACTTATTTAGTGTCAAAGTTTTAATCAATTATAGGTTTCAATAGGAGTAATAAGAAACATATCAAAAATGAAATGAAGAGAAATATTCATTGAATTTTTAATCTATCTGATCAGTTCTCTTTAGATTCTTAGCAAAAAAATTGAAAAATGCCCACTTTGATTTAATTGAAGAAATTACTTTAACTTTTTAATTTTAATTTTTTTTCCAATTTTTTAATTGTTTTCTTCGAAGTGTTTGAATTTCGATTGCATTTGAAGTACAAGACGACATCAAATCAATCTCTATGTGTTCTTGTTAGCTCATTATAGTGCTTGGGGGAAAATATTTAATTTATATTTGCCCGGGTCGATTTTTGTAAGAAATGGGCTGAATTGCGATGAAAAAAAAATTAACGCGTATTTCTTACATTTTTGTGCAGTGAGTGTGGTGAATTGCGGTGAATTATTTATTTTCACCGCGTTCTCGGTATTCTTACAAAAAAAAACATTTCCATACACGGGTTCGAACTTCTTACCTCCTGCTTGTCTTGGACTTCTTATCCCACTGCTCCAACTGTCACTTAACCTTGCTTCTAAGAAATATCTTTTGAATTTAAGTATACGTAGTAAAACAAAAGTGGAGGATTTTTGTAAGAAACGCGGTAAATTTCGCAATGAATTTTTATAAGAAATGCCGTGCAATATTTTTTTATCGCATTCACCGCAATAACCGCATTTCTTACAAAAATTCACCGCATTCAACGTATTTCTTAGAAAAACTCACCCATAAACATCGAACCGTGTGTTTAAATAGTTTGATTTCTCGGGACTTAAAATCAGTTTTACTTTTTTCAATAAATTATGGAGTTTGAAATGTGTGGGCAATTATACTCTGTGTTTAATAACAGTGGTTTCTTTTTCTATTTGACAAAAGTGAAAAAACAGTAAGGTCTAGCTATGGTTCTGAAAAGGGATACAAGAATCCAAGGTTTCTGGTATTTAGGAAACGTTAATTTTTCGTCATAATTATTTCATTTTTCCTTCACGCCAATGACTTAAGTTAATAAAAGGCCAGCTAAATTACCGTAATTTGGACTGTGTTATCAAAAATTTTTAAAAGTACTGATGATAAAAGTTTCTCTTAATTTAACCCTTGACACTATTCTCAATAGTGAGTTTGTTACAAAAATACCTACAGCTGTTTTCTTGATGACGTGATTGAAGTTATAATTCATAAGTTTCCTCTAGTGTAGTGTAATAAAACGTCGTTGGTAACATCATACTTTATGATGTCTGCGCTCTTTTTGTACATATGGTCGTTCAAGTAATGCGTAATAAGAGTAATGAAAACGGGTGTCTTTACCTATTTGAAAAGGGTAGATTACCAAAACAATTGTCGCATCTTTTCTGTTTGTGCTCCCCCTATTAGAGGGTGCACATTTTTTGCGCCCCCGACGCACGGGCCATAATTTTACATAATGATTTACTATGTAAAACACATGCTCTCTAACTGGGGGGGGGGCGCACAAACCAAAAAGATCCAAATTGTCTATAATTAAATTTAAATTTTTTCCCCAAACTTACAAATGGACAGAAAAACTGCCTAAATATTCAGTCCTCTAAGGAGACATGAAATACGCTCCGGTTCTCATTGGAGAGCCAATTGAGGGTATAGAAAAAATTAAAGAACGTTGTAACAAGTTTTCACTTCAGTTTGTCTCTTGCTTCAGGAATTGGTCTCTATCGCGGACTCAAAAAGTGTATAGTGAGCAGAAAAATTCTTAGAAATTAAAAAGCAAAATGATTGTTGAGCTATTGTTAATAGTAAAAAGCTATGCAAAAAAATACGCAGGAAATTGTGATTAATTTTAGTTTTGAAGGTTTGGTTTTGCTGAACCATACGTTTTTAACTTTAGTGTAGCAGGGATTTTGATCGCTAGATCTTAATTACCGCACTAGAGCTAAAAAAGATATTAATTAGGAAACCTCATTTAAGTGCTAGAATAATTCTCACTATTTGCGCTCTATGTGTTTTCTAATTTCCAAACCTATTTGGGAATTGCTGAGAATGAAAGGATAAGATACAAAGATTAATTAATACACAAATTGAAATGATAGTTTGGGGGAAACTCCTACATGAAAATTATGGTGGTGATCTTAATCAAGGAGTTAGATCTATCCTACTGCTGGATGTTGCTATTACTCTAAGGTTTTAATGATGAAAAACGGTAATGACTTACAATTGCTGCGTTTATTCCCGCTTAAACGGAGGTTGATGAGACGCTGCTTTAGAGCAAAAAATTGAACTCAACTGTGAGTGGCTTAAATTTGCGTTGGATTGTGACTGGTCTGATTTCCTTTAGCAGCAAGTTTTAGGTTCATAAGCGTCTACAACTGAGTCAACACGATTGCTAATCCCGAGGCTTAGGACTGTTTGACCAGCTAATCAATCAAGTTTTTTTGTCTTCAGCTTGGTTGAAAGCAGTTCAAATCAAGTTCAAAGCTAGATCTAAAAAAGGAACTCGCTGACCAAATTTTAAAATTTTTCTAAAAACTATTCGGATTTTCTTATGACCTCGTTTTAATTTGACTTTTGAAGCTATTGATTCTGAAAATCACGTTTTTCAAGATATCTTTTTTGAGTGTTTCGTTTTCCCTAACAGATCGATTGACGCCAGTTTGCGTGTGGATTACTAGGCTCGTGGAGCGAAATTAATTTGTTTACTGGCAACTTTACGGAAGAGTGGGTCGTTCGGATCCATTCTACATTCCCAGATTTGAAACCAGCGATATAGATTTCTATGCTTTTTTAACGTAGTATCAGGCTGTTTAACAAAGAATCATTTGGATTCGCTCTTAATTATCCTAACAAATGTGAGGCCAGACAGGAACGCAATCGTTCAACCCAAGAATTGAGGGGACAACTGCACCAGCCCTAGTCCACAAATCGTCGTTTTTAAACGCAAGAAAATCGTCGGTATGTTTGGGTTTAGTTAGATAAAATGCCGCATGTTCGATTTCTGAGCATATGAAATATTTTGTATGTTTGGGTTTAAACGTGAAAATAGTTGGTATATTCGCTTTATACCTAAGAAACTGATGATCGGGTTTAAATGTAGGAAATTGTCGGTATGTTTGGTCTTAAACCCAGGAAATCGTGGGTATGTTCGGATTCAAACGTACGGAGGCGTCGATATGATAGGTGTTAAACCACCCAGGTTTAGGTCCAGACCCAAATTGAGCTATAATCAGACTATGCAGACTGAAATGACCTCTGATCAGACTTTCCAGACAGAAGTTACCTCTGATCAGACCTTCCAGACCAAAATGATCTCTGATCAGACTTTCCAGACCAAAATGCCCTCTGATCAGACCGAACCCAGACCACTGTCCAGACTATAGTGCGCTTATGATCAGACCCAAATTCAGACCATTGTCCAGACTATAAACATATTATGATTAGACCATCTTCAGACCATGGTCCAGACTCAATTTCGGACCATTTCCTAGACAGACCTCAGTCAGACTATGATCAGACTCAAGTGCGCTCAAAATAGTCTGATCAGAGAAAGATTTTAATTATGAACAAATCTCTTAATTTTGCTATAATAGATTCATTTCAAAAAAAAACTGGTGTTTGCAGTATTAAAATCATCTAAAGAAAAGCCAATTCTGAAAAAATTGCTAATGAAAACGAAACCTAACTGTTGAAAAAAAAATTATTTACGATACTCCTTAGTTCATATTTCTGACTCAATGGATGAACTTAGACAGCTTTCCACAAGAAACGTCGTGGTCTTCAGTTAATCAAAATTCCCTCTTGAGGGGACCGGCATTTGCTATCAGCTGGACTCCTTGTTTCTGATCAGAGACATTGGACTTTAGATGAGCCTCTGATCGGAACGCTGCTTTATTGTTGCCTCTTAGCAGAGCCAACATCCCTCAATAAAAAAAACAAAAAAATTGAAAAACTAATGCACTCGAAATCAGACCTTCCAGACCGAATTGACCTCTGATCAGACCAAACCCAGACCATGGTCCAGACTATAAAGACCGTGATCAGACCTTCCTGATCGAATTGACCCCTGATCAGACCCAACCCAGACCATGGTCTAGACTATAAAGACTATGATCAGACCGTCCAGACCGAATTGACCTCTGATCAGACCGAAATCGGACCATGGTCCAGACTATTATGCGATCGAACCGCTTTCCAGACCCTGTAATTTGGGTCCGGGAACAGAGGGGTGTGCGCTCGATTGGGTCTGATCATAGCTCAATTTGGGTCTGGACCAAAACCTGGGCACAGAATAGTATAACAAACTGACTTTTGAACTTGATTTCTCCTTATCATTTTGAAACACAGTGAGTGTGATTTATTGAACTTAATCAACATCAATGTTCAAAAAATCTATTTTATTGAACAAGTTAGCTGCAAAAAAAGTCAATCAATATTCCATTTTTTTAAGAAATTGTCTCCTAGAGTTGGTTGAAACTCGAGCGATGAGAAAGTTATCATAATATTTGACTACCTTGAATACAAAATAACTCACAATTTTGTATAGAAGAAACCCACGATTACTTTAAGTTTAAAAGCAAACATACCGAATTTACGAAACCGAACTTGCCGAATATAAGAGACCAAACACGCCGACCATTTTTTGCGAATGAGACCTATAATACCGACGAAGCTGTACATACGGACGACTTTTTACGTCGAAAACCGAACATACTGAGCATTTCTTGCGTCGGTTATGTTCGATCTTCTGAACTAGCGTGTGAAGAACTTTAATGTTTGATTCTAATTACATTCTTTATTTCATCTTTATTACACTTTTCCTATACAAATTTCCCAATAAACTTGCAATTTTTAAGCTCCGCTTTTACACTTTCAGTGAACACAAACCTAATGGTGTAAACATGCTAAAATTCTATCTTTTCAGTTCTTTTTTATCAATTTTTGGCAAAAGCTCTTACACAGTGTACCAAGAATGCTAATAAAACATTTTGCGGGGATCACTGTTTAGATAAAGTAGTATTCGTTCATAATTATGATTTGTCTCAATCAAAAATTCGACCATTCGGCTCTAACATTTAGTACCTTCTAGATATCCTGACATGGCGTTCTACATCAGAGGAACAGAAAATGGTGCTATAAGTGATTACTTGGGAGATGTTTGGGTTGCCATGGATTCAGACAACGTAACAGGTATACTGGTGACTAAACCTAAACAGGAGAAATTCACTGGTTGGCTTGTCACACTATATCAGTTAGGTTACGATGGTGAAATGTCCTTCTTAGTCAGAGCAGTGCTTGTAAGTGTTGTCGAACAATAAACAAAACCAATAAACAATCTCCATATTAATACAAATAACCACGTTTAAATATACCATAAGGGGGGGGGGTTATAATTACATGGGGGTCCATAATGGGAATTACCCCAATTTTTAAGCAGAAAAAACTGAAATACACATATTTGAATTCAATTAATGGTTCAAATGTTAAAAGAACCACGTACTCTTTTTGGTGTAATAATATTTCCTTGACTATGTATTCGAAGCCAGATATTTTACAGCTTACGGAAAATTAAGTTCTTTTTTAGAGGACGGTGAAACTGTATGGGGTGGCTTGGATCCTTTGATAGAAGTAAAACATGTATAGGTTCACCTGAGGAGGTTCAAAAAAACCAGCCCGCTTATAAATTGACAGAAAACTCTGGGTTGCTAACTTTCCACCGGGTGATTGGCATCGAATGAACGGCGGGGGTTTGAGGTTTTTCTACAACGGATGACTTATTGATTGCCTGAAGTGATTGAGTTTTCCTAAGTTATGGAGAATAACTATCTGCGAAAAATAGTTAAATGACAACAATAAAACTTGTCTTGGTTCAAAAATCTCTCTTATATAGCCGATAAAAGAGCTCAATTTTGAAAAAATTTGTTTGGTTTGAATGGAAATGTTGTAATATAAATTTTAGTATCATACCAATTAATAAGTGTTTTTCCCCTAATTTTTTGTCTTCAGCTTGATTGAAAGCAGTTCAAGCCAAGTTCAAAACAAAATCTAAAAGAGCAACTTGCCGACCAAATTAAAAAGACTTTCCAGGAGCTAGGCAATTTTGACATTTGGATTTTCTTATTATCTCATTTCGTATTATATCGTTTATTATTATTATGATTGGTCTCAATCAAACATTTGAATATTCGGCTCTAACATTTAGTACCCTCTAGAAATCTTGACATGGCGTTCTACGTCAGAGGAAAAAATAATGCTGTTTGGGAGATGTTTGGGCTGCCATGGGTTCAGACAACGTAACAAGTATACTGGTGACTAAATCTAAACAGGAGAAATACACTGGTTGGCTTATCACACTATATCAGTCAGGTTATGATATTGAAATGTCCTTCTTAGTCACAGCAGTGCTTGTAAGTGTTGTCGAACAGTAAACAAAACCAATAATTAATCTCTATATTAATACAAATAACCACGTTTATTCGATAACATTTTGTCAAAGCCCGCAATATATATATATATATATATATATATATATATATATAATAATCTATTGATAGTTTTTCTCGAACCGATCTCCAACTACGATTCAGCACTGGGAACGTATAATTATAAGTCTTTCTTTAAAAAATCTTTCCTGGATCATTGCAAAATCAATTGTATTAGTCACATCAGACTTGAATCGCACTTGGCAAGCTGATTCTCAAGTCAAAACTAACATTTCAAAAAAAAATTCAGAACAGTTTTTGATTTCCAGAAATTATTATATTGTGTCACGATTTTCGCAACTATTTTTAGCCACTTTTCAGGGTTGCTAACAAAAATCTAAGACAGGTGAAACTTTTCACTGAAAAAAAATAGTGTTTTTTGCCACTATTCTCTTCTTGCTGTTGATACTATATAGAGGAAGCCGATATTATTATTGTTAACACACAGTTGTTATCGCAATTCAGAAGTTGACATTGCCATCAAACTCCAAGGCGAAGCGGAGTTTTTGAATTAATTCGAGAGGACGAAAAACAGCTGAATAACTAGAACCACTTTGAAAATGTCGAGGCAAGTTTTTTCTGCCACGCTTTTTACATAGCATTCTTTTTTTCTTTTTTCATGCAGGAACAATGGCGAAAGAAGAGTAAGAAAAATGATAGTCCGAATCCAAAGCAGAATCCGTCTACTGTTTCCAATATTTGCAGTATTCATCCAATCACAAACGAGTTGTTTCATCGCTAAGTTATGCAACTGTTGTTATGGTAAGGAGAGTTAATTAATGAATGATAAACAAAAACAACTCTCGTTTTGATTAAAGTAGTTTGATTACAAATTAGCATCCTTTACCGATGGAATAAAAGTTTACTGTCTAATGAATACTATAGTAATCTTTAACAGTGATCGGGCCGAGGATTTTGCACGAAAGTAACGGGGAAAAGATTTTAAAGAGCAATGTAGACCCTCAATTTAAGTGATCAAAAAAAGATAAATTTCAAAAATGCAGTGGGACTATAAAGCAGTGTAATTGTATTGCATTTCTAGGGGAGTAAAATTTCTCTGAAAATTGTAGTGTATTTCTAAGAGTGTAATTTCGTGAAATTTATAGTGTAATTCTAAGAGGGTAATTTCAAAATTCGGCTAAGAATTTCAAAATTTCTAAAAATCCGGCTAAAGAGTGTAATGCGGCTAAACCAATTCTTTAGAGTCTAAAAAAAGTGGAGTACAGAATGTAAAGAGTGGAGTAATGAGTGTGAAGTGTGTAGAAACAGTGTAACTTCTCAAAATTACACTCTTACACTCTTTTCTCCGCTATTTAGGATTGTGCACCTCCCCATTGGCCGAAGCCGTTAGTATTTAATCTACTGACCTTTAGAGAAATGAATTCCAAGCCAAAGTAAGCTTGATCCTCGGTGCGAAGATCATCTGGGGTTCAGCTCATTGAGGAATTGTGTCCCAAAGCCTCAAGTCTCTATGTATCTCAACCATCTTTCGAGACAAGCAGAGCATGTGTTGTCTTGACCAAACATGTAGTGTAGTCACTCTTTATCTTTTAGCTCTGCAAGCAAAGTTACAACACTACTCTGTGATGTTATTTCTGTGACTATCACTACATCTATCTTGTCTAGAGCTTAAACAGTCTTTCCAATTGGAAGACTTTCATATCAGATACTAATTGTGCGCAGGGATCACACACAGTTTTCTCATCCACTACTCATTATATTTCAGCCATACAGTGTAGCAGGCATCTCAATCTCCCTCAAATCTCAGCCATACTGGCCTTGCATTCGTTGCCTAATGACAAGGGTTTCTGGTCGATTAGAGTTCACAAGAGACTTTAATTGGAGTCTAGCCAAATCACTACTAAACGATCAAAACTTCAACTACTAGTCTCGATTTCACTTTCGTTACGTTGTTGACTTTCGAATTCGTTAACTTTGACCATCCTTCGATCATTGGAGACTTTTCCAACAGGTAGAAGTCAACGAAAAATTTTGTTCACAGGGTCCCGCCGACAACTACTTTTTGTTTCCTTCTTTCAAGGGCGCTATTCGATGCTCTGCCTCAACACTTCGCATCTCAGGCTCTTGCCTGCGCTGATGTGAATCGGACTTGGCTGCACAATGCTACGAAGACAGCCTTCTGAGGAAGGGCCTGAGGCGTAGGGTGCAACCTTTGTCAGTAACCTCCACGCGGTGCCCCCTGGGTAACTACTGCAGGCTCAGTTAGTGGAAGTTAGCTAAGCTGAGTCTGAGGATTGAGCCCTAAACAAGCCACCTTGGACCTAAAACAAATTCGTTCTAAAAAATTCCTTGCCAGTCCGATTTAGGATTGTAAATTGTTTTAAACCCTTATTCTCGCTTAATAACGGTGGAATACGAGTGGACGCCTTGGCCCGAGCGGTGAACCCTGCTCTGTGCCTAGACCATCGTTTCCCACCTTTTTTCCTCTTCTGATTCTATATGATGAGCACAGGAAAAAAGTGCCGTGGAAGTTATGCATTTGTTCTAATTGCAACAAATGTTAATTAAAAAGAGCTATCTTATAAGCTTTACAGGGGTGTAAGATGCTGTTAACAAAAACAGATTGAGTTTAAAAAAATTATCATACGGATGATATCACATGTTCTCACAAACTCCATTTGACTTCTGCATTTGATAACTCCCAATTGCGAGAAAAACTGTGTTTTAGCAGGGTCGAGGTTTGGCGGTAAATTTTCGTAAGAAATGCGATGAAATGCCGTGAAAAAAAATTTTAACCGCGTATTTCTTATATCTTCTTGCGGTGAATGCGGTGAATCGCGGCGAATTGCGGTGAATTATTTACACTTACCGGGTTCTCAGTATTCTTACAAAAAGTGGCTTCCTTACACGGGTTCGACCTGTTACCTCCTGCATGCCTTCAACTTCTTAGCCCACTGCCCCAACTGTCATTTACTTCTATGATACTTCTTGTGAATTTAAAACAGATTCAGTAAAATTTGTAAAGCCAATGCGTTGAATTGATGCAAGAAATGCACTGCTTTCACAGCATTTCTTACATTAATTTACCACAAAGTTTGATGCGATAAATTTTTGTAAGAAATGCGGTGGATTTCGCGGTGAATTTTTCTAAGATTTGCGGTGAAATGCGGTGAATTACTTCTTTTCACCACATTCACCGCGTTCGCCGTATTTCTTACGTTACTTTGCCACAAATTTGACGCGGTGATTTTTTTATCATAAAGGCGGTGAATTTCGCGATGAATTTTTGTAAGATTTGCGGTGAAATGGTGTGAATTATTGTTATTCCTCCGCATTCACCACAATCCCCGCATTTCTTACAAAAATTCACCAAAAACCTTGACCCGGGTGACATTAATTCATTAACATTAATCAGCACTGATTAGTTACATCTGTAACTTCAGAAGCAGGGGTAAAGGATATGCAGGTACTGAAATCAGGATGCAGTCTAAATTAGTCAGTTAGATTTCAATCAAGTCTGAGAAACATATGTGGAAAATAAGTATGCAATAGAAATCTGTTTCTACCGTGCATTTTTCTGACCTCCCAGATCCCTTCTTAAGTTTTATTTTCTTACCCTGCTTCGTTGCCCTAATTATTTGCTCTCTCCCACTAAAAATTCTCGCTTGTGACTTTTTTGCAGAAAGAGCCTAACTTTTTACCCTCTATTTCTCTAAATACGATATATTTACAGAGTATGTTACAACGACAGAGCATCACATAGTAAATCGTTATATATATGCATTTGTTGAAAATCGAACATCTAGCTCACGAAAATTTGGAGACTGTAAAACCTTGAAAACCGGAAACCTTTGAACTTACCGCATTGCAGTTCTATCGAGGACTGAAAGTGAAGTTGGATGATCTCCAGCAAAAATTTGTTCTGGTTTGTCCTTTCATAGAATAAAATTGACACAAAAAAAAAGATGAGCAGCCAGCAGTACTCAGATGTACTCAAAAGTACACCATTCGATTAAAGTAATTGACAGAATTTCCAAGAAATGATTCACAACGCTGGTTCAAAATTTGTACTGTATAAGTTTTATATTTAGCCATATACTTGTGCATTCTATATGAGAGTTTTGTAAACATAATAATTGCGTTTCTATTTAAATTTGCATTTGGTATTAAATTTTTAAAGCAAAAACGTAAAATGAATTCAATAAAAAATCACGTTTAATCAATTTATAAAAAGTTTGCCAAATATTATGATTTTTTAATGAGTGAAACATCCGACAACAAGGGAAATAGATAGTTAATTTTGAGTACGGCAAATTAATTTTAGAATTTGAGGTAACTTTCATTATATTATCTAGAACTCAGATAAGTTCACTGATACCAGTATTAGTGACCTTATCAGAGTTCTGAATAATTTAATGAAAGTTACCTCAAATTCTAAAATCAAATTCGGAGTCTATTTTCTTACCCTGCATTGTTGCCTTACTTAGTTTCTCTCTCCAAATAAAATTCTCGGTTTTGGCAATTTACAGAAAGAGCCTATAATTTTTCACCCTCTATTTCTCTAAAAACGAGACATTTACAGAGCATGTTACAATGACAGAGCATTACATAGTAAATCATCAAGTAAGATCATGGTATATGCGTCCGGAGGGTGCAAATATTTGAGATTTTGTAAGATTATTTATTCAACAACTGCGTAATGACAACTACATATATGATCTGATCGTACTAAGAGTGCCATTGTTCAAATTCTTAAATTAAATGTTGTACTTAAAATTTAGCACCTAAACCTCATGGTCCAAAATCTTGGACGGCAATTATATGCTTCTGTTCTTTTTCAGCATACATATTGACTACTTTTGCTAACAATTTACTCAACGTAGATAGTTTTTTTCTGTACGAAAATGTGTTTTCGTAAGTGATTTTGGAACTCAAAGAATTTTTCTGTAACTTCCATAAGGGCATTGATATTAGCGAGTCATTGTTAAGTAGGTCACGTTCTGAAGATATTATATAAATATATACAAACATGCATAATTAAATTAGACAAGCTCGTTTGTGGCCTAATTTCTTAAAGGTGGGTTTTTGAATTTTGTGAAAGCTACCCACATGCAAAAGCGGAAACCAGTTCCAAAACAGGAAAATAAAGAAATAGAAAGACAGATTGAAATCATTTTGACTGTTCATAGCATCGCAGATCTTGGTCACTTTTAATTTCTGAAACTAATCTTCCACATTTATATTGCTGTTTCCCAATTTTGTGGAAGGAGATTTATTAAAAATCAGAAACCAGTAGCAAAGATTTGGTCATCAAAATAAACAAAATTGTAATTAAGCTCCACGAAGTTTATAGATACCTTCTTTTATTTAATTTTCTTTAATTTAGCCAGATTAAAGCATCGATTGATTTTTATTTATGTTGATTCAATTGCTATTTATTTTGAAATAAAATTGTGAGATGCTTGCGACTATTTAACTATTTTGCAAACATTTTGAAATATTTAATAAAATTTTGCATATATTGAGAGTTTATTACAAATATGCTTGACAAAAATAAGTTTTCGATGGCCAATATATTTGGTCGCGGCAGAGTTCAGTGACAACAGATTAAACCTACTTACATTGAAAAAAAATGAAGTTGGACTTACCGAGAAAACCTCTGTTTTTTAAATAAGTTTCTATACCCAGGAAGATAATTAGTTACACAAAACGAGAATCGAAAAACTTATACCAAAAGACAAATTTGTTTAGATATTAAATTCGTTTCTCGCACAAACCACAATTAATTTAAAGCAATATAATCGATTCGTGTAAAGATTCTATTTTCTAAGCCGGACTTTTTGAAAAAATCCCGGTTCAACGATCATAAAACTTTCTTTGATTTCATACTACGTCATATATGATTCTTAGTAATCATAGCAGGTCATATAAGATTTGTATAATTTGGTAGTCATACAAGGACCATATATGGTTTCCTAGAAATCATACAAGGTTGATACAAAAATATTCAAAGACTGAAAACTCTATAATTTGATTTTCCATTGAAGTTGAAAAACTTTCCTGGAAATCAAACAAGGTCATATATGACACATAAAACATTGACTGGTGCCACAAGTTCTCGTATAATGTTATCAAAGGACTTATGAAATTATTATATCGCATTTGATATAGAAAATGATTTTGACGTGATAAGCAATTTTTTTTCCTGATTATTTTTTTAGAAATGAGCATCTATAAGTATAAACTGACTTCAGAGTATATCAAAAATTTTGTTATCTACTCGGACTTAATCTTTTATTTTGCGCCCAACTTTACAATTGATATTTTACGTTAGGGTCTTTTGGCGGATCACAATGTGATGCCGGGGTATCATATAGGTGATACCCTACCGAATAAAAACCAAAAAAACATAAATGGTATTAAAACCAAAAAATATTTTATAGAAATAGATGTATGATTCTTGATATTCGTACTAGGATCATTAATGGTTTCTTGGTTATCATACAAGGATCATATATGATTTCTGTGGTAACATAGATCGTACGGAGATCGTACAGTATAAAATTATATATGATTCTTGTATGATATCAAAGAAACTTCAACCCGGGATGAATTTGTACTATCATAACATGGCCGACCACAAAAACTGCAACCCTTTGACTATTAAAACCCATTGTTAGCCAATTTTTAAATCAAAAATAGCCAAATATTTAATGAAGAGCCAATTGTTAAATCAAAATCTCAGATTATAATTGATTTCACTATTATTTTAAAGCACCCAAAAATTGGGAGCTCTGCAATGATCAGATACAAAGATTGATAGATATACAAAAAACACTAGCAAAAGAAAAGACAGCCCAGCATTAGAAAGACAAAAAAATAGCGGGAAAACCGACTAATCGGCATCTCAATGTGAGAGAGTGCCGCTTGCATGTCATGTACCCAATACACGTCACCTAAAATATTAGTACCTATACAGACTACACTTTGTGAGTTTCATCATATGTGGGCTTGAACGCATCTATGCTTTATGCTTTTAACCAAATTCAACCTTTTCTCAACAATTCAAAAAAATAATTCAACAATTTCCGATACAGAAACATGAAAAACATGGAGACCAAAATTTCAAAACGAGAGAAAGCGTCCTGTACAATTTCTCAAAATTTTTCCCAAATTAAAATAAAATACGAAAATAAATCCATGTTCTACCTATGTTGTGTTATATTACCTAATACTTAATCTGTAGATACGTTAAAAATGACTTTTGGTGTCTAATAGTTTGAACAATTGGTTATTGGAACGCAGATAAAGGCGCTCTGCTCTTATGGCTTATAAGGATAAACATAGCTCATTTTTTAATTAAATTGCGTAAAAACTTTTCTGAAAAGGTATCAACCTATGGCCATTAAAGTGGAATATCCGTTGGTAGGTTTTGAACAACCTTTGAAAGCCGTACAAAAAATTGTTGTGGTTCTTAGTGAAAATTCGCATTATTTTCATCACAGAATTGAGTTGATAATTAGAGTTCAGTTAAAAGCGGCGACAAAGAAGAAAAACTTACACATTGAGCATAGACAAACAACGATCATGAGGTAGTTCCATTTTGTGATTTTGCTCTGACCCAAATAGTTGAGGCCCAAAAGTTCTGACACAAAAAATGTCAATCCATGAAGTTTTCTGGGAAACAATCAAACTCAATTTCATGGAAACCATTCAAAAAAAAGAATCAGGACATTTGTTTTGCGATAATTAATTCACTTTTTCTGTTTTAATGTAACATATTTTTCAATTGCAGTAAAAACAGCTCAATATAGCAAACAATAGCGCTGGAAATCCGTTATAAATAAAAAAAATGTTTGATTGGATTGAATTTTCCTCTAATTTGCAATAATTGAGAAGCAATTACGTAATTCATTAACCCTTGCCTAACTAAATGTTTGTAGTTTTATTTTCGTTGTATTTCGTATCTTTTTCTTAGAGAATTTCTTTCGTCGAATGTTATCCTGATTGGACTCAATTTTTGAGCTCAATCGGGATTTGTTTTACAGCATCTTATTTTTTCTGAAAGCATGCTAACAAAGAACAATTAACACTACAATTATGATACCAGAAACACCTAGCGTTTATTGATGAGGAAATAGTGCGGCCCTTTGCCTCTGATTGTCGCACGAAGAGTTTGCTGTTAACCTCCATGTAAGATTTCGTTTTGAATGTTATATTGGCTTGTTTATCTGCATTGATTCAACTTTTCAGTCTAAGAATATAATTTTGAATTTAGATAATTATTAGTTTTAGAGTGACAAAGAAAACATATTAACTCAAACGTTATGACCAAATAATAACCCTCAGTTGGTTTTTCTACAATTTTATTGTCAGCATCTCAGCAGATTTTGGCCACAAAACTCGGATAATTGAGAACACAATCACAAACCTGTGGAGATACAAAACAGACTGTAGCTAAAAAAACAATCACACTTAGTGTAATGAGATAAAGCTTAAGTTTTCGTTTATAACCAGTTCTGCTCCATTGTTGAATCTTACCATTGTTTAGATTATTTGAAAACAAGAAAAAACCTTGATAGCTCAGATGTATCATTCAAAAAGACGTTTGGTTGTAATGAATTACCCTGTAACTAGTAATAGTGAAGAAATTGTTGCGGCCATGAACTCCTGATTGTTGTACAAACAATGTGATGTTACTTCCGTTTTACAATATTTCTTCTGATAGCTAATTTGTGTGTTTATCTTATCTGCATCTAATTAATTCTCAAAAAATGGTCAATAAACTAGTTTGCGATCACACCAATTTAATTTGCCCAAAACAAAGAAAGATTAACACGAGTATCATGAAACAATAATAGCGGTCACGTGGTAGATGTTTTTTTATTTTTTGCCTCTGAGCTTTTTCTGGCGCAACAAAATTGACAAATTTTTGACAACACAAAAATCTTGACCTAAAAATTAGTAGCCCAAGAAACGATCAAAACAGTTCCAAATTAAAAATTTTTGCTTCTTCGTCTTTAAACTATGAACGTTTTTTAAATTTGTGTAATATCTTTCTTTTCAAGAGTTGAAAAACGGCTTAAAATGTTAAACATTACACTTGCTCAATTTTTAATTTAAAAAATATTAAGTACCTCGGTAAATGTCCCTGAAAATTTCAAGGTTCCCGGAATTTTTCCAAATTTGCCAAAAATGTTCCTGGGAAATCTAGGACCCCTGAAATTCCCGGCAGAAATCGCGGGAACGGACACGCTGGGAACAAATATGGACCTATGACAGGTTTTGTATTGGCCAAAATTGAGGCCCCCTGCAGTTAGGTTTACGAAGGACAAAAATGTCTTTTGCAGGCTGCCATGTCGGTTGTTTCATCAACGCTCAGCTTGTATCTTGTGCTATGCTTTCTGATGGTGGCCGATTTGCGAGAAATTAAAAACTTTCCGATTTTTCTTCTAAATCTGATTGATTTAATATCTGTGAGTTCTGGAATATTCTTGAGTTTGCTGGCTAAAGAATTTGTGTCTTATCCTAACATGGACTTTTTCAGCCGAAACAAGGGTTCTTTCAGCTCCATCGCCACTCGATATGTTAACTATAGATACCGAACGCGAGCAATTTTGCTGCCTGTGTTTGCTGAGCAATTTAGCTACTATTTTGCAAACTGTATTACAAAAGTTTTTGGAACAAGACTTGCCGAATATGGTGTGGGTGTTTGCAATTGTCTTCTGGCTTACGAACGTTATATTCTGGTTACTAAGCCGGTAGAAAAAGATTTGAAGCTCAGCACGCCTCAGCGAAGACGACAATACATATTCGCTGTAGTTGTGATTTTAACTCCGTTCTTAACTGATTTGGCAGTCAGAATTGAAAAAGATGAGAGGTAATAATAAATTGCGTGCGATTGGTTTTTTTAACCAAAAAGAGGGTTAAGCAGACAAAGAAAAACAAAGAATTCTTTACCTAACTTTAAGTGATCTAAATATCTATCTACCTTGATATAACATTGCTACAAATTTGTCCAATCATCATAATTAGTGTGCGTGATGTTTTTGTCTCAAGTGTCAATGTGGGACAGTTCGGCTATTATGAAGAACTTTTTAACGCATTCGCATAAGAAAATGATCCCTATTTTCATCGAAATCTTTCATTTTCAGCCATCAAGGAAAATATAAGCATTTCCAACCCTGACCAAGATTTCATCCGTAATCCACTTCTAAGTAGCAGGGACGTGGGTGTAATGCCGATCCCACTCTGATAAATTTGGGAATCGAGTGCTCAAGTGCAATGATAAAAATTACACATAATTCCTCTGATTTAAACTTTTCGTATTTAGTAAAAGTAGGAGTGGGTTAGTTTTAAAAAAAATTATTGATTTACCCATTGTGGGACAATCAAGATAATTTGCAGGTAAAATGAATATAAAAGTCAAGTAAAACTGCCTAGGCTTTGCAAGTAAAATGTTCTTTTATGCAACTCGCCGAAACATGCTTAAAAAACATCACGCCAACTGCAAGTCGAGGTAAAACTACCTAAAAGTCACATTGAATTTGCAGCTGTACCCTTCTAGAATGCCTGAAAAAATGCCCTAGGTAAATTATCCGGCAAAAAAATAAGCGCAAATTGTAAATAGATTTACCTAGAACTTTAGTTTTGCTGCAAATATTCTAGGTAAACTTAAAAGCAACCTACCAAGAGTCTTTACGTAAAAGAGCATAGAAATTTCCCTGCAAAAATGGTAAATTTACCTGCATTTTGCGCAATTTCTTACAGGTAAATTTACCTAAACAATTTTTATGTAAAATTCTATGCGTTTTTAGCTGCAAATTCTTGGTAGATTATGTTTGAATTTACCTAAGATGTTAGCTGAAAAGCAAAAGTTCTAGATATATCTACCTCCAATTTGTGCACATTTTTTTCAAGTAAGTTTACCCAGAAAATTTTCTTCGGGGTAAAATTCTAGAATGGTATCACTGCGGGTAACTAAGCAATCTGTGTGTAATCATATGTGAATTTTCAGTGAATAAAATGGGCTTTTAGATAGATTCAAGGCGAGTTGTTTTTACTGACAACTTACTTGCAAACTTTAGGCACCAATCTGATAAAAAATTCAATTGAGAAGTTTCTGTCGAGTGTGCAAAGAGCCATGTTTGACCAGTTTATCAGTTCTGCATAACTCATTTTACTGTAAAAATTTTACGAGATTCAGCTTGCTTATATAAAGTACACAAGTTAAACAAAACCACCAACGAGAAATTGTCCACAGATTTTTCACAGTAAGATGAAAAATAAGAAATTCAAAAAAAGAAATTCAAAATTGAGGAAAGCAAAAGTTGTAACAAGCAGAGCACGTTGAATTGAATGTTTAATTTGTAAATTAAAGCATTGAAATAAAAACAAAAAGCTCCAAAAAGGGATTGCCAGTCTGATATCTAGTGTCTAAAATAAAAAAATATATGCATTTTTTTCGGAGCGGTTGAAAAGGAAAAACAGAACATCTCATGGATACTTACCTTTGTTGCCATAGAAAGAGTTTGACCTGACAGGGCACTGCCCCCTGAATAATTTAACTCATTTAACTGTCGGAAGACTGTGCCGATTAGTGGCAACTCAGAAACATTACATTGCCATATTTTGTCAGGAGGTGGTGCCCACTAATCAAATAGCATGGCGCAGCAAGTTTGAACAAAACTTATCTACAAATTCCCCTCTCTTTTTAGATATCCTTCAAATCAAATCAAACTGGTAAAAAAAATTAGTCCGAATGATCGATAAAGTAAACACAATTGAAACAGAAGCGTAAACACAATTAAAACGAGACGTATATCTTAGAAGTAACCATTGCATTTCGTAGTAGTAATTGCATAAATACAAGAAGTTCGCTACATCTATGAGACAGTATGTTATGTACAGTCAAGCAAAATTGTTTCAGATTTCAGAGATAGGTAAAAAAGAAACTGGTCAAATTATATGAGAGTTAAACAACACAATAAAAAATGAAACTTGCATATGAAGAGTACCGATCCACCCAATCAAGCACACTCATGTCCCAAACCTCCGCCCACTCACTCATCCACCCTCCCACTCACCAATCCAACTAAACACAGAGCAACGCACCCTTTCACCCACTCACCCATCAAATAAAACCACTCACTGTCAAACAATAAAACCTGCCAAATGAAACGACGTGAAGTTAACAAAAGCAGATTTTCAATTGAAAACATACAATTGGGGAGGGAGCCAGAACAGCAAATTTACAAATCTAATTAATTCTTTCAGTTTTTTAATTTAGAAATTTCTTAAGAACTAACATATTCTTCATATTTTAAATGCATAGTTACATGTATGGCTACATGCCAAATTTTGAAAGACTCTGGGTACGTTAACCACCGCGACTGCAGCTAATAAAACAATCAAGAGCTCGCCTCCAAATTAACAAATTTTTAAATAAAATTTTCAAAGAAAAACTTTTGAACAATTCCGTTGGAGAACATTTCACAAAATTAAACATTTAAGAATAGACCAGAACAATCGAAACATTTAACATATGTTCACAAGTTTTACTAAAATTTCCTGCAAATGGGCTTCTGCATTGGAATTTCAGATGGTAATTTCATATGTTCCTACTTTTTTGATCAAAAAATTGTTTACGCGATCACACGGTCGGGGAAACATTAGCCCTGACTTACATATTTGGATGAAATTGGTTTTCATTTGTCCACTAGAATCTCTCAGCTTAGAAAAAAACAGTTCTTCAGATTGATCATCGCAATATAACACCTCAAGACCAGACAATTTGAATGAGCCAAGATGCCGGGAAACGGTATTTACGTCACGCAGTATCATTTATCAATTCAACCATAGATTTATTGCTTAAATTGTTACCAATCAATGTTAAACAAAAAAATCTGAAATTTATAACAGGGAAAAACTCAGTTAAAAAAAATAATTGACGACTGACCTTAGCGAAACTGGCATTTTTTGATGATAACAACACAGTGGTCACGAGAACCTAAACACGTAAAAAAGGGAAAGCTATCGCAGCAAAAACAGATTGAAGTCAACGAAACCCCAAAAAACTCAATTGAACCACACCGGTAATGAGCCAACTGTTCAACAAAAAAAGGTTCACAAGAATTTCGCAAATTTTTGCTGTTTTTTTTAACAATTAAGCTTGCATAGTTAGTGAAATTGATTCTTTGGTGTAGGCACAGATGGGAGAAGGCAAAACCAACTTAACAACCATGGCGTAAAATTCTGTTTCATTAACTAAAATTTGCTTTATTAGTCCAAATTCAGGATCCTTTTTATAGTATATTGATGTGATCGCAGCAATGTTATAGAGCACACCTTTGACAACTGTTATTTTGAAATTAACAAGATACAGTTTTTAAGAATTTTCTTTTCATGAGGGGTCTTCGTGTTGTCTGAAAAATCCGATTTTTTTTTTCACTGGCAGCTTGATTTGCCATACACCAAACTACACATTTTGGTGTCTCCTTGCTCAGTTTTCAGTTAAATTTTTTAAAATGAAAGCATTGCTTGCTTTTGCCTTTTTTCACAAAAAGATGTTTTTATCTGTGACGAAGTACTACTGGTACAACAGGGTGCCGCGCGACTGAATGAGGCAAAGTTAATGAATCAGGCGGTGCTAATTGAAAAAAACGCTAACTTCAGGAATTGCTTCAGAAAAAAATTGCGATATAGAACACCAAGAATTGATACGTCAGCTTTGTCAAAAGCGGAGCTGAAGAGCTTCCTGGCAATCTTCAAATAGTACAGTATCAAACCTCAAACCGATTCAGTTTTTGTGCACCTAGTCACTCAGTATTAACAGCAGGAAGCTGAAGAGAGTGTACACCTAATTGTAATTCCCTTGGAAAGATTTGAACATTTTCCCCAAAATTCCACGCCAAAAACAACAAAGAAACCGAATCATACATGTAGAAGGAAAATATGTACTTTCTCCAGCAAAATCTGTGCACTTTTCATCAACATCATCAAATCCGTGAACTTTTCATCTTTTCATCATCCATATTTGAGCCAATTCAATTGCGAATACACATCTTGCTGTGGCGGAGAGCCTAATTCAAAAATAGGGTTAAGTAGTAAAAAATCAACAGTGTGCATCAGGCCTCTCTGGAATATGTCATGGGGAAGACTTTAAAACTGTCATAAAGTTCAGAACAAGGAGTTTTCAGGCGACATATTCCTACTACAGTTGAGCCCGCTACACCTAAATAACTGACACAAGAATCGCTTGATCGTAGTGTATGCATTTCCTCAAAAGCTTGCTAACCTTCAAAATCTTTGAGGATGATTTTCACAGCACGTGCACAATAATAACCTCCCATTGAAACCAAAAATGGAATGATACTCTAAAAATCTCTCGTGTGAAATCACACGATTTTTTCTCGTGTGATGAAAAATCACACGATTTTTCGTGTGAAAAATGCGTCTCGTGTGATTTCACACGAGAAAATTTTCCTCGTGTGATGAAAAATTACACGATTTTTCGTGTGATTGAATGTATGATGAAATGAAGCAATTTTTATAAAAAATTCAGATTTTTTCCTCGTCCTAATTTCCTTTAGAACAGACGGCTGAGCTATCCATGATAATTTCATGCTACATTGGGTAAAAGTTGGGTAAAAGTCCTGAGATTAACCCCGAGAGAATCGTGTAAATTTACATGATTTCTCGTGTAAATCGACCTTTTATCGTGTGATTCTTTTTACGCGAGAAATCGGGTAAAAATACACGATTTTTTGTTGAATTCACACGATAAATTTTTAGAGTGTAGGCTACAATCTACAATAAAACTCAGTATCTGTTGTATTTGGCAACTTCCAGCTTTTTGTGGTGGCTGTTATATTTCTTTTGAATTTAACACAGGAAAAAAACAAGCAGTGTTAACATCTAAGTAAGACACAAGAGCGACCAAGAAGGTAGTTCGCCTATCACTGTTTAGCCCACGGCAGCATATTTTTCCAGCACAAATAGAAACATCCAGTTTTGTTTATCGTAGTTCTAGATCCTATGGGATTAGCAGTCTCAATGTCATCAAAATATAGATGGAAATTTTCTTGTACTGAATCTGATATATGTCAAAAAGACTTCCATATTCAGGTATCTTCTGCCTAGTTCACAACATATGGCGTTTATAAAAACAAATTATTTGTAAAATCATGACAAAAAAGTCTATTGACTGGGAATCCCGACCACTCAAAAATTCGAAAAACTTCCATTCTACCACCTTTCCTCATTTGGTACCTGTTTCTATCTTTTTAACCCGTCCATGTCCTTTTTTGAGCTTCGAATTTTTTTAACTAAAACTACTGTCAATTATAAAGGGACTTTTAGGCGCAATAAATGGACAAAAATGTCCAAAACATGAGAAAGCAAATACCGAACTCGACAAAAAGGTACCCTCATTCAGACCAATAAAGCACAATGATGGAAGGGCATCTGAGGCCTCAGATTTTGTTTTGCAATCGTTAACAAATGGGTACCAAACATATGCGTACACTAGTATATTCCCCACATACTGTCAGCACATTGAGCCTATTTTTCACCTATTTTTTGTTCATATCTCCAACCGGTAATCTTTTGTAGTTTTGAGAGCGCTGACTGATAATTTTGTATGGTTCATCTTTCAAACGCAGTTTTAACAGACTGTAAATTTTTTTTTGACTACGATTTTTTTAGCACATTAAGCTTGGCATCAATAGAGTTACTATTGATGCCAAGCTTAATGTGCTAAAAAAATCGTAGTTTATGCATTTCCTCAAAAGCTTGCTAAATTTCAATATCTTTCAGGATGATTTTCACAGCACGTGCACAATGATAACCTCCCACTGAAATCAAAAAAGGAATGATAGGCTGAGTTATCCACAATAAAACTCAGTATCTGTTGTATTTGGCAAATTCCTGCTTTTTGTGGTGGCTGTTATATTTCTTTTGAATTTAACACAGGAAAAAAACAAGCAGTGTTAACATCTAAGTAAGACACAAGAGCGACCAAGAAGGTAGGTCGCCTATCACAGTTTAGCCCACGGCGGCATATTTTTCCAGCACAAATAGAAACATCCAGTTTTGTTTTTCGTTTTTTTAGATCATTTTGGATTAGCAGTCTCAATTTCATCAAAATATAGATGTAAATTTACTTGTACTGAATCTGATATATGTCAAAAAGACTTCCGTTTTCAGGTATCTTCTGCCTAATTCGCAACCTATGGCGTTTATAAAAACACAATATTTGTAAAATTATGGCAAAAAAGTCTATTGACTGGGAATCCGGACCACTCAAAAGTTCGAAAAACTTCCATTCTACCACCTTTCCTCATTTGGTACCTGTTTTTATCTCTTTAACCCGTCCTTGTCCTTTTTTGAGGTTTGAATTTTTTTATATACAACTACTGTCAATTATAAAGGGACTTTTAGGCGCAATAAATGGACAAAAATGTCCACAAAAACATGAGAAAGCAAATACCGAACTTGACAAAAAGGTACCCTCATTCAGACCAATAAAGCACAATGATGGAAAGGCATCTGAGGCCTCAGATTTTTTGCAATCGTTAACCAATGAGTACCAAACATATGCGTACACTAGTATATTCCCCACAAACTGTCAGCACATTGAGCCTATTTTCACCTATTTTTGTTCACATCTCCAATAGTTAACCTTAATATGATCAGTCCGTATCAGAGTGTGAAGCGCATTCCAACTCGCGAACTGTCATGCTGTTTTCTGGACCTTCATAGTTTGGAGAGGTTTAATATTGCGTAGGGTACGGCTGATCAGGTGAATAAGTCACCACTTGGAAGTCTTATAATTTTGGTTCTTGATTTCGCGCGGCGGTTTTCTTGATCGTTAAAATTATAAAATTGTTCTCGGCTTGCTGTTCTTTTAACATTTGACGTCTCTTTTGTTTCGATGGTGCACTGATTGATGATAGATTTGGGGGCAAGTTTGAGTCGATGCCAAAGACTCATCCGGTTCAGTAATCGATTGTGATAATCTGTTCCGTTTTTGCAATGGTTGAACGATGAGCGTAGCTCTCATAGCTGCTTTGGGTTTCAACTATTTTTGTTCACATCTCCAACCGGTAACCTTTTTTATTGTTTTGGGAGCGCTGATTGATAATTTTGTATGGTTAATCCTTCAAACACAATTTTAACAGACCTTAAATAACTCTATTCATGCCAAACTTAATGTGCTAAAAAAATCTCATAGTAGATCTTCATGACATCATGAGGTTTGCATCTTTTCGTTCATTGTCTTGATGGTTTTTTTCACCTTTTTTTCTGATTGCTCTATTTGCTTTATTTCTGTCGTACAGAAATTGTGTTCAGTATAAGATAGTTGATTTGCTAGGCGAACTGCTGCTATTATTTGTTCCGAATTACTAGTGTATTCGCGACGCAAGAAAACACTTGTCTTTGCTGAATGGAATAATTCGATTTGTTAGCAAACTTTTGGTGATATTCGCTCTGCGAATACGGCTTTTAATTTAGAACGAGTGATTCGCTTTGCAAATACCAATTTTAAGTTAGCTCTTTTATTTTGAGCGTTTTGCGGAGCCAGTTTTGGGGAAGAGAATCAACTGAAAATTGTAATAGAATTAGAAAAAATGAAATTCAGAATTTAACAATGAATTTGATCATCAATTTGATCACACAACATTTTTAACATCACAACTAAAAAAAAATCTATGAAATTGAACTAGAAAGAGAACTGAATTATAAATAAAAAATGTTGATGAAATTAGCGCCACAAAATGAGACAATAATCTTCCATCTATATCACATTTCCCCCTCAGCAAAATAAACAGGACGAAGTTTTGTTTATAACAGAAGATTAATAGTTATGTACTGGATAATATAAAAATACGAGAATGTTTTGCGATGAGTTATATGATCAGTCCGTATCAGAGTGTGAAGCGCATTCCGTCTCGCGAACCATCATGATGTTTTCTGGACCTTCACAGTTTGGAGAGATGTAACATTGCCTAGGGTACGGCTGATCAGGTGAATAAGTCCCAACTTGGAAGTCTGATAATTTTGGTTCTTGATTTGGCGCGGCGGTTTTCTTGATCGTTAAAATTATAGACTTGTTCTTGGCTTGCTGATCTTTTAACGTTTGACGTCTCTTTTGTCTTGATGGTGCACTGGTTGATGATAGATTTGGGGGAAAGTTTGAGTCGATGCCATAGACTCATCAGATTCAGTAATCGATTGTGATAATCTCTTCCGTTTTTGCTATGGTTGAACGATGGGCGTAATTCCCATAGCTGCTTCGCGTTTAGGGCAACTCGGTGGTTCTGCAACAACTATTGATGTTTGGGTAAGTGTTATCGGCGATGCGGAATCGGTTGATGTTTGTGGTGGTTGTTTGGGCGGTGCGGGTAGAACTATCTTCTTTGGTTTTGTGGGCATCCGCATTCGCAGGGCTCGAGGCATGTTTGAGTGTATTGGTGACACAAAATTGGTTTTGTCGTTGATTCGGCGATGTGTTGTTTACTTTTTGCCTTCAATTTTCCGTTCAGCATCTTTGGCGTGTCGATTTATGATTTCCTCTGTTGTCTTCCCCGTTGAAAGTTTTGGCCGTTGCTCTGAGTAACATGTAAGGTCGGTTTCCGCCTTGCTGCTGAATTTTGCAAAGTCAGAAATCCTGATTGTGATACCTCTTTTACCTGGTTCTTTGATTATGAGATATAGTCATTGGATTTGATAACTGAAGATCCTGGTGCCAGAACTTTAAACAGCCCGTCTAAGCTTTTTCAGATCTTTTTGATTTAGGCTTCTTCTTGGCCAGTTCAAAGGTCAATGATGCCTCTGTTCGTGGAACCGGTAACCCGATATCTGGATGGGGCATGGTGCGGGGCTCTTTATTTGGATCCTCGTTGCATCGTTTCCGAGCTTTTTTTCTGATTCTGTTCCGTTGCTTTCCGAGTTCAGCATCAATCCTGGCTTCTTCATCCCATTGTTCGTCGGGTAACAATTCGACCCAACGCCTTGTTTCCAAATCTAAATATTTATCTAAAAATGGCTGATGCGTCAGTCAAAGTATGTGGATTAGGTTCAGTTGAAATATTGCTTAAAGTTGTATTGGCCTTTCTTTCAAAATGCGTCTCAAATGGCGAAAATTTTAAAGTCTTCTGACGGCATATATGACGTTGATAAAAATAGAGTTTATTGATGCTTTCAAATTAAAATTGTTTTGCGCCGCGGTTTTAATACTAGCTAATCGTCTCCTGATAGTTTTTATTAGCCTCTCAACTAAACCAATCGCTCTGTGCTCGTGTATTGGGGCTTTAATTAACTGTATATTATTGTGACTACAAAAAGCTTTTATTTGTTGACCGATTTAACACTGTGCTTGATCAAGTTTTATTGTACGAGGAATGCCATGCAATATTATGTAGTCTTGAAGAAAATTCAGCTACTTCTGCTGTTGGAAATTCAGAGAAACGGTCTATACATGCGAGGAAATAAACCTCTTGATTTTTTTTTCATTATAGATTGGTCCACCAAAATCTATTTGAGTTTCTTCATTTGGTACGTTGCATAATTTTGGTGGTACCCATTTACTAGAAAGTTTAGTAGACTTTAAATTTTTACCAATCTTCACGCAGGGATTACATTTGGCCGTCTTTATGAGAAGATCCCGATGCATGAACGGCCACCATGCGTATATCGCTGTGTCTGTCATCCCCCAACTCCCGGGATGTGTGGCGTGGATGGCTTTAACATACGCGTCTTTGATGGAGTTGGGGATGCAGATTCGATTGTCCACACAAACACATTCATTGTTCACATTTAGGTCTTTCCAGTAACAGTGAACATAGGGACTTATTTGGCGGCAAAAGTCCTCGTTTCCAGCATTGATACAGTCCTTCACTTCTTTAAAGATGACATCTTCTGACGTCAGGCTGGCCATTAGAGTACTCGAAAAGATCTTTGAGAGCGCATAATTGAACGAGTCCGTGTAGATGTCATCACTGGAAATCGAATGGGTGACATTTTTTGTATCCGTCCCAGGTGTGGAAAGTGTTACAGGAGCGGTTGGTGCTGTGGAGGGGCTGGCTTGGTCGGCTAAACAAACCTTCGACGGTATGGTTTGCTTTATTTGGGACAGCGTTTCCTCATTTGTTGGTGACATCAATAGTACGGATTTGAATGATTGAGGAATGCGGTTAAAATTCGAGAAAGATTTATTCAACTGTTCTGTAGGGCGGTTAAGGGCAAAAAGCGAGTTTGGAAAGTAGGTTGTCTCATTTACAGTAGAAGAATTACAACAATTTTGTGTTATTTCGCTTACATTGTTGTCACTATCAGTAATTTCCGATCTTTCAAGATTTCGGGTAGCAAATTCAATGCATAATTTGTCGCTGGCATTTAAATTATTCGCGTCCGATTTTTTGAGCAAATTGCGCCCCGAAAAATTCGTATAATTTTCCGTATTTGGCAAAATGTGTTTTGCACTGCGTTTAAAAGCGTCTAATTTGACAACTATGAATTGTTCGTCGTAAGTCGATATATTCACTGCTTTTTGCTGTGGCTGTCGTGGAATATTGTCTATTAATCCCATTTTCGAACCGGGAAGATGATCGATTGAAAGGTAGTAGGCGATCAACCCATCGCGTGAGACGACTATTAAAAGATTTATTTGCTGTACTTTCTCTCACTATCGATAATAATGCCTTATGATCTGTTAAGACAGTAAAAGTTTTACCGTACAGATAATATTTAAAAAGTTCAATTGACCAGACTACTCTCAATAGTTCGAGTTCAATAATACTGTAACTTTCTTCAACGGAATTCAAGAAATGCGAGGCGAACGCTACTCTATGCCAACCATCTGGAGTTCGCTGCTCGAGTGCGCAACCCAGACATTTTCTAGAGGCGTCACATTGAAATCGTTTTTCAAGATCCGGATTAAAAAGTTTGTTTTCCGTTGCTTCTGCTATTTTTCTTTTAATTATGTTGAAGTGTTGAAGTGTTTTTTGTATTTTATTCTGGCAACGGTCGAATGGGTTGGCGAAGTTGAGCCAAATTAGGTATATAATTACCGAGATGATGAACAGATCCCATAAAAGATCGAAACTCTTTTAAGTTTTTTGGAGAATTGACTTGTTGAATTGCAGCAGTTTTGTTTGACAATGGAGTTATTCCCGATTGTGTTATACGATGACCGAGCCATTCAATTTGCTCCTTTGCAAAATGAAATTTGGCTAAATTAATGCGGAGTTTTTCTTCGTCGAGTTTAATAAGACATTTCCTTACAAGGTCTAAATGATCTTCAATTCGAACTCTACTCACTACCAATATATCGTCCTGAAAACAGTTTGTACTATTGAGACCGGCTAACGTAGAGTTTGTAGCTTTCTGAAATTCGGCCGGCATATCAGTCAACCATAGAAGCCTGTTTTAGAAGCCTGTTTTAGAAGCCGTTTTAAAGAGCCTGTCATATTACCGCTGACAATATTGAAATTGAAATGGCGAGACGTATCAGCGTGTAAATTGAGTTGACTGTGTGCGTATTGCAAATCCAAAGTTGAAAAATAAGCTGTCTCTTGCGATGCGTTTGACAGTGTTTGCGAAATAGTCTCATTTAGTGAATTAATAACAGGCATCTGGTATTTGTTCTTGTGAATTGTTTTATTTAGATTTTTTGAAAACAGAGCTATTTTGATGAAATGATGTTTTTTGACTGTAATGACAATCGGGGAGATGAAGAATTGATCAGAACAGTTGGACAATTTTTCAATTTGACCCTCATTTAGCATTTTTTTCAAGTTCAATTTTTACTTTCGGTTGAAGATGGATGGGCACTTTTTTCCATTTTGAGTTGACCGTGTGGTGTTTAGATTTTCCAATTCGTGTAATTGAATCAGGAAATTTTTTCGCCATTGACTGTTTTAACACACAAGGTTCTTCAATTGGGTCTACTTCAGTTTTTGGACAAGCTTTTTGTGAAATTGTTATTCCAAGTTTGTCGAACAAACCTCGTCCTAAGATGGGTCGAAAACCGTCAGCAACTACTGTTTTTTTTTTGCTTTTAGAATTCTCCGATCATTACCTTTTAATGGAGTTTTGAGTGTACCTAACGTTTCCACCAGGATTTAAATTCGAGTTGTTTTTTCTCTGACATTAGGGCTTGAATGAAGATAAACATTATTTCCTGAGCAAGGCATAAAATAATTATAGTATATCCACTGCCTGACTTGAGGAGCAAATGACACTGTGTTGCCAATTGTTATTGTTTACGTTTCGCAATTGGAGTTTGAGTAATGTGTTCTATCATTGCGATATAATTGTTGTTAGATTAAAGGTATTCAGAGTAATATTGTTCGTTATAATTTAGGAAACTCACATTTTGATTATAGGATTGTTCTGTGTTCTCTGTGTTTTTGACATTAATAATGCGTTTACTTTGTTGTGAATTTTTAGAAATATTCTGTTTTTTCCGACATACTTTTTGCAAAATGATTGAGAAGACCACAGTGGTTCAATTTATTACCCAATGAAGGGCAAACCTGACGATGTGTTGGTGTCCAATTTTGTTCACAACTTCTACAAAGGCCAGTTCATTCGCGATTGAAAAATGTTCTGTTCTGCTGGTTCACTCGAGCATTCGCGCCGCAAAATCGGGTGAATTGTTGTACCACATTGATTCCAGTGTTTTTGTTGGAGGAGGAAATTTTTTGCTGGTTTTAATGGCCCATCTCCGGGATAATAGCAATGCTAAGAGCTCTTTCGGGTTCCACTCTGTCTCTTAGAAGTTCTCGTTGTATATCGTCATCAAGCATGTTGGTGATGAAAATATCCCAGATGATTGCCTCCTCGCAATTTTTAAAATCGTAATTTCCTGCAAGTTCCTTTAGAACACCATAGAATTGCTCCACCGTTTCGCCCTTCTTTTGTTACCTGGAGAAAAAGACATAGCGATCGGAAGTGATATTACGAGGCCGAATAAAAACGATTTGCAGCCTTCCCAAAGTTTCGAATTCGATAGATCGTAAACATTGTCGTGTGGAAATTTTTGTGTCAAGAGACGACGGCCCTCAGTTCCGATGCTGAGATAAAGAATAGAGACTTATTTCTGGTCACAAAGTGTCCACGGTCTTTTGCCACACAAAAAACCTGCTTCAGTTATTTTCTGACACTTTAATTCCCATTGAAGTTTCAGCTGACTACTTCGAATTTAACGATCTCGTTCTGTGTGTTCGGTTGCATCCTCGATAGCAGTTTCGCATTTTGGTTCGGGTGGCAGTTTACCATGGGTCGGCTTCGTTTGAAGCAAAGTGTCTCTTGTTGTGATTTTTCCTGCGAGATTGGCCAACTAGACTAGAATTCGCTATTTTTCCCATCGTGACGGTGGGTCGGTTGTAGCTCTTTCCCAGAAGGGATCAATTGAGAGTGGAGTCTCGCGAGATTCGCGGTCTGAATGCGCCCAATCGTACAGAAATCATGTTCTGTATAAATTAGCTGATTTGCCAGGTGAATTGCCGAAATCGTTTGTTCCGAATTACTAGAGTATTCGCGACGCCAAATCATACTTATCTTTGCTGAAATGATTAATTCATTTCCTTACTTTTTAAGTTAGCTCTTTTATTCTGAGCGTTTTGCGGAGCGAATTTCGGGAGAAGAGAATCAACTGAAAATTGTAATAGAATTAGAGAGAATTAAATTCAGAATTTAACAATGAGTTTGACCATCGATTTGATAACACAGCATTTACATCACAACTAAAAAAGGAATTGGCGGTAAAACTGCAAGATAGACAACGTGGACAGACAATATATCACAACTTTGTGTAAACAAATTGAAAAAGGTATGTACGATTAAGATTTGAAGTTAATGAAATAGCCTATGAAATTGAACTAAAAAGAGAATTAAATTCTGAATAAATTATGTTAATGAAATTAGCGTCGCAAAATGATACAATGAATTTTCTATCTATACCACAATTTCTTCTCAGTTTTCACAAAACTTAGAGGATGTGTAAGCAGGCTCGATTTTCACATGTGCAAATCTTGTTTTGCCAATTGTTATGTTTTGTATGTAATTTCACAATGTTTGTATTCACTTTATATCGCTCTTTATTTAATTGCCACTCTAGTCATGTCCGTAGCTCATTCAGCTTTTGTATTGTAAATCAAATCTTATCCTAATGTTTTTTTGTTTTTCAGGTATTGCTTTAATGCACCTGGATGGCATTTGTTTACGTTTTACCCACTTGGAGTCTTGGCTGCTAATTGTTCGAGTATGCTGATTTTTGTTCTTTGTCCGTTCTGTTACTGTGTATCGTGCTATGTACCAATTATCAAAGTTCTGTTCTATCGCAAGAAAAAAGTTGGTCGTAATTTGAACCTAGTGACAGCTTTTGTATGTACCTGCTTAATTTGGTTTCTATCATTCGTTCTTAAGCTGTGTTATGAACTATTCATGTTTTCTGTAAGATTCAACGTACCTTATTCATCTCATTATAAATTCCCGCTGTCTACAAATCAGTTTGCGGTCGAGGCTTTTGGTCAACTTGGATGCTTTCCGTCACTGTTCAGTCCTGTGATCTTGCTGGTTGCTTTGAAGAGTCATAGAAAACCATTCTTCGACTTATTGAAGAAATTTGGTTTCCGGAGACAGCAAGATCAACAACAGCATGCTCTGTAATATTCTATCGAGGAGGCGAAAGAATTATGCTGAATAACTACTTTAAAAAGTCTTATCCTACAAAGTGGTTCATTGCAGCGAGTTCAGAGAAAAAATCTGACTCCATTGTATCAAAATTTATTGTAAATGTAAACTTTACTCGTTTTTTGTTATCTTGGCAAAGGCGCAGATTAAGCAGACATTTGAGCCGCAGAATTTATTGAACATTTACTCCTTGAAAAACACCCTTATACTTACGGTGAGGTCATTTAACTGTTTAGCGTACAAGAAAGTAGCAGCAATTTAGATAGTAGTAGTAGTAGAAATGCCGGTGATTAAGCAGGAGTGACCTGTCCATTACAATACCAGCCTTATTTAGGCGACCTTTTGAAAAACTTTTAAAATTTCTCAAAATTTTTTGAAACTTCTTAATCCTTTTTTTAGTCTAATGCGACTAATGAAGGACTGAAAAGAAAAAGTAACTAACATGATGAAGCTAACCAAAAAATAATTTTCTGTTCCATTGCAAGAAATTCAATACTTTTGCGAGTCTGAGACAGCAAAAGTGGTATTAATTTTATGGGTTTTATTGCACATTTGTTTGAATTAACAAGTAGCTGAGAAGTAATAAAATAGGAAGCTCGTTGAATTTCAAACTTGAATAGAAAAGTTTCAAGTAGAGTTTCGAACTGAAAATCGCACATGCGAATGAATGGAGGAAAAAATATCGCAAAAATTGAATGAAAAATTCGAGGAATTCGGGATAAAAATTTGTCAGAAAGTTTGTTTAAATAGTGATTTTATG
Organism: Convolutriloba macropyga; assembly: GCF_964194025.1. Taxonomy (NCBI): domain Eukaryota; kingdom Metazoa; phylum Xenacoelomorpha; order Acoela; family Convolutidae; genus Convolutriloba; species Convolutriloba macropyga. Next base: position 54,014,710 of record NC_134475.1, on the reverse strand, counting down.
GTTTCTTAACTGTGTCTGCATGATATGCAGGCCAATTAAATTTTTGCTAATTTAGCGGTTGAAAATAGATTGATAGAGTGTTTAAGTAATTTTGGATTCTTCTAAAAACAGACAAAAATTGGAAAATTGGTGCTAAAATTGGTGTTCTTTGATGGCAAAAAGTTCAAAAAAAAAATGTTTTTCGCCGGCAATTTTCTAGATTTTGAAAAATGTAATAAAAATATTGTATGTGAAAAACTGATGAGGAATCGGGTTTATATTAAATATTATTAAGTGATAACTTTTACCTACATTTTATTTTTTTTGAATGATTAAAGAAAGGTCAAAATTGGGCAGAAACTGGTGATTTTCGAGGTAAGAAGGGATAGTAATATAGTGTTTGCTTCTTAAACTGGAGTTTGCAACAATGTTTATACAGTTAAAAGGTTGGTTAAATAAATACTCTGTCAAATTAAAAATCCTTCAATTTACAATGTCGTTTTGATTATTTGTGTCAAAATCGTGGATAAAAAATATGAGAGAATGAGAACAAAAAAGCATGTTGTTGAAAAAAAAAGCTGCGCGATTTACACAATTCTCTTCCTAAAAAGACCACATTGAATTTTTCATGTATGACTTCTCAACGTGGTAAACAAATGTCGGATGGGGCGATCTTGAAATTTGGCTGGGTTTGAGTTTCAGTTCTAATTTTAGCATATCTGTGCAATCGTCAAAGTAAAACCGCAGTGAGGAAAGGTGCTTTTAAATGGTTTTTTTGCAAGTGCAAGGCTCCCTCTGCTCGAAACATCAACTTGTTTGTTTTAAGTTGTACAAGCAAATGTATCTTTGAACGTGGCACGCTTTGCTTCCCCGCTAAAAGATTGTGGGCACTCAAATTTTGATTTCTTTTTCCAAATTTTTTCGACCAGTTCAAGATCTCTCCAGTAGCCATCTTGATTTTCACACAATGAAATGTCTTTTACGGCATAATTGTATTTTTGCGTACGCCATCGTCCATTGTGTCAGGGTCAGATACAAACTCTCTGAAATAAGACGATACAAAATTCAGCATGTATTGAGTTCCCTTCATGAGGCCTTTATCAAATCGAATTAAATGAACGAAATTCAGACTCACAAATAACACAATGTTTCAACGTTTTAATTTACTGTAACCCAATCATCTAACTGATAATCCTGCTATACAATGATTACCGTCAGTTTCTCTACGTCTAGTAAAGAATTGTTCGGCTGTCAGGCGTTGATTCAGCCTTTTGAATGATGGCTATAGGAGACAATAGAATTATTTTTTTGGATGTAGAAGAATTTTGGTAATTTAATCAAACAAAAAACAATCTATTGTTAAAGTCCAGTAGCAGTTCTGCTAAATAGTATTTGGAGTAGAACAAATCAAACTTGAAGCCAAAAAATAGGATAGTTAGAATTCAGTTATAGGTTTTTAATAAGGCGTGTTCAATGAATTCTTCCTTTTTTGAAGTGAAAGGTTACTCAAGTAACTATTCAACATAAGTTTACAGCATTGAAAAATTTATGTTCTAGGTGAACATCAGTATAAAATTTATTTTAACGTTTGCAATTGTTTCGTCCTAGCTGTGTTTCATGAACGCACCCAATTCTATTGCCTTTTTATCTAGAATAATTAATAAAAAAGTGTGATAAAGTAAGACAAAGGATATGACGATCAAAAGAAATTTATAGTGTTGTGCCTTTTAGTATATTGGTTCTAACATTTGTTCCTGCAGTGAATTGCATTTTTCTAAAAAAACAAAATTACCTCAACAGAAAATTAACACGATCTTTAATACACTCACGGGTTTGTTTATCTTTAGAACAAAATGTGAACTCAGTTCTCTTACGCTACTTGTTGTGCCTGCGTACTACTTGAACGCATTTAATACTCTCTTATTTAAAGTATAAAACAATATAATGTTTTATCATCAATTTGTGTGGAAACTTTTGTGTTGTGTTGTGTGTGTAAGTGTGTAATTACTATTCTACTGTATAGATTAAAAATTATGGTAGATGCAAACTTAAGTCAACGTTTGCTGGGATCTGTTTCTTCAAACAGTTTTGTTTATGTATGACTCAGGTTAATAACAAGCTTAATAAATTAAATCGCATTTTGTCCGTGGTTAATAAAATAATTTCCCGACGCAATAAAATATAAACATATTTGTAATATTTGCAATTATTTTAAAGCGCAGCCAAGCTAGAAAAAATGATGTATGCGCCTTGAAAATCCAGTTGTATGAAGAAATTGTTTGAACAAAGTTCACGAGAATTATTTATCGGTCTCATCAAAAAACCCAAACAACATTGTGAGGTTAATTTACTTTCTGGCCACAAGTGAATATTATAGTGAGAATGAAGGGTCTGATTTAAAAATAGCGCTAGAAGTGAGGCCTCATGGTGTTACTATTTGCATCGACAATTCATCGTTAGACAAACGATTAAAAATCTCAAAATTTTTACGTTTTCAGACTATGCTACATGACGCAGGTGTTTTCATGTACGAAATATAAAACCAAGGACCTGATTACTAATACTTGTTCTAGCGGCAACTTGTTGGGAATATTGTTTTATATATATATATATATATATATATATATATATATATATATATATATTAATATATATATATATATATATATATATATATATGTATAGATTTTTTGTCCAAAAATTTGTCCTTTTTTGAAATGCTGAGCAGCAAAACAGTTGAGTTAATCGTTGAAAAGTTTCGTCATAGAAAAGCTTTATTTTTAACGAATTTGGTATTTGCACAATGCACAATCTTGACTAAGTGTCATTTTTACCATCAACAAGTTTTAGTGAATTAATAACTAATTAAAAGCAATCTTTCAGTTGGTTGACTCGAAGTTTGGTCGGTTTCGATTGGGACTGAGAAAACTATACCTATAATTATCTTCTTCAAATAATTCAAGCGTTCGCTTGAGAAATCCGCGCGCAATTTTCTCGCTAAAAGAGAGGAGAACGTATATTTTTTGTCAGGTTTTATTGAATGCTGTATTATTGATCTAAATTTACTTGAGTGCAGTCGATATATTTGAATTATTTTACTCAAATTTGTCAAAATCAATCAGAAGGCAAACCGAGAATCAACAAACATTGTGCAATAGAAAGCACCATTTTCTATTTCAACTGGTTAAACAATGAGAGAGGAGAATTGATGAAAGGGGAAGCAAACCTGTCACCAAGTGCAACAATCTGCGCCCTGATTACGGGGACAGGAATCCGAGTCTTCCAAAATCCAAAGACAAAGACAATAAAATACAGAAACCAACTTTTACAGATGAAAATGAGATTGTGGCTAACTGAGGAAGGAATCCGCCTTTTCACTCTTTTTGTATATTACATGGAACATTTTCGTCAGTGGAGAAAACAGAATTTCGAAAACTCAACCCAGAGTCGGTCCTGCGAAACTCTTTTTGGTGTTGGCGCAACCAATTGTTAAAGAAATGGATATAAACGATCTTTCACTACCATTTGTTGAAAGAAGAAAGAGTGCACAAAATTGTTTATTACGACTAAATTGAGATACTCTCTGTGCGCTTTATGATTCTTAAGAAGGACTTTATAACAAAGTTCAAATGCTATGAGTTCTTTTATGTAAAGTGATTTTTAATCAATTCACTTTTGTAAGAAGAGTTTATTTTGTCCTGATATGGAGGGAATAACATTTCATCAGATTGATGCGCCGAGGAGAATTTTGTTTTGAAAAAAAAAGTAGCAACAAAGCTTCATGAAAATTTTGCAATCAAACATCTTTGTCCCGGTCAGAAGATGTTTTTTGTGCAATCGTTTCTTAAATTACGGATAATATCACTATGTGTTGTTAAATTAACCGTGTAAAAACCAAATTGAGAAGAAAACTCAATTTGGGTATCAATATTTTCAAGTTCAGTCAGATACACTTTACCAAATCCAAGACTATGAACACATATCAATCTACGCAAAATAGGATCCTTATGGCTGTTGTAGGGCAATCAGGTTGTGGCAAAATTAACTGAATTGTCAAAATGCTGATTGGGAACACATACTACTCGAAATATAACCACATTGCATTCTTATACCAAGAAATTCAACAATTATACATCAAAATGGAGCAAAAACATGGATTTATTTTTAAAAAGTATGTCAATTTGGAAAATTTGAATAGGGTTGCAAACTCTTTTCTGATAACCGACAACTCCTGCAAAAACATTTGTAACAACAAAGAGTTTGTTAAGTTGGCCACTGCATGACGTCACAAAAACATTAATTCTATTTATATAAAGCACAATCATTATCAGCAAAGCAAGCGATCTTGTACAAATGACTTGAACAGAACACACACCGTTTGGCATACTTATTCATTTACCAATTGCAGAGCTTCGCACAATCAATTAACTCTAGATTCTACAGGATAACGAAAGTTGCGCCGAATAAAATGACAAAGAATGAATTCCCTACTTGATATTATTATTGATGAATGCATAAGTAAAGCTAGTTTGTCGAACAAAATTTAACGATGGAGACTTCGTGCGAATCTGAAAAGTGGATCTCCATTTTAGGAATAGTTACAAGCAAACATTTAGCAACGAAGTTTTCGTAATTTACAATTTTGTCTACAGCAAATCCCCCTGATCAAAGTCTCATTGACGCATCTCAGGAGCCAGTTAAGAAAAAATTTTATGAGCTAGAGTTAGTTAAAGTTAGAGACAATAGTAGTGAAATAACAAAGCATGAACGAATTCACGGTTCACGTAGTTTCATCAGCCTCTACTAAATTTTTTCCTCAGAACACTTTTTCCTATTTCAAAAATTAATTCAATGAAAATATAAATCTGTGGGTGGATTGCCGAGTTGCACTGAATGAAATTATTTTCCCTGCCAAACTAAATCAAGTGAACAAAAACTGATGAAAGATATTTCTTCTGAAGGCCTTAAGCTTTATGAGAGAAGTACCGTGACCATCTCGTGAGATCCCGGATTACAGGCACCGGATTAAAACGGCTGCCGGAATACCTCATTTTGACTATCAATAAAATAAAATCAGTGGATTATTATTTCTATTTTTTGGTAGAGACGAAGCACACTTATTTCGGATAACGAAATTCATGCATATTAGTTTTCAACGGTATTCTTGATGAAACTGGTTATCATATTGGAAACAAAATGCTGCAAAATTTTGAAAATCTGATCATCGCAGATGAAGAAGAAAAACTTTTGTCGGTGAATATCATTTCGATTTAACTGCAGGGAAGCAAGTGATTCAACGTCAAAATAAATAAGTATCAAAACTAAGGTGATATTAAAGCCCCTCTTGTTCGAGTCATCGATTCAAAACAACGTCGGTAAAAGGATGGCCCCTGAGCCAACACACAGTATTGTTTTCAGAAGTTTAGAATACAAAAAATGATTACCAAAAAATTTCCAGTCAATTGAAATTTAACTGTGGACTGACACCGGACAATTAGATCCATTCGCTGGAACAGGAAAAAACAAATTGGCGCTGAAAATTTCAACTTTATGGAAGCCTATATATAGCAAGCAGTGTCACTATACTTTTGAGGACACTATCGCCAATGAGGCAGTGGTTTTGTGGCCTTAGCAGCAGGTAACAGCAGAGCCGTATTGTCGATTGCAGGAACGTTTTTCGGCTTGCAGCCAAAAAAAATTGGACATGATTTTTTTTCAAGCCGCCTTTGAGCTGGCAGAGGTAGCTACAAAGAAAAAAATCTCCAAAAGAAGCAATAAAATCAAGTGTGCAAAAAAACCGTAGGAAAACAAGTGTGCGGCGCGAAATGAAGAAGAATGCGTAAATTGAAAACCAACGGTGAAATACAAAATCAAGGCTTTTTTAAGAAAAAGCCTTTGAAGACAATTTGCTCAAGTTTTCTTTCTAAAGTTCAAAATGATTACTATTTAGCTGCCCGCAGGGGCAACACACAGCACAATTGATTTGTTTGAAAAACGGCCTATGATTATTACTTTTGAAAATGCTTTTACTTCAAAAGTTCAACCATCATTAACCCGAATAATCCAATGCTTGAGTTAAAAGCTATGGGGTGACCAGAACAATCTCAAAATTTTCTCCTTTAAATCAGACGCAAACTTTCCCGAAACAACGAGAGTAATTTAAAGACAGGCAATGGCGTTGCAAGTAAAGGTGAACAATATTTCAGGAACAATGCATTGAACTCATTGTTTTCAGAAAGCACCTTATCTGCAAATGATGTTACGTTATCAAACACAAACAGAAATTATTGTCACAAGGGTTTCATTGAGATTCAGTTTTTGTCAGCCAAAACTGCAAAAAAATACCTGGCTAGTTTGTCTCGGATATTACAATGAGGATGAATTGTCGAAAATTTACGGTTTCGATGGTCGCGCCGACGACGTTGCGGCCAGAAATCTCTTGTGGCTAGATATAAAAATAACTACCTTTTGGCAAACCCACAATTGATACTTCAGCTAGTGATAAACACTTACTTATTGGCTTAACTCTGCTAATTTCTTTCAGAAGGTCTACAAACTATATTGCTGTAACTTCCGAATCAAACAAACATTACAAAGTTAAAATAAATGAAACTATCTGTACGTTAGAGAAATGACAGTAGCAGATTACGTCTTGACAGCTATTTAGAAAACTCTGCTGAAAACACCTGCCGTGTATTGCTATGCAAAAGTATTGCCACGCACTTTTTCAACTAAAACTGGAATAAAAACTCAGGACAAATATATTAATGACTTCAATCATTACAAATGGTTAGCTAAGAAAGCGTGCGTGCAGAGGTAACCCTCAAAAAATTAAGAATAAGTTTGTGTTAATGATGAAAAATTAATCATATTTTTAACAGCGCAAATTTTGTCGAAAGTTTTTTTGTTTTCCAAATTTGAAATCTTTGTTTTAAAGCTATAAAAACAATTGAATACAATAAAAGTAGCTTATTGATTCCACAATTACTGAAAATCAACAAAAACGTGCATGATCTGTGTTTGAAAGTTTTTCTAACTTTTATGCATGCGGTTTTGCACGGTTAAGTTACAAAGATAACTAACAAGTTAAATTTGAAATGACCGAAGCTGCAGTTTGAGTAACGCTGCCTTCACAATTAGTAAAATGCAATCTGTTGTTTAGACAAATGAGTATTTGTACATGACATTGACTAATACACTGACTCGGAATCTTTACTTTTCCCGGTAATCTCGGACATCCGGGACGAAATCTAGGAAAAATGAATTTTCACGGGAAAAATGATGAGGAGCCCGGGTTTTATACTTGTTTTTGGTAAATTTTGCGGGAAAACCGGGAACCATAAATTTTCTCTGTTTAAATGGCTGAAAACCCGGGAATTTTGAGTACCTCAGCAAGAAAAGCGAAAAAGACAGGGCAATTAATTTTTGCAGTCAAGCTTGATAACAATGCGGCTTAACGCTTCAAAAGCCTTTCTTTAATTAGATGTGTAAGTACATTCGAAATAAGTCTTGCTAGAAAAACTTTTATGCACAAATTCTTAAGTGTTTATCTGCATATTTCATCTGGATGCAGTACCCAAAATTCCCACAATTCCCACTCGGAAAATTACTTTTACAATATTTACCTGCAAAAAATTATAGAAAAAGTGTACGCCCTTTTTTCTCCCAAATAGAATTGCTTTGACCAATTGTTTGACTATAAGAAATCGAAATTTTTATGGAAAGATGAAAAGGAAAGCATCAAATGTAAAAGTACATTTTGCCAGTCGAAATTGATCATCAAACTTTGAGCTGCCCACCCGCTCCGCAAATTCCCTATTCAATATTATATGAGTAAGACAGCCCAATTAATAAATGCTTTTTCAAAAATTGTTTTCTTGCTTTCTAGCAACTAAAATAATGTGGCATGAATGCTCAAGTTAAGTATAATATTCATAAAATGGGCAGCCAAATAAACCTTAATTATGAAAATTTTTCATAATTATGAACTTTTAATTATGAACTACACTCATTTTCAGTGCAAAAAGATAATGCAAAAGAAAATAGTTTCCATACATTGAAATAATTTCTCTGACTTTTTTTACTGAATGACCAAAAATGCACCAAAATTCATATGCAACTGTAGCATGACCTCAGGATTACATCGCTGTAGTCCTTAAGAAAAAAATTATAATTCTCAATAAATCAAATTTTGCTTTCAAGAATAAGTTGCGTGAGGCAAAATTTTTTCCATGCAAAACTGGACAAGAGTCAAAGTTTTTAGGTTTCTGCTCAAGAAATTCCAAAAATAAGAGGCTCCAGAAAGCACTCAAAACGAAAACATGGCTTCAAAAACTCTGTTTTTATTGAAGGAGAAAATTATAGGGTCAGCAAATCGCAATCAATTAAAAAATTGGTGAAAAGGCGAACAATTTTGGGCAGATTCTGTTTTTTTACCAAAAAATTAGAATTCCACAGGAATCCGTTTTTTGGATATATTCCCGATCTTGAATAGATTTCAGATGCTTAACTCAAGAAACATCTTGTCTAAGCTATCTTCTTCACTAAAAGTCACTCAACAATTTTAAAAAAAAATGGAAATAGTTTAATGGTTTCCTTGGTAAGCCTTGTAAATAGACCATTTATGTACATGGTTTGCAGGTACTCTAAGAAAATTTTACATAGTTCTATTGAGTCCATCTATAGAAATGGGCGAATCGGAGTGACTTCTCAGAGAAATATTTTTGGTAGCTGCTGGGGAGATAAAGTAAAAAAAAATGTTTTTCAAACTCATAAACTTTAGCTCAGTATAATACGTTTTCGACATCAAAGAAAGAGCAACCTTCAGTCAATTATAAAGATATTAACAGGCTGAATATCTTCGTATGTACACAATTTTCCGATTATTTTCACGCCATATCATAGTAAATTATCACGCCTTATCACAGAAAAATTAATTTCTTTCTGAAAGAATTATTTTTCTTGAAAAACAGACAGAAACTAAATGCTTGATTTGAGAAACGTGCTTTTTAGACTGACTAACACAATATAAGCTACTTAATAATAAACAATGCCGTTGTTGGTTTTATTCTTTAGCACTATATCGTGTCATATACTACACAAAACGAGGAAAAAGTCTTCTGACTATATTGATTGGGGCCTTAAAAAAATTTTATTTGCTTTATATAAACTTGATTTTTCAATCGTTTGGTGAAAAATAAAGGAATGCTGACAATATTTAAGCCAATAATGAGTTGACCGTTTTCATGGAAATGTTGATAGTGTAGCGTCATTAAGAGGCCATTGAATTCCTGCGCAAAACAAATAAATGGTATTAACGTCTGCCTTATTCTCTGGACATGTGTCATCTTTGTGGAAACTGAGGAAAACGAAGACTGCTTTCCTTGCACTGTTTTTTAATTTTTGTAACCTTCCCCCTTTTCCCTGTAGTTTTTTTCTGGTAGCAGTGGTACAGGTCCGGATTATTACAAGTGTCGCAAGTAACTAAGTAGCTCTTCCTTTTGTAGTTCTGTTTTGAAATTCGTTCGAAAACCAACGACTATGCCTACTAGATCTCTGACAAAAAAACCTCTCCCTCTCTCTATCTGTTTATCTATCTATCTATCTATCTAACTATCTATCTTTCTATCCATCTATCTATTATCTATCTATCTATCTATCTATCTATCTATCTAGCTATCTATCTATCTATCTATCTATCTATCTATCTATCTATCTATCTATCTATCTATCTATCTATCTATCTATCTATCTATCTATCTATCTATCTATCTATCTATCTATCTATCTATCTATCTATCTATCTATCTATCTATCTATCTATCTATCTATCTATCTATCTATCTATCTATCTATCTATCTATCTATCTATCTATCTATCTATCTATCTATCTATCTATCTATCTATCTATCTATCTATCTATCTAACTATCTATCTATCTATCTATCTATCTATCTATCTATCTATCTATCTATCTATCTATCTATCTATCTATCTATCTATCTATCTATCTATCTATCTATCTATCTATCTATCTATCTATCTATCTATCTATCTATCTATCTATCTATCTATCTATCTGTCTATCTATCTATCTATCTATCTATCTATCTATCTATCTATCTATCTATCTATCTATCTATCTATCTATCTATCTATCTATCTATCTATCTATCTATCTATCTATCTATCTATCTATCTATCTATCTATCTATCTATCTATCTATCTATCTATCTATCAATCTATCTA
>NC_134475.1:54002781-54004281 GCF_964194025.1 Convolutriloba macropyga | reverse complement strand
TTTTAAGTGGCTGGACTGCCTAGTAAAATTGAAAGATTTAAAATCAACTGCAGACTTTAATGAAGATCTGATGCAATACTGAATGTGCATATTTTTACGGTCCCAACGTTAATGTAATTGCTCGAAGTGATGAAGATATGGCCCAGGTCTAGACCTCGACTCATGAAAAGACAATTCTCGACCAAAATGTGCTATGAAAAGACCATACTGGACTCATTTGAGGTATGAAAAGACTTTAGCTGGACTTTAAGACATTCTGGAATTTAGCTCGACTCAGATTTTTCGCAAAAGACTTTAGCTGGACCCAAAATTTTACAAAAGACTTTGGCTCGACCCAAAGTTTGTGTTGGACTTAAGCTCGACACAATGTTCGCAAACAAAGTCGAGTTATAGTCTTTTCATGGGTCCATCATTAGTCTTTTCATAAGTCTGATTTTTTGCCATTCACGATTTATGTGCAACATTGCATATAACGTAGTCAGCATATATGATCCTGCACCTTTTACGATTCAAAAGAACCAAAAATACCTCAAAAACCTGCATTATTTTAAAAAAGATAGCTCATAATTTTGGAAAGGAAAAAAAACTGAATAACGCCGAAATTTTTTTCATGGCTAATGGGACTAGGACCAATACTTTTATGCTACCTGGTTTCATTGAATCAAGTAATGTGGTAATATACTCAATCTGCAATAACTCTTTATCTTAAGATTTGACAAAATTCTTAAGGCTTTTGGCAGATTTGCAACCGATTCGTAAGTTGGACTGCTCTGGTGCAAAACTATTTAGTCTTGCTCCGGAAAAGAATTTTTTTAAAAAATTTGAATTTTGAAAAAAAACAGACTTATGAAAAGACTAATGGTGGACCCATAAAAAGACCTTAACTCGACTTTGCTGGTTATTAAAAGACTAATGGTGGACCCATGAAAAGACCTTAGCTGGACTTTCTTCGTTATGAAAAGAGTTTAGCTCGACCCATGAAAAGATATTAGCTCGACTTTAACTAGGAACCTCGACCGTGTAACTATAGTCAATATTGCCCCCCCCCCTACTAGACTTTTAAAGTCTTTTCGTAAGTCGAGGTCTAGGCCTGGGGGGCCATCGTTGAGTTTTTGTCGATCTCTTAGAGTTTCCTGTTGGGGCTTTGAATTCACTCGGTAAGTAAGTTCGATATGCAGGCTGCGAAAAAAGGTAGCCTATATTCCAACTGCATAATTGATGAAAGAGGAGCAGACGAAACTGAAGCCATCTTTGACGCCATTTTCAGCCTTAGCAACCTTCATAACGGAGTTGCCTCTTCAGAACCTATCCTTGTAGAAAGTGAGACGAAGAAGGGGAACTAATTTCCCGTAGAAAAGTAAAATTTAAGCGAGAACAAGAAGATCGCTGTTTTGCGGATCCAGTTCACTAGAAAAATAAATGTTTTGCGTATCCAGTTCACTAGAAAAATATATGCAGAAAAATAGCAAAAGTAAATGTCCGATGATTATGCGAACTACA
>NC_134475.1:53730281-54000281 GCF_964194025.1 Convolutriloba macropyga | reverse complement strand
TACCACTTGAAAAGAAAAAGAGGTAAAACGAGGGAAAATCATCCAACGCAATGAAGCAGTGTCAAAGTGAAATCTTCAGCGAGGCAAGTGAAGTATTCAAAAGAAAGAAACGAGACGGGAAGTGGAAATAAAATGAAAAACACTTTGGCGATGAGAAAAGGAAAAACTCTAGACTCCAGTCCCACAAATTTCAACCTATGAAGGGAGCATAAAATAACTTCACCAAAAAACCTTTATATAAACAGATGCTGAGATAAAGTTGGAAACAGATCACACTTACACTAAGCGGCAAAAAAATTAGATGTAAGTTCTTCGGTGCAAAGAACCTGTTCCGCGTGACACCAAAAGTGTGTTTTGCCTCATGTTTTTATCTGTAAATGATCGTTGTTGCTTTGATCAACACAAAAAACTTATTTTGAAAAAATAAGATATTATTGTTTTTTGTGTTATCCAGGGGTTGTAACATTGAAACAAAGTTTTTTGAAGGATACCAAAGTTTATTTTTCCCCGCCATGCAAAAAAGTCAATATCACATTCAACAATAAATTTAGAACCAAATACCAGCTTTTGCTGTATGAATTTTTTGATCAAAAAACTTGATACATAAAAAGCTACAAGACCAGCGGGCTTACATCAATACCTTTCCGAAATTTGTTCAAAAAATTACAATTAAGGAATATGAACAGAGTAATTAATCCGATACCCATCGAAGTCACTAAAATCTTTTAATACACAACCTTTCATTATCTGAAAACGCTTCATCGAAGTTCTCTCATCGGCATAATTTTTATATTGACTATAATGATAGAGATGTTAAAACTAGTTTCAAAGTAGTTCTTCGTCATCATTCGTATAATTTGTCTTCCAAAAACAGTCTTTCAAATCAAGACGGGGTTAAATTTACGTGTTGCACTTAGTCAAACTTAGTTTAACAAGTTTAGTTTAAGTCAACAATTGGTTGTTAGCAATTTAGAAAAAAAAATCAAAATTTTCGATGGAAAAATATGATCTGCAGCAATTCAACGCTGAAGCAAAATTGGTTAGTTAGTTCTTTTCTCCAAGACTTTTGCAGCGATTATTACCTAAACTTAAAAGAAAATTCTCAACGCTAGCAATCCATGGACTTTTTTAATTAGTTGATGCTGCATGTCAGAACAATAAATTAGCCAGAAAACAAAAGCACGACATCTTATTGGATATCAGTGACGTTCAGCAACGTAAATACTTCAACGTGAAATTCAACAGCATTAGGAGCAACTGCAAAATTTGACCTAAAGGTATCAGCTCAAATGCTACGACTGTTTCAAACTTAGTTGAAATAAAGCTCAAAATTGCTCAAAATGTTTCTGTGCTAGTTCTCATAAGACCCAAAAATAAAAGCTCAAAGAGAGAAAAAAAATATCAGTTTTGCAGCAAGTGGAGTTTTGCAGAAAAAAACATCAGTTTTGCAGCAAGCAGAGCCACTTTTCTGAAGGAATAACCAAATTTTCTGTTAACTCTCAAGTTATTGCGTCCGTTTGAAAATTTCTTCACCATGTAATCAGTATAAAACCAAAAAAAAATTTTTTTGAATAGTTGAATATTAGAGAAGCTTTTGAAAAATTATCTCCGAGAAAACGAAAACGTTGAATGGGCAAGGCACGCACAGTTCGAATCATCAAGTTTGGTTTGGAAATTTGTGGCCCGCTTTTTTGGATCAAAAGTTCAGCTAAAACCTTGAGCAAGCAGAACATACAGCTACTCAAATAGTCGTCGTTCCAAAAGCACTTACGCAGATGAAGCAAAAAAAGTTAAGATTTCGAACTACTCGTTGAGACAGATTACCTCCAAACAATTTCAACGAGGATTAAAGGTATAACAAAATGATTGTATTCCATAAAAGCAAAAATATAACACTAAGTCAATATCTCATTCAATCATAGTTTTAGAACCAAATATCAGCTTCAGCTGAAGGAATATTTTTTCATCAACAAACTTGATATACAAAAAACAGAAAGACCAGCTGGCTTACTTCTATACATTTCAGAAATGTGTCTAAAATATAAACAATCAGTAATTATGAACAGAATAAATAATCCGATACCCATCGAAGTTAATCAAATCTTTTAATAAATATCATTCATTATCTAAAAAAGTTTCATCGAATTCCTCTCAGTGGTATAATCTTTATATTGGCTATAATCATGGAGATACAGAAACTAGCTTTGTTTTCAAAATAGTTCCCCGTAATAATTGTCCAATTTACCGTCCAAAACAGTCTTTCAGTTCAAGACTACTAGACGGCGTTAGAAAAAATCTTCCCTGTTGCATTTAGTAAATCTTAGTTTAAGAAGTTTAGTTTAAGTCAAAAATTGGTTGTTAGCAATTTAGGAAGATATCAAAATTTCCGATGGAAAATTATTATCTGTAGCAGTTCAATTTCGAAGCAAATTTGGTTTTTCTAAGCGCTGGTAATTCATGAACTTTTTTAAATTATTTGTTGCTGTTGTCAGAGCAACAAATTTGCCAGAAAAACAAAAGCACGACATCTATCAAAATCATAACGTTCCTTTTGAATAGATTTGAAAAACGCATTTCATTGGATTTCAGTCTGAATGTGAAGTATAACAACGTGAATACTTCAACGTGAAATTCAACAGCAATAAAATCAGGTGCCAAGTCAGACTAAATGAAATCAGCTCAAAAGCTATTACCTCTTCAAACTTAATTCAATTAACGCTTAAAACTATTCAAAACGTTTCGGTGCTATTTCTCATGAGACCTGCAAACACAAATAAATTTTTAACGAGCGACAATACTCAGATTTGCAGTAAATGGTCCACTTTTAGGAATGAGAAGCAAAACATTTTGTCAATTCTCAAGTTATTACGTCCGTTTGAAAATTTCTTCACAATGTAATCAGTATAAAACCAAAAGACAATTTTTTTAAATGTGAATATTAGGGAAGTTTTTGAAAAATTATCTCCGAGAAAACGAAAACGTTGAATGGGCAAGACACGCACAGTTCTAATCATCAAGTTTGGTTTGGAAATTTTTGGCCTGCCTTTTTGGCTCAAAAATTCAGCTAAAACCTTGAGCAAGCTGAACATACAGCTACTCAAATAGTCGTCGGACGAAGCAAAAATTTAAGGTTTCGAATTACTCGTTGAGACAGATTACCTCCAAACAATTTCAAAGAAGATTAAAATTATAACAAAATGATTGTAATCCATAAAAGCAAAAAATAACACTAAGGCAATATAGCATTCAATCATAGCTTTAGAACCAAATATCAGCTTCAGCTGAACCAATTTTTTTTCATCAACAAACTTGATATACAAAAAGCTAAAAGACCAGCTGGCTTACTTCTATACATTCAAGACGGTCTTTCAGTTCAAAACGGCAAGACGCAGTTTAAAAAAATCTTACGTGTTGCACCTAGTAAAACTTAGGGGGGAGTGGGGGTTGTGGGGGTGGGGGAGGAGACTGTAGGCGACATGTAGGAGGCTATGAAAAGAGCAACATCAGTGAAAAGTTGGAGCTGTCTTGGTAATTTATAACGTGTTCTTGATTTGTGTTCCTAAATAAGTGTGTTGATTTGTGTACGTGTGTTGGACTGGTTCTCAACGCCCTAAAACAGTGGTTAGTGTTCTTGCTTATGTTGTTTTATCACTTCTGACTAACTGATTTACTAGACAGATACCTGAACTCCTGTCTTGAATTACGGCTCTCTCATAGTTCGTTGCGGACATCCTATCGGACAGTAAGCATCTTTGTTTATTTAAACGCCGTAACATCATTGCAATGATTAAAACTACATTTGCAATATCAACATTACAGGTTCATTTTTAAATAACTTTTGAAACTAGCGAGAAAGAGGTTGAGCTTGCCGTTCTGCTCGTGGAGCAGAGTGTGGGTAAATCAGAGAATGCAGTGGCCGAGATACAAAATTTGCGCAAAAAAATTCGGAGGCTTTTGGAAACGTTAAGAAGATGATGGTTCAGTTCAACTCCGCGACCCTTTTCTTCATTGGGATTAATGTGCACCCCTTGAATACTCGATTGAAAGAGTTTTTAACGACGGACGACTTTGGTCTCAAGAATCTAAGGAACCGAAAAAAGAGAATGGATCAGAGAAAGAAGGGAAACAGTGTTGCTACTGATCGTCCTGTAGTATTTCGTCAACCTTTATTTCAGTTGGAAAGAAGATCCTCGGCTATTCAGTCGAAGTCAGTTGTTCAGGTGCCCCGCAAAGGATGCAAGCGGAAAAAGACTGAGGTGAAAGCAAGTGATCAGGTTGATTCCGTGGTCACAAAAGTTGAGAAGCCCAATGGAGCTCATGCCAACCAGAATGACCTGAAAGTTCCAGTTCGTGAGAAGAAGGTTCCAGCTTGTTCAGTTGATGCGCCTAAAAAGGGTAACCGAAGCCAAAAAACGGGCAGAAAAAAGACGAAAAGTACACGGAAGATTAGATTAAAATTATTGAAGCTGAGTTCTCACCGACATCGGATGAAGATGTACTATCCACGAGGCCTCCTCCAACTGATCAAGAGAGCAGAAGTAAAAGGAAAGTTAATTATTCTCGGAAAAAACCTAAATTGAAGGATGAGAGAGATGGCCCCAAAGATGGGGAGATATTGGATGATCAGTAATATCTGAGTAAAGTGTGCGTTAAAAGTACTTGAGCTTTTTATATTCTATTTATAACTATATATATATATTTATATATGTATATATATATATATATATATGTGTGTGTGTGTATATATATATATATATATATATATTTATATATAAATCTGCATTTTTATTCCTTGATAGTATAAATTTGTTTGTGATAAACCTTTCTTCAGTTAAGGGCAACAAATGATTGTTATCTGTATTTTGCGGTCTCATAAGTTTGTTTTTTTTATTTCTTTTTTTCCCTAGAAAAATACAGCGTTAAATTTCAGGGAAAGCAACGAAAAATTTGAAACGACGAAAAGTTTTAGACGTAATGAAACAAATTTTTGACATGCTAAATCTCAATCAGTTTTCAGCGTCAGCTGTATTTCGAAACATTGCTCAATTGAGGCACCCAATAATGGAGTTAACCACTTTTGGATTAAAAATCATCAGCATAATACTTATTGCGCATCGAAAAGTCTTAATTGATTCACAGGACAGGAACTGATCTTTTTAACTTCACCTTTCAATGTGAACCAAGCCTGCATCAATTTACTGACTTTATGAACAATAATTTCCTCTGCGAACTCTTTGCTCTGAAACTCTGAGAGAGTAAACTTGTTCTTACTGCTAAAAATTTTTGCTTTCTTTTCTCTTCCAAAGTTTTACCAAAAATTTACTCAATTGAAGCACTCAAGAGAGTGAGTTGTCCTCACTTAGTTTAAAAATCATCTGCAGAAAACCTATTACACATCGAAAAGTTTCATTTGATTCACAGGGCAGCACCTGATCTTCTTAACTATACCTTTCAAAGCGAACCATACGTGCATCAATTCACTGACTTTATGTTCAATAAGTGCCTCTGTGAACTCTTTGCTCTTCATTTTTGAAAGAGTAAACGGATTCATAACGCTAAAAATTTTTGCTTCACTTTCTCCAAACTTTTCATGAGACATTGCTCAGCTGAGCCATACTGAATAGAGCGAGTTGTCCACACTTAGATTAAAAATCATCTGCATAATACCTATTGCCCTGCAAAAAGTATCAATTGATTCACAGGTCAGCTCCTGATCTTTTTAACTTTACTTTTCAAAGTAAACCATAAGTGCATCAATTCACTGAGTTAATGAACAATAATTTCATCTGCAAACTCTTTTCTCTTCAACTTTGACAAAGTAAACTGATTCTTAGTACTAAAAAATTTTGCTTTCTTTGCTTTTCCAAAGTTTTACCACAATTTTGTTCAATTGAGGCACTCAAGGGAGTGAAATATCCTCACTTAGTTTAAAAATCATCTGCAGAATACCTATTAAACATCGAAAAGTTTCAATTGATTCACAGGGCAGCACCTGATCTTAACCTTACCTTTCAAAGTGAATCAGTCGTGCATCAATTCACTGACTTTATGCTTATTGTTCTTCTGCGAACTCATTGCTCTTCATTTTTGAGAGAGTAAACGGATTCATACCGCTTAAAGATTTTGTTTCCTTTTCTCTTCCATTTTTTTTCCGAAACATTGCTCAATTGAGGCATACTGAATAGAGCGAGTTGTCCTCACTTAGTTTAAAAATCATCTGCAGAATACTTATTACACATCGAAAAGCTTCAATCGATTCACAGGGTAGCACCTGATCATTTTAACTTTACCGTTCATAGTGAACCAGGCGTGCATTAATTCACTGACTTTATGAACAATAATTTCCTCTTCGAACTCTTTGCTCTTCAACTTTGGGAGAGTAAACTGATTCTTACTGCTAAAAAGTATACGGATTCATACTATTAAAAATTTGCTTCTTTTTCTCTTCCAAAATTTTTGCGGAAACATTGCTCAATTGAGGCACACTAAATTGAGCGAGTTGTCCACACTTGGATTAAAAATAATCTGCATAATACCTATTGGACATCGAAAAGTTTCAATTGATTCACAGGGCAGCACCTGATCTTTTTAACTATACCTCTCAATGTGAACCTAGCCTGCATCAGTTTACTCACCTTTTGAACAAGAAATTCCTTTACAAACTCTTTATTTTCAACTTTCAGAATGTAAACGGATTCACAAAGCTAAAAAATTTCACTTCTTTTTCTCTTCCAATTTTTTTCCGAAACATTGCTCAATTGACGCATACTGAATAGAGCGAGTTGTCCACACTTCAATTAAAAATTATCTGAATAATACCTATTGCACAGCAAAAAGTTTCAATTGATTCACAGGTCAGCACCTGATCTTTTTAACTTTACCTTTCAAAGTGAACCAAGCCTGCAGCAATTTACTGACTTTTTCAACAAGAAATTCCTTTATGAACTCTATGCATTTCAACTTTGAGAAAGTAAACGCATTCACACCGCTAAAAAAAATTACTTCTTTTTCTCTTCCAATTTCTTTCCGAAACGTTGCTCAATTGAGGCATACTGAAGAGAGTGAGTTGTCCACATTTAGTTTAAACATCATCTGCATAATACCTATTGCACAGCGAAAAATTTCAATTGACTCACAGGGCAGCGCCTGATTGTTTTAACTTTACATTTCAAATATAACCAAGCCTGCAACATTACTGACTTCTTGAACAAGAAGTTCCCTTACGAACGCTTTCCTCTTAAACTTTGAGAAAGTAAACGGATTCAAACAATTAAATTTTTGATTCCTCTTCTCTTCCAAAATTTTTCCGAAACAATGCTCAATCGAGGCACACTAAATTGAGCGAGTCGTCCACACTTGGATTAAAAATCATCTGCAAAATACCTATTGCACATCGAAAAGTTTCAATTGACTCACAGGGCAGCACCTGATCTTTATAACTTTACTTCTCAATGTGAACCTACCCTGCATCAGTTTACTCACTTTTTGAGCAAGAAATTCCTTTACGAACTCTTTATTTTCAACTTTGAGAAAGTAAACGGATTCACACAGCTAAAAAATTTTACTTCTTTTTCTCTGCCAATTTTTTTCCGAAACATTGCTCCATTGAGGCGTACTGAATACAGCAAAAAGTTTCAATTAATTCACAGGGCAGCACCTTATCTTTTCTAACTTTACCTTTCAAAGTGAACCATGCGTGCATCAATTCACTGAATTTATGAAAAATAAGTTTCTCTGCGATCTCTTTGCACTTCAACTTTGAGAGAGTAAACGGATTAAAACCGCTGAAAAAATTGGCTTCCTTTTCTCCAAAGTTTTTTTGAAACTTTGCTCAATTGTGGCATACTGAATAAAGCGAGTTGTACATACTTAGATTAGAAATCATCTGTATAAATTCTATTGCACATCGAAACGATTCAACTGATTCACAGGGCAGCACCAGATCTTCTTAACTTTACCTTTCAAAGTGAACCAAGCCTGCATTAATTTATTGACTTTTTGAACAAGAAATTATTTATGAACTCTATGCATTTCAACTTTGAGAAAGTAAACGGAATCATACCGCTAAAAATTTTTACTTCCGTTTCTCTAACAATTTTTTCCCAAAAACTTGACCAGTTGAGGCATACTAAATTAAGCGATTTGTCCACACTTAGGTTAAACATCATCTGCATGATACCTATTTCACAGCGAAAAGTTTCAATTGACTCACAGGGCAGCGCCTGATTGTTTTAACTTTACATATCAAAGTTAACCAAGCCTGCATCATTACTGACACTTTGAACAAGAAGTTCCCATAAAAACTCTTTGCTCTTCAACTTTGAGAAAGTAAACGGATTCATACCGTTAAAATTTTGCATCTTTTCCTCTTCCAAAATTGTTCCGAAACATTGCTCAATTGAGGCACACTAAATTGAGCAAGTTGTCCACACTTGGAGTAAAAATCATTTGCATAATATACCTATTGCACATCGAAAAGTTTCAATTGACTCACAGGGCACTACCTGATCTTTATAACTTTACATCTCAATGTGAATCTAGCCTGCATCAGTTAACTCACTTTTTGAACAAGAAATTCCTTTACGAAGTCTTTCTTTTAGATTTTGAGAAAGTAAACGGATTCACATCGCTAAAAAATTTCACTTCTTTTTCTCTTTCAAATCTTTCCCAAAACATTGCTCAATTGAGGCATACTGAATAGAGCGAATTGTCCAAACTTAGGTTAAAAATCATCTGCATAAAACTTATTGCACAGCGAAATGTTTCAATTGATTCACAGGGCAGCGCCTGGTCTTTTTAACTTTACCTTTCAAAGTGAACCAAACCTGTATCATATTACTGACCTTTTGAACAAGAATTTCCCATACGAGCTCTTTGTTCTTCAACTTCGAGAAAGTAAACGGATTCAAACCGCTAAAAAATGTCACTTCTTTTTCTCTTTCAAATTTTTCCCAAAACAATGCTCAATTGAGTCATACTGAATAGAGCGAGTTGTCCACACTTAGGTTAAAAATCATCTGCATAAAACTTATTGCACATCGAAAAGTTTCAATTGATTCACAGGGCAGCACCTGATCTTTATAACTTTACATCTCAATGTGAACCTAGCCTGCATCAGTTAACTCACTTTTTGAACAAGAAATTCCTATACGAACTCTTTCTTTTCAACTTTGAGAAAGTTAACGGATTCACACCGCTATAAAATTTCACTTTTTCTATTCCAATTTTTTTCCGAAACATTGCTCAATTGAGACATACTGAAAAGAGCGATTGTCCACACTTTGAGTAAAAATCATCTGCATAACACCTATTGCACATCGAGAAGTTTCAATTGATTCACAGGGCAGCAACTGATCTTTATAAATTTACCTCTCAATGTGAACTTAGCCTGCATCAGTTAACTCAATTTTTGAACAAGAAAATCCCATACGAACTCTTTCTTTTCAACTTTGAGAAAGTTAACGGATTCACACCGCTTAAAAAATTCACTTCTTTTTCTCTTCCAATTTTTTTCCGAAACATTGCCTAATTGAGGCATACTGAAAAGAGCGAGTTGTCCACACTTTGAGTAAAAATCGTATGCATAACACCTATTGCACATCAAAAAGTTTCAATTTATTCACAGGGCAGCAACTGATCTTTATAAATTTACCTCTCAATGTGAACTTAGCCTGCATCAGTTAACTCACTTTTTGAACAAGGAATTCCTATACGAACTCTTTCCTTTCAACTTTGAGAAAGTTAACGGTTTCACACCGCTAAAAAATTTCACTTCTTTTTCCCTTCCAATTTTTTTCCGAAACATTGCCCAATTGAGGCATACTGAAAAGATCGAGTTGTCCACACTTGGAGTAAAAATCATCTGCATAATACCTATTGCACATCGAAAAGTTTCAATTGATTCACAGGGCAGCACCTGGTCTTTTTAACTTTACCTCTCATTGTGAACTTAGCCTGCATCAGTTAACTCACTTTTTGAACAAAAAATTCCTATACGAACTCTTTCTTTTCAACTTTTAGAAAGTTAACGGATTCACACCGCTAAAAAATTTCACTTCTTTTTCCCTTCCAATTTTTTTCCGAAACATTGCCCAATTGAGGCATACTGAAAAGATCGAGTTGTCCACACTTGGAGTAAAAATCATCTGCATAATACCTATTGCACATCGAAAAGTTTCAATTGATTCACAGGGCAGCACCTGGTCTTTTTAACTTTACCTCTCATTGTGAACTTAGCCTGCATCAGTTAACTCACTTTTTGAACAAAAAATTCCTATACGAACTCTTTCTTTTCAACTTTTAGAAAGTTAACGGAATCAGACCGCTAAAAAATTCACTTCTTTTTCTCTTCCAATTTTTTTCCGAAACATTGCCTAATTGAGGCATACTGAAAAGAGCGAGTTGTCCACACTTTGAGTAAAAATCATCTGCATAACACCTATTGCACATCGAAAAGTTTCAATTGATTCACAGGGCAGCACCTGATCTTTAAAACTTTACCTCTCAATGTGAACCTAGCCTGCATCAGTTTACTCACTTTTTGAACAAGAAATTCCTTTACAAACTCTTTATTTTCAACTTTCAGAATGTAAACGGATTCACAAAGCTAAAAAATTTCACTTCTTTTTCTCTTCCAATTTTTTTCGAAACATTGATCAATTGAGGCATACTGAATAGGGCGAGTTGTCCACACTTGGATTAAAAATCATCTGCATAATACCTATTGAACATAAAAAAGTTTCAACTGATTCACAGGTCAGCGCCTGATCTTTTTGTATTTACCTTTCAAAGTGAACCAAGCGTGCTTCAATTTACTGAATTTTTGAACAAGAAGTTCCCATACGAATTCTTTTCTCTTCAACTCTTAGAAAGTGAACGGATTCATACTATTAAAATTTTGCTTCCTTTTCCCTTCCAAATTTTGTCCGAAATTTTTCTCAAATGAGGCATACTGAATAGAGCGAGTTGTCCACACTCAGATTAAAAATCGTTTGCATAATACATACTGCACAGCGAAAGGTTTTAATTGATTCACAAGGCAGCGCTTGATTGTTTTAACTTTACCTTTCAAAGTTAACCAAGCCTGCATCATTACTGACTTTTTGAACAAAAAGTTCCCTTACGAAAACTTTGGCCTTCAACTTTGAGAAAGTAAACGGATTCATACTATTAAAATTTTGCTTCCTTTTCTCTTCCAAATTTTTTTGGAAACATTGCTCAATTGAAGCACACTAAAATGAGCGAGTTGTCCACACTTGGATTAAAAATCATCTGCATAATACCTATTGCACATCGAAAAATTTCAATTGATTCGCAGGGCAGCACCTGATCTTTTTAACTTTACTTATCAATGTAAACCTATCCTGCATCAGTTTACTCACTTCTTGAACAAGAAATTCCTTAACAAACTCTTTCTTTTCAACATTGAAAATTAAACGGATTCACACCCCTAAAAAATTTCACTTGTTTTTCTCTTCCAATTTCTTTCCGAAACATTGCTCAATTGAGGCATACTGAATAGAGCGAGTTGTCCACACTTGGATTAAAAATCATTTGCACAATACCTACTGCACAGCGAAAGGTTTCAATTGATTCACAAGGCAGTGCCTGATTGTTTTAACTTTACCTTTCAAAGTGAACCAAGCGTGCTTCAATTAACTGAATTTTTGAACAAGAAATTCCTATACGAACACTTTTCTCTTCAACTTTGAGAAAGTAAACGGATTCATACTATCAAAACCTTGCTTCCTTTTCTCTTCCAAATTTTTTCGGAAACATTGCTCAATTGAGGCACACTAAATTGAGCGAGTTGTCCACACTTGGATTAAAAATCATCTGCATAATACCTATTGCACAGCGAAAAGTTTCAATTGATTCACAGGGCATCGCCTGATTGTTTTAACTTTACCTTTCAAAGTTAACCAAGCCTGCATCATTACTGACTTTTTGAACAAGAAGTTCCCTTACGAACTCTTTGCCCTTCAACTTTGAGAAAGTATACGGATTCATACTATTAAAAATTTGCTTCTTTTTCTCTTCCAAAATTTTTGTGGAAACATTGCTCAATTGAGGCACACTAAATTGAGCGAGTTGTCCACACTTGGATTAAAAATAATCTGCATAATACCTATTGGACATCGAAAAGTTTCAATTGATTCACAGGGCAGCACCTGATCTTTTTAACTATACCTCTCAATGTAAACCTATCCTGCATCAGTTTACTCACTTCTTGAACGAGAAATACCTTTACAAACTCTTTCTTTTCAACATTGAAAAGTAAACGGATTCACACCGCTAAAAAATGTCACTTCTTTTTCTCTCCCGATTTCTTTCCTAAACATTGCTCAATTGAGGCATACTGAATAGAGCGAGTTGTCCACACTTAGATTAAAAATCATCTGCATAATACCTATCGAACATCGAAAAGTTTCCATTGATTCACAGGGCAGCACCTGATCTTTTTAACATTACCTCTCAAAGTGAACCTATCCTGCATCAGTTTACTCACTTCTTGAACGAGAAATACCTTTACAAACTCTTTCTTTTCAACATTGAAAAGTAAACGGATTCACACCGCTAAAAAATGTCACTTCTTTTTCTATCCCGATTTCTTTCCTAAACATTGCTCAATTGAGGCATACTGAATAGAGCGAGTTGTCCACACTTAGATTAAAAATCATCTGCATAATACCTATCGAAAATCGAAAAGTTTCCATTGATTCACAGGGCAGCACCTGATCTTTTTAACATTACCTCTCAAAGTGAACCTATCCTGCATCAGTTTACTCACTTCTTGAACGAGAAATACCTTTACAAACTCTTTCTTTTCAACATTGAAAATTAAACGGATTCACACCCCTAAAAAATTTCACTTGTTTTTCTCTTCCAATTTCTTTCCGAAACATTGCTCAATTGAGGCATACTGAATAGAGCGAGTTGTCCACACTTGGATTAAAAATCATTTGCACAATACCTACTGCACAGCGAAAGGTTTCAATTGATTCACAAGGCAGTGCCTGATTGTTTTAACTTTACCTTTCAAAGTGAACCAAGCGTGCTTCAATTAACTGAATTTTTGAACAAGAAATTCCTATACGAACACTTTTCTCTTCAACTTTGAGAAAGTAAACGGATTCATACTATCAAAACCTTGCTTCCGTTTCTCTTCCAAATTTTTTCGGAAACATTGCTCAATTGAGGCACACTAAATTGAGCGAGTTGTCCACACTTGGATTAAAAATCATCTGCATAATACCTATTGCACAGCGAAAAGTTTCAATTGATTCACAGGGCATCGCCTGATTGTTTTAACTTTACCTTTCAAAGTTAACCAAGCCTGCATCATTACTGACTTTTTGAACAAGAAGTTCCCTTACGAACTCTTTGCCCTTCAACTTTGAGAAAGTATACGGATTCATACTATTGAAAATTTGCTTCTTTTTCTCTTCCAAAGTTTTTGCGGAAACATTGCTCAATTGAGGCACACTAAATTGAGCGAGTTGTCCACACTTGGATTAAAAATAATCTGCATAATACCTATTGGACATCGAAAAGTTTCAATTGATTCACAGGGCAGCACCTGATCTTTTTAACTATACCTCTCAATGTAAACCTATCCTGCATCAGTTTACTCACTTCTTGAACGAGAAATACCTTTACAAACTCTTTCTTTTCAACATTGAAAAGTAAACGGATTCACACCGCTAAAAAATGTCACTTCTTTTTCTCTCCCGATTTCTTTCCTAAACATTGCTCAATTGAGGCATACTGAATAGAGCGAGTTGTCCACACTTAGATTAAAAATCATCTGCATAATACCTATCGAACATCGAAAAGTTTCCATTGATTCACAGGGCAGCACCTGATCTTTTTAACATTACCTCTCAAAGTGAACCTATCCTGCATCAGTTTACTCACTTCTTGAACGAGAAATACCTTTACAAACTCTTTCTTTTCAACATTGAAAAGTAAACGGATTCACACCGCTAAAAAATGTCACTTCTTTTTCTCTCCCAATTTCTTTCCTAAACATTGCTCAATTGAGGCATACTGAATAGAGCGAGTTGTCCACACTTAGATTAAAAATCATCTGCATAATACCTATCGAACATAAAAAAGTTTCAATTGATTCAGAGGTCAGCGCCTGATCTTTTTAAATTTACCTTTCAAAGTGAACCAAGCCTGCTTCAATTTACTGAATTTTTGAACAGGAAGTTCCCATACGAACTCTTTGCTCTTCAACTCTGAGAAAGTAAACGGATTCATTCCGTTAAATTTTGCTTCCTTTTCTCTTCCAATTTTTTTCCGAAACATTACTCAATTGAGGCATACTAAAATGAGCGAGTTGTCCACACATCGAGTAAAAACCATCTGCATAATACCTATTGTACATCGAAAAACTTCAATTGATTCACATAGCAGCACCTGATTTTTTTAACATTACCTCTCAAAGTGAACCTAACCTGCATCAGTTTACTCACTTTTTGAACAAGAAACTCCTTTAAGAACTCTTTCTTTTCAACTCAGAGAAAGTGAACGGATTCACATCGCTAAAAACTTTACCTTTTTTTCTCCTCTAAAATTTTTCCTAAACATTGCTCAATTGAGGCATGCTGAATAGAGCGAGTTGTCCACACTTAGATTAAAAAAAATCTGCATAATACCTATCGAACATAAAAAAGTTTCAATTGATTCAGAGGTCAGCGCCTGATCTTTTTAAATTTACCTTTCAAAGTGAACCAAGCCTGCTTCAATTTACTAAATTTTTGAACAGGAAGTTCCCATACGAACTCTTTGCTCTTCAACTCTGAGAAAGTAAACGGATTCATTCCGTTAAATTTTGCTTCCTTTTCTCTTCCAATTTTTTTCCGAAACATTACTCAATTTAGGCATACTAAAATGAGCGAGTTGTCCACACATCGAGTAAAAACCATTTGCATAATACCTATTGTACATCGAAAAACTTCAATTGATTCACATAGCAGCACCTGATTTTTTTAACATTACCTCTCAAAGTGAACCTAACCTGCATCAGTTTACTCACTTTTTGAACAAGAAACTCCTTTAAGAACTCTTTCTTTTCAACTCAGAGAAAGTGAACGGATTCACATCGCTAAAAACTTTATCTTTTTTCCTCCTCTAAAATTTTTCCTAAACATTGCTCAATTGAGGCATGCTGAATAGAGCGAGTTGTCCACACTTAGATTAAAAATCATCTGCATAATACCTATCGAACATATAAAAGTTTCAATCGATTCACAGGTCAGCGCCTGATCTTTTTAAACTTACCTTTCAAAGTGAACCAAGCCTGCTTCAATTTACTGAATTTTTGAACAAGAAGTTCCCTTACGAACTCTTTGCTCTTCAACTTTGAGAAAGTATACGGATTCATACTATTAAAAGTTTGCTTCTTTTTGTCTTCCAAATTTTTTGCTGAAACATTGCTCAATTGAGGCACACTAAATTGAGCGAGTTGTCCACACTTGGATTAAAAATCATCTGCATAATACCTATTGCACATCGAAAAGTTTCAATTGATTCACAGGGCAGCACCTGATCTTTTTAACTATACCTCTCAAAGTAAACCTATCGTGCATCAGTTTACTCACTTCTTGAACGAGAAATACCTTTACAAACTCTTTCTTTTCAACATTGAAAAGTAAACGGATTTACACCGCTAAAAAATTTTACTTCTTTTTCTCTCCCGATTTCTTTCCGAAACATTGATCAATTGAGGCATACTGAATAGAGCGAGATGTCCAGACTTGGATTAAAAATCATCTGCATAACACCTATTGAACCTAAAAAAGTTTCAATTGATTCACATGTCAGCGCCTGATCTTTTTAAATTTACTTTTCAAAGTGAACCAAGCCTGCTTCAATTTACTGAATTTTTGAACAAGAAGTTCCCATACGAACTATTTGCTCTTCAAATCTGAGAAAGTAAACGGATTTATACCGTTAAATTTTGCTTCCTTTTCTCTTCCAAATTTTTTCCGAAACATTGCTCAATTGAGGCATACTAAAATGAGCGAGTTGTCCACACATCGAGTAAAAACCATCTGCATAATACCTATTGTACATCGAAAAACTTCAATTGATTCACAGAGCAGCACCTGATTTTTTTAACATTACCTCTTAAAGTGAACCTAACCTGCATCAGTTTACTCACTTTTTGAACAAGAAACTCCTTTACGAACTCCTTCTTTTCAACTCAGAGAAAGTGAACGGATTCACATCGCTAAAAACATTACCTTTTTTTCTCCTCTAAAATTTTTCCTAAACATTGCTCAATTGAGGCATGCTGAATAGAGCGAGTTGTCCACACTTAGATTAAAAATCATCTGCATAATACCTGTCGAACATAAAAAAGTTTCAATTGATTCACAGGTCAGCGCCTGATCTTTTTAAATTTACCTTTCAAAGTGAATCAAGCCTGCTTCAATTTACTGAATTTTTGAACAAGAAGTTCCCATACGAACTCTTTGCTCTTCAACTCTGTGAAAGTAAACGGATTCATACCGTTAAAATTTTACTTCCTTTTCTCTTCCAAATTTTTTCCGCAACATTGCTTAATTGGGGCACACTAAATAGAGTGAATTGTCCAAACTTGGATTAAAAATCATCTGCATAATACCTATTGCACATAGAAAAGTTTCAATTGATTCCCTGGGCAGCGCCTGATCTTTTCATCTTTACCTTTCAAAGTCAACCAAGCCTGCTTCAATTTACTGACTTTTGAACAAAAAGTTCCCATACGAACTCTTTGCTCTTCAACTTTGAGAAAGTAAACGGATTCATACCGTTAAATTTTGCTTCCTTTTCTCTTCCAATTTTTTTCCGAAACATTGCTCAATTGAGGCATACTAAAATGAGCGAGTTGTCCACACATCGAGTAAAAAACCAACTGCTTAATACCTATTGTACATCGAAAAATTTCAATTGATTCACAGAGCAGCACCTGATTTTTTTAACATTACCTCTCAAAGTGAACCTAAGCTGCATCAGTTTACTCGCTTTTTGAACAAGAAACTCCTTTACGAACTCTTTATTTTCAACTCAGAGAAAGTGAACGGATTCACATCGCTGAAAACTTTACCTCTTTTTCTCCACCAAAATTTTTCCTAAACATTGCTCAATTGAGGCATACTGAATAGAGCAAGTTGTCCACACTTAGATTAAAAATCATCTGCATAATAACTATCGAACATAAAACAGTTTCAATTGATTCAGAGGTCAGCGCCTGATCTTTTTAAATTTACCTTTCAAAGTGAACCAAGCCTGCTTCAATTTACTGAGTTTTTGAACAAGAAGTTCCCATAAGAACTCTTTGCTCTTCAAATCTGTGAAAGTAAACGGTTTCTTACCGTTAAAATTTTACTTCCTTTTCTCTTCCAAATTTTTTCCGCAACATTGCTCAATTGGGGCAAACTAAATAGAGCGAATTGTCCACACTTTGGATTAAAAATCATCTGCATAATACCTATTGCACATCAAAAAGTTTCAATTGATTCACCGGGCAGCGCCTGATCTTTTCATTTTTACCTTTCAAAGTCAACCAAGCCTGCTTCAATTTACTGACTTTTGAACAAAAAGTTCCCATACGAACTATTTGCTCTTCAACTTTGAGAAAGTAAACGGATTCATACCGTTAAATTTTGCTTCTTTTTCTCTTCGAATTTTTTTCCGAAACATTGCTCAATTGAGGCATACTAAAATGAGCGAGTTGTCCACACATCGATTAAAAAACATCTGCATAATACCTATTGTACATCGAAAAATTTCAATTGATTCACAGGGCAGCACCTGATTTTTTTAACATTACCTCTCAAAGTGAACCAAGCCTGCTTCAATTTACTGAGTTTTTGAACAAGAAGTTCCCATAAGAACTCTTTGCTCTTCAAATCTGTGAAAGTAAACGGATTCTTACCGTTAAAATTTTACTTCCTTTTCTCTTCCAAATTTTTTCCGCAACATTGCTCAATTGGGGCACACTAAATAGAGCGAATTGTCCACACTTTGGATTAAAAATCATCTGCATAATACCTATTGCACATCAAAAAGTTTCAATTGATTCACCGGGCAGCGCCTGATCTTTTCATTTTTACCTTTCAAAGTCAACCAAGCCTGCTTCAATTTACTGACTTTTGAACAAAAAGTTCCCATACGAACTATTTCTCTTCAACTTTGAGAAAGTAAACGGATTCATACCGTTAAATTTTGCTTCCTTTTCTCTTCCAATTTTTTTCCGAAACATTGCTCAATTGAGGCATACTAAAATGAGCGAGTTGTCCACACATCGATTAAAAAACATCTGCATAATACCTATTGTACATCGAAAAATTTCAATTGATTCACAGAGCAGCACCTGATTTTTTAACATTACCTCTCAAAGTGAACCTAAGCTGCATCAGTTTACTCACTTTTTGAACAAGAAACTCCTTTACGAACTCTTTATTTTCGACTCAGAGAAAGTGAACGGATTCACATCGCTGAAAAATTTACCTCTTTTTCTCCACCAAAATTTTTCCTAAACATTGCTCAATTGAGGCATACTGAATAGAGCGAGTTGTCCACACTTAGATTAAAAATCATCTGCATAATACCTATTGAACATAAAAAAGTATCAATTGATTCACAGGTCAGCGCCTGATCTTTTTAAATTTACCTTTCAAAGTGAACCAAGCCTGCTTCAATTTACTGTTTTTTTGAACAAGAAGTTCCCATACAAACTCTTTGCTCTTCAACTATGAGAAAGTAAACGCATTCATACCGTTAAAATTTTGCAATCCTTTTCTCTTCCAAATTTGTTCCGAAACATTGCTCAATTGGGGCACACTAAATAGAGCGCATTGTCCACACTTGGATTAAAAATCATCTGCATTATACCTATTGCTCATCGAAAAGTTGCAATTGATTCACCGGGCAGCGCTTCATATTTTTAACTTTACCTTTCAAAGTCAACCAAGCCTGCTTCAATTTACTGACTTTTTGAACAAAAAGTTCCCATACGAACTCTTTGCTCTTCAACTTTGAGAAAGTAAACGGATTCATACCGTTAAATTTTGCTTCCTTTTCTCTTCCAAATATTTTATGAAACGTTGCTCAATTGAGGCACACTAAAATGCGCAAGTTGTTCACACGTCGATTAAAAACCGTCATAATACCTATTGTTCATCGAAAAACTTCAATTGATTCACAGAGCAGCACCTGATTTTTTTAACATTACCTCTCAAAGTGAACCTAAGATGCATCAGTTTAATCACTTTTTGAACAAGAAACTCCTTTACGAACTCTTTATTTTCAACTCAGAGAAAGTGAACGGATTCACATCGGTGAAAACTTTACCTCTTTTTCGCCACCAAAGTTTTTCCTAAACATTGCTCAATTGAGGCATACTGAGTAGAGCGAGTTGTCCACATTTAGATTAAAAATCATCTGCATAATACCTATTGAACATAAAAAGGTATCAATTGATTCAAAGGTCAGCGCCTGATCTTTTTAAATTTACCTTCCAAAGTGAACCAAGCCTGCTTCAATTTACTGTTTTTTTGAACAAGAAGTTCCCATACGAACTTTTTGCTCTTCAACTCTGAGAAAGTAAACGGATTCATACCGTTAAAATTTTGCAATCCTTTTCTCTTCCAAATTTGTTCCGAAACATTGCTCAATTGGGGCACACTAAATAGAGCGAATTGTCCACACTTGGATTAAAAATCATCTGCATAATACCTATTGCTCATCGAAAAGTTGCAATTGATTCACCGGGCAGCGCTTCATCTTTTTAACTTTACCTTTCAATGTCAACCAAGCCTGCTTCAATTTACTGACTTTTTGAACAAAAAGTTCCCATACAAACTCTTTGCTCTTCAACTTTGAGAAAGTAAACGGATTCATACCGTTATATTTTGTTTCCTTTTCTCTTCCAAATATTTTCCGAAACGTTGCTCAATTGAGGCATACTAAAATGCGCAAGTTGTTCACACATCGATTAAAAACCATCATAATACCTATTGTTCATCGAAAAACGTCAATTGATTCACAGAGCAGCACCTGATTTTTTTAACATTACCTCTCAAAGTGAACCTAACCTGCATCAGTTTACTCGCTTTTTGAACAAGAAACTCCTTTACGAACTCTTTCTTTTCAACTCAGAGAAAGTGAACGGATTCACATCGCTAAAAACTTTACCTCGTTTTCTCCTCCAAAATTTTTCCTAAACATTACTCAATTGAGGCATACTGAATAGAGCGAGTTGTCCACACTTAGATTAAAAATCATCTGCATAATACCTATTGAACATAAAAAAGTTTCAATTGATTCACAGGTCAGCGCCTGATCATTTTAAATTTACCTTTCAAAGTGATGCAAGCCTGCTTCAATTTACTGAATTTTTGAACAAAAAGTTCCCATACGAACATTTTGCTCTTCAACTCTGAGAAAGTAAACGGATTCATACCGTTAATTTTTGCTTCTTTTTCTCTTCCAATTTTTTTCCGAAATATTGCTCTTCAACTTTGAGAAAGTAAACGGGTTCTTACCGTCAAAATTTTGCATCCTTTTCTCTACCAAATTTGTTCCGAAACGTTGCTCAATTGGGGCACACTAAATAGAGCGAGTTGTCCACACTTGGATTAAAAATCATCTGCATAATACCTATTGCGCATCGTAAAGTTTCAATTGATTCAACGGGCAGCGCCTGATCTTTTTATCTTTTTAACTTTCAAAGTCAACCAAGCCGGCTTCAATTTACTGACTTTTTGAACAAAAAGTTCCCATATGAACTCTTTGCTCTTCAACTTTGAGAAAAAAAACGGATTCATACCGTTAAATTTTGCTTCCTTTTCTCTTCTAAATTTTTTCCGAAACATTGCTCAAATGAGGCATACTAAAATGAGCGAGTTGTCCACACATCGATTAAAACCATCTGCGTAATACCTATTGAACATAAAAAAGTTTCAATTGATTCACAGGTCAGCGCCTGATCTTTTCAAATTTACCTTTCAAAGTGAACCAAGCTTGCTTCAATTTACTGAATTTTTGAACAAAAAGTTCCCATACGAACTCTTTGCTCTTCAACTTTGAGAAAGTAAACGAATTCATACCGTTAAAATTTTGCATCCTATTCTCTACCAAATTTGTTCCGAAACGTTGCTCAATTGCGGCACACTAAATAGAGCGAGTTGTCCACACTTGGATTAAAAATCATCTGAATAATACCTATTGCACATCAAAAAGTTTCAATTGATTCAACGGGCAGCGCCTGATCTTTTTATCTTTACCTTTCAAAGTCAACCAAGCCTGCTTCAATTTACTGACTTTTTGAACAAAAAGTTCCCATACGAACTCTTTGCTCTTCAACTTTGAGAAAGTAAACGGATTCATACCGTTAAATTTTGCTTCCTTTTCTCTTCCAAATTTTTTCCGAAACATTGCTCAATTGAGGCATACTAAAATGAGCGAGTTGTCCACACATCGATTAAATCCATCTGCCTAATACCTATTGAACATAAAAAAGTTTCAATTGGTTCACAGGTCAGCGCCTGATCTTTTCAAATTTACCTTTCAAAGTGAACCAAGCCTGCTTCAATTTACTGAATTTTTGAACAAGAAGTTCCCATACGAACTCTTTGCTCTTCAACTCTGAGAAAGTAAACGGATTCATACCGATAAAATTTTGCATCCTTTTCTCTTCCAAATTTGTTCCGAAACATTGCTCAATTGGGGCACACTAAATAGAGCGAATTGTCCACACTTGGATTAAAAATCATCTGCTTAATACCTATTGCTCATCGAAAAGTTTCAATTGATTCACCGGGCAGCGCCTGATCTTTTTAACTTTACCTTTCTAATTCAACCAAGCCTGCTTCAATTTACTGACTTTTTGAACAAAAGTTCCCATACGAACTCTTTGCTCTTCAACTTTGAGAAAGTAAACGGATTCATACCGTTAAAATTTTGCATCTTTTTCTCTTCCAAAATTGTTCCGAAACATTGCTCAATTGGGGCACACTAAATAGAGCGAGTTGTCCACAATTGGATTAAAAATCATCTGTATAATACCTATTGCACATCGAAAAATTTCAATTGATTCACAGGGCAGCACCTGATTTTTTTAACATTACCTCTCAAAGTGAACCAAGCCTGCTTCAATTTACTGACTTTGAACAAAAAGTTCCCATACGAACTCTTTGTTCTTCAACTTTGAGAAAGTAAACGGATTCATACCGTTAAAATTTTGCATCTTTTCCTCTTGCAAAATTGTTTCGAAACATTGCTCAATTGGGGCACACTAAATAGAGCGAGTTGTCCACACTTGGATTAAAAATCATCTGCATAATACCTATTGCACATCGAAAAGTTTCAATTGATTCACCGGGCAGCGCCTGATCTTTTTATCTTTACCTTTCAAAGTCAACCAAGCCTGCTTCAATTTACTGATTTTTTGAACAAAAAGTTCCCATACGAACTCCTTGCTCTTCAACTTTGAGAAAGTAAACGGATTCATACCGTTAATTTTTGCTTCTTTTTCTCTTCCAAATTTTTTCCGAAACATTGCTCAATTGAGGCATACTAAAATGAGCGAGTTGTCCACACATCGATTAAACACCATTTGCATAATACCTATTGTACATCGAAAAACTTCAATTGATTCACAGAGCAGCACCTGATTTTTTTAACATTACCTCTCAATGTGAACCTAACCTGCATCAATTTAATCACTTTTTGAACAAGAAACTCATTTACGAATTCTTTCTTTTCAACTCAGAGAAAGTGAACGGATTCACATCGCTGAAAACTTTACCCCTTTTTCTCCTCCAAAATTTTTCCTAAACATTGCTCAATTGAGGCATACTGAATAGAGCGAGTTGTCCACACTTAGATTAAAAATCATCTGCATAATACCTATTGAACATAAAAAAGTTTCAATTGATTCACAGGTCAGCGCCTGATCTTTTTAAATTTACCTTTCAAAATGAACCAAGCCTGCCTCAATTTACTGAATTTTTGAACAAGAAGTTCCCATACGAACATTTTGCTCTTCAACACTGAGAAAGTAAACAGATTCATACCGTTAAAATTTTGCATCTTTTTTTCTGCCAAATCTGTTCCAAAACTT
Source organism: Convolutriloba macropyga (assembly GCF_964194025.1). Taxonomy (NCBI): domain Eukaryota; kingdom Metazoa; phylum Xenacoelomorpha; order Acoela; family Convolutidae; genus Convolutriloba; species Convolutriloba macropyga. The sequence goes on along the minus strand of NC_134475.1, from coordinate 53,977,162 downwards.
TGCTCAATTGGGGCACACTAAATAGAGCGAGTTGTCCACACTTGGATTAAAAATCATCTGCATAATACCTATTGCACATCGAAAAGTTTCAATTGATTCACCGGGCAGCGCCTGATCTTTTTAACTTTACCTTTCAAAGTCCTCCAAGCCTGCTTCAATTTACTGTTTTGGTTGAACAAAAAGTTCCCATACGAACTCTTTGCTCTTCAACTTTGAGAAAGTTCACAGATTCAAACCGTTAAACTTTTGCTTCCTTTTCCCCTCCAAAATTTTTCCGAAACATTGCTCAATTGAGGCATACTAAAATGAGCGAGTTGTCCACACATCGATTAAACACCATTTGCATAATACCTATTGTACATCGAAAAACTTCAATTGATTCACAGAGCAGCACCTGATTTTTTTAACATTACCTCTCAAAGTGAACCAAGCCTGCTTCAATTTACTGACTTTTTGAACAAAAAGTTCCCATACGAACTCTTTGCTCTTCAACTTTGAGAAAGTAAACGGATTCATACCGTTAAAATTTTGCATCTTTTCCTCTTCCAAAATTGTTCCGAAACATTGCTCAATTGGGGCACACTAAATAGAGCGAGATATCCACACTTGGATTAAAAATCATCTGCATAATACCTATTTCACAACGAAAAGTTTCAATTGATTCACAGGGCAGCGCCTGATCCTTTTAACTGTTCCTTTCAAAGTGAACCAAACCTGCATCAATATACTGACTTTTTGAACAAAAAGTTCCCGTACGAACTCTTTGCTCTTCAACTATGAGAAAGTTAACAGATTCATACCGGTAAACTTTTGCTTCCTTTTCCCCTCCAAAATTTTTCCGAAACATTGCTCAATTGAGGCATACTAAAATGAGCGAGTTGTCCACACATCGATTAAACACCATTTGCATAATACCTATTGTACATCGAAAAACTTCAATTGATTCACAGAGCAGCACCTGATTTTTTTAACATTACCTCTCAAAGTGAACCAAGCCTGCTTCAATTTACTGACTTTTTGAACAAAAAGTTCCCATACGAACTCTTTGCTCTTCAACTTTGAGAAAGTAAACGGATTCATACCGTTAAAATTTTGCATCTTTTCCTCTTCCAAAATTGTTCCGAAACATTGCTCAATTGGGGCACACTAAATAGAGCGAGATATCCACACTTGGATTAAAAATCATCTGCATAATACCTATTTCACAACGAAAAGTTTCAATTGATTCACAGGGCAGCGCCTGATCCTTTTAACTGTTCCTTTCAAAGTGAACCAAACCTGCATCAATATACTGACTTTTTGAACAAAAAGTTCCCGTACGAACTCTTTGCTCTTCAACTTTGAGAAAGTTAACAGATTCATACCGGTAAACTTTTGCTTCCTTTTCCCCTCCAAAATTTTTCCGAAACATTTCTCAATTGAGGCATAATAAAATGAGCGAGTTGTCCACACATCGATTAAAAATCATCTGCATAATACCTATTGCACAACGAAAAGTTTAAATTGATTCACATGGCAGCGCCTGATCTTTTCAACTTTGCCCTTCAAAGTGAACCAAGCTTGCATCTATTTACTGACTTTCTGAACAAAAAGTTCCCATACGAACTCTTTGCTCTTCAACTTTGAGAAAGTAAACGGATTCATACCGTTAAAATTTTGCATCTTTTTCTCTTCCAAAATTGTTCCGAAACATTGCTCAATTGGGGCACACTAAATAGAGCGAGTTGTCCACACTTGGATTAAAAATCATCAGCATAATACCTATTGCACATCGAAAAGTTTCAATTGATTCAGCGGGCAGCGCCTGATCCTTTTAACTGTTCCTTTCAAAGTGAACCAAACCTGCATCAATATACTGACTTTTTCAACAAAAAGTTCCCGTAAGAACTCATTGCTCTTCAACTTTGAGAAAGTTAACAGATTCATACCGGTAAACTTTTGCTTCCTTTTCCCCTCCAAAATTTTTCCGAAACATTGCTCAATTGAGGCATACTAAAATGAGCGAGTTGTCCACACATCGAATAAAAACCATCTGCATAATACCTATTTCACAACGAAAAGTTTCAATTGATTCACAGGGCAGCGCCTGATCCTTTTAACTGTTCCTTTCAAAGTGAACCAAACCTGCATCAATATACTGACTTTTTGAACAAAAAGTTCCCGTACGAACTCTTTGCTCTTCAACTTTAAGAAAGTTAACAGATTCATACCGGTAAACTTTTGCTTCCTTCTCCCCTCCAAAATTTTTCCGAAACATTTCTCAATTGAGGCATACTAAAATGAGCGAGTTGTCCACACATCGATTAAAAATCATCTACATAATACCTATTGCTCATCGAAAAGTTTCAATTGATTCACCGGGCAGCGCCTGATCTTTTTAACTTTACCTTTCAAAGTCAACCAAGCCTGCTTCAATTTACTGACTTTTTGAACAAAAAGTTCCAATACGAACTCTTTGTTCTTCAACTTTGAGAAAGTAAACGGATTCATACCGTTAAATTTTTGCATCTTTTTCTCTTCCAAAATTGTTCCGAAACATTGCTCAATTGGGGCACACTAAATAGAGCGAGTTGTCCACACTTGGATTAAAAATCATCTGCATAATACCTATTGCACAATCGAAAAGTTTCAATTGATTCACAGGGCAGCACCTGATTTTTTTAACATTACCTCTCAAAGTGAACCAAGCCTGCTTCAATTTACTGACTTTTTGAACAAAAAGTTCCCATACGAACTCTTTGCTCTTCAACTTTGAGAAAGTAAACGGATTCATACCGTTAAAATTTTGCATCTTTTCCTCTTCCAAAATTGTTCCGAAACATTGCTCAATTGGGGCACACTAAATAGAGCGAGTTGTCCACACTTGGATTAAAAATCATCTGCATAATGCCTATTGCACATCGAAAAGTTTCAATTGATTCACCGGGCAGCGCCTGATCTTTTTATCTTTACCTTTCAAAGTCAACCAAGCCTGCTTCAATTTACTGATTTTTTGAACAAAAAGTTCCCATACGAACTCCTTGCTCTTCAACTTTGAGAAAGTAAACGGATTCATACAGTTAAATTTTGCTTCTTTTTCTCTTCCAAATTTTTTCCGAAACACTGCTCAATTGAGGCATACTAAAATGAGCGAGTTGTCCACACGTCGAATAAAAACCATCTGCTTATTACCTATTTCACAACGAAAAATTTCAATTGATTCACAGGGAGCGCCTGATCCTTTTAACTGTTCCTTTCAAAGTGAACCAAACCTGCAAAAATATACTGACTTTTTGAACAAAAAGTTCCCGTACGAACTCTTTGCTCTTCAACTTTGAGAAATTTAACAGATTCATACCGGTAAACTTTTGCTTCCTTTTCCCCTCCAAAATTTTTCCGAAACATTTCTCAATTGAGGCATACTAAAATGAGCGAGTTGTCCACACATCGATTAAAAATCATCTGCATAATACCTATCGCTCATCGAAAAGTTTCAATTGATTCACGGGCAGCGCCTGATCTTTTTAACTTTACCTTTCAAAGTCAACCAAGCCTGCTTCAATTTACTGACTTTTTGAACAAAAAGTTCCCATACGAACTCTTTGCTCTTCAACTTTGAGAAAGTAAACGAATTCATACCGTTAAAATTTTGCATCTTTTTCTCTTCCAAAATTGTTCCGAAACATTGCTCAATTGGGCACACTAAATAGAGCGAGTTGTCCACACTTGGATTAAAAATCATCTGCATAATACCTATTGCACATCGAAAAGTTTCAATTGATTCACAGGGCAGCACCTGATTTTTTTAACATTACCTCTCAAAGTGAACCAAGCCTGCTTCAATTTACTGACTTTTTGAACAAAAAGTTCCCATACGAACTCTTTGCTCTTCAACTTTGAGAAAGTAAACGGATTCATACCGTTAAAATTTTGCATCTTTTCCTCTTCCAAAATTGTTCCGAAACATTGCTCAATTGGGGCACACTAAATAGAGCGAGTTATCCACACTTGGATTAAAAATCATCTGCATAATACCTATTGCACATCGAAAAGTTTCAATTGATTCACCGGGCAGCGCCTGATCTTTTTATCTTTACCTTTCAAAGTCAACCAATCCTGCTTCAATTTACTGATTTTTTGAACAAAAATTTCCCATACGAACTCCTTGCTCTTCAACTTTGAGAAAGTAAACGGATTCATACCGTTAAATTTTGCTTCTTTTTCTCTTCCAAATTTTTTCCGAAACATTGCTCAATTGAGGCATACTAAAATGAGCGAGTTGTCCACACATCGAATAAAAACCATCTGCATACTACCTATTTCACAACAAAAAGTTTCAATTGATTCACAGGGCAGCGCCTGATCCTTTTAACTGTTCCTTTCAAAGTGAACCAAACCTGCATCAATATACTGACTTTTTGAACAAAAAGTTCCCGTACGAACTCTTTGCTCTTCAACTTTGAGAAATTTAACAGATTCATACCGTTAAATATTGCTTCTTTTTCTCTTCCAAATTTTTTCCGAAACATTGCTCAATTGAGGCATACTAAAATGAGCGAGTTGTCCACACATCGAATAAAAACCATCTGCATACTACCTAATTCACAACGAAAAGTTTCAATTGATTCACAGGGCAGCGCCTGATCCTTTTAACTGTTCCTTTCAAAGTAAACCAAACCTGCATCAATATACTGACTTTTTGAACAAAAAGTTCCCATACGAACCCTTTGCTCTTCAACTTTGAGAAAGTAAACGGATTCATACCGTTAAAATTTTGCATCTTTTTCTCTTCCAAAATTGTTCCGAAACATCGCTCAATTGGGGCACACTAAATAGAGCGAGTTGTCCACACTTGGATTAAAAATCATCTGCATAATACCTATTGCACATCGAAAAGTTTCAATTGATTCACAGGGCAGCACCTGATTTTTTTAACATTACCTCTCAAAGTGAACCAAGCCTGCTTCAATTTACTGACTTTTTGAACGAAAAGTTCCCATACGAACTCTTTGCTCTTCAACTTTGAGAAAGTAAACGGATTCATACCGTTAAAATTTTGCATCTTTTCCTCTTCCAAAATTGTTCCGAAACATTGCTCAATTGGGGCACACTAAATAGAGCGAGTTGTCCACACTTGGATTAAAAATCATCTGCATAATACCTATTGCACATCGAAAAGTTTCAATTGATTCACCGGGCAGCGCCTGATCTTTTTATCTTTAACTTTCAAAGTCAACCAAGCCTGCTTCAATTTACTGATTTTTTGAACAAAAAGTTCCCATACGAACTCATTGCTCTTCAACTTTGAGAAAGTAAACGGATTCATACCGTTAAATTTTGCTTCTTTTTCCCTTCCAAATTTTTTCCGAAACATTGCTCAATTGGGGCATACTAAAATGAGCGAGTTGTCCACACATCGATTAAACACCATCTGCATAAAACCTATTGTACATCGAAAAACTTCAATTGATTCACAGAGCAGCACCTGATTTCTTTAACATTACTTCTCAAAGTGAACCTAACCTGCATCAGTTTACTCACTTTTTGAACAAGAATCTCCTTTACGAACTCTTTCTTTTCAACTCAGAGAAAGTGAACGGATTCACATCGCTGAAAACTTTACCCCTTTTTCTCCTCCAAAAGTTTTCCTAAACATTGCTCAATTGAGGCATACTGAATAGAGCAAGTTGTCCACACTTAGATTAAAAATCATCTGCATAATACCTATTGAACATAAAAAAGTTTCAATTGATTCACAGGTCAGCGCCTGATCTTTTTAAATTTACCTTTCAAAGTGAACCAAGCCTGCTTCAATTTACTGAATTTTTGAACAAGAAGTTCCCATACGAACATTTTGCTCTTCAACACTGAGAAAGTAAACAGATTCATACCGTTAAAATTTTGCATCCTTTTCTCTACCAAATCTGTTGCGAAACATTGCTCAATTGGGGGCACATTAAGTAGAGCGAGTTGTCCACACTTGGATTAAAAATCATCTGCATAATACCTATTGCACATAGAAAAGTTTCAATTGATTCACCGGGCAGCGCCTGATCTTTTTAACTTTACCTTTCAAAGTCATCCAAGCCTGCTTCAATTTACTGACTTTTTGAACAAAAAGTTCACATACGAACTCTTTGCTCTTCAACTTTGAGAAAGTTCACAGATTCAAACCGTTAAACTTTTGCTTCCTTTTCCCCTCCAAAATTTTTCCGAAACATTGCTCAATTGAGGCATACTAAAACGAGCGAGTTGTCGACACATCGATTAAAAACCATCTGCATAATACATATTTCACAACGAAAAGTTTCAATTGATTCACAGGGCAGCGCCTGATCCTTTTAACTGTTCCTTTCAAAGTGAACCAAACCTGCATCAATATACTGACTTTTTGAACAAAGAGTTCCCGTACGAACTCTTTGCTCTTCAACTTTGAGAAAGTAAACAGATTCATACCAGTAAACTTTTGCTTCCTTTTCCCCTCCAAAATTTTTCCGAAACATTTCTCAATTGAGGCATACTAAAATGAGCGAGTTGTCCACACATCGATTAAAAATCATCTGCATAATACCTATTGCACAACGAAAAGTTTCAATTGATTCACATGGCAGCGCCTGATCTTTTCAACTTTGCCCTTCAAAGTGAACCAAGCCTAAATCAATTTACTGACTTTTTGAACAATAACTTCCTTCGCGAACTCTTTGCTCTTCAACTTTGATAAAATTAGCGGATTATTACCGCTTAAAGATTTTGCTTCCTTTTCTCTTCCAAAATTTTCCTAATCATTGGTCAATTGAGTCATACTGAATAGAGCGAGTTGTCCACACATGGATTAAAAATCATCTGCATAAAACTTATTGCACAGCAAAAGGTTTCAATTGATTCACAGGGAAGCACCCGATATTTTCAACCTTACCTTTCACAGTGAACCAAGCCTGCATCAATTTACTGACTTTTTGAACAAGAAGTTCCCTTATGAACTCTTCGCTCTTCGACTTTGAGAAGGTAAACGGAATCATATCGTCAAAATTTTGCTTCCTTTTCTCTTCCAATCTTTTTCCGAAACATTGCTCAATTGAAGCAGACTAAATTGAGCGAGTTATCAACACTTGGATTAAAAATCATCTGCATAATACCTATTGCACAGCGAAAAGTTTCAACTGATTCACAGTGCAGCATCTGATCTGCTTAACTTCACCTTTCAATGTGAACCAAGCCTGCATCAATTTACTGACTTTATGAACAATAATTTTCTCTGCGAACTCTCTGCTCTGAAACTTTGAGAGAGTAAACTTATTCTTACTGCTAAAAATTTTTGCTTTTGTTTCTCAGTAGTGGATAACACAAGGAGACTGACCACCAGTAAAATTTGACCCTTTCTCCTAACGCTAATCGCGCATGTCGAATCGGTCCAAATATAACTGCTTGTTGGTTTTCTTGTTTTATTCACTACTACATAATCACTCTAAGTCTAACATTAAATTATGAAATGGCTTGATTCTAGAAAACAATAATAAGCTCGTTTGCAAATTCACCACTTTTTCGTTTTTTCACACTCTTATGTTAAATCTTTCAGCATATTTCTCGTATCTATCTTTGGTATGTGAATATCTATATCTATGTAAATAAATACATAATCTACACTTAAAATTTTGAAATCTAAATCCGCTGGTGTGTTGATTTTCATTCCACATAATACAAGTTATATATAGACTATGATCATTATGATGTATATTCATATGATTAATATAATCTCTATTCGTAAAGTAACCCTTACAGATATAACATTCAAATAAACTATCTAAACATTTATCACAACATTTTCTCCATGATTTATCTCTACAACCACCACATTTTACTGATGTAGACAATTTTAATATGTACGTTTTCAAAAATGAATTTTTTGTCTATAAAAATAAAAATGCCTAAAGTAGAAAACGTAAACTTTTGTTATATCTGTGATTTGGTCTTTGAAACAAGGAAACAATTTGTCAAACACAATTTAAGTGATGAACACTTAAACAGGGCGAGAAAGGAATATGAGTGTGAATTGGAAGATGAAATCTTGGAGGAGGTGTATAATCCAGATGAAGATGATTATATTCTCAATCCTACAAAATAATACTAAGGGTGTTATTAAAACTTGATAAAATTAGCGGATTATTACCGCTTAAAGATTTTGCTTCCTTTTCTCTTCCAAAATTTTCCTAATCATTGGTCAATTGAGTCATACTGAATAGAGCGAGTTGTCCACACATGGATTGAAAATCATCTGCATAAAACTTATTGCACAGCAAAAGGTTTCAATTGATTCACAGGGAAGCACCCGATATTTTCAACCTTACCTTTCACAGTGAACCAAGCCTGCATCAATTTACTGACTTTTTGAACAAGAAGTTCCCTTATGAACTCTTCGCTCTTCGACTTTGAGAAGGTAAACGGAATCATATCGTCAAAATTTTGCTTCCTTTTCTCTTCCAATCTTTTTCCGAAACATTGCTCAATTGAAGCAGACTAAATTGAGCGAGTTGTCCACACTTGGATTAAAAATCATCTGCATAATACCTATTGCACATAGAAAAGTTTCAATTGATTCACCGGGCAGCGCCTGATCTTTTTAACTTTACCTTTCAAAGTCATCCAAGCCTGCTTCAATTTACTGACTTTTTGAACAAAAAGTTCACATACGAACTCTTTGCTCTTCAACTTTGAGAAAGTTCACAGATTCAAACCGTTAAACTTTTGCTTCCTTTTCCCCTCCAAAATTTTTCCGAAACATTGCTCAATTGAGGCATACTAAAACGAGCGAGTTGTCGACACATCGATTAAAAACCATCTGCATAATACATATTTCACAACGAAAAGTTTCAATTGATTCACAGGGCAGCGCCTGATCCTTTTAACTGTTCCTTTCAAAGTGAACCAAACCTGCATCAATATACTGACTTTTTGAACAAAGAGTTCCCGTACGAATTCTTTGCTCTTCAACTTTGAGAAAGTTAACAGATTCATACCGGTAAACTTTTGCTTCCTTTTCCCCTCCAAAATTTTTCCGAAACATTTCTCAATTGAGGCATACTAAAATGAGCGAGTTGTCCACACATCGATTAAAAATCATCTGCATAATACCTATTGCACAACGAAAAGTTTCAATTGATTCACATGGCAGCGCCTGATCTTTTCAACTTTGCCCTTCAAAGTGAACCAAGCCTGCATCAATTTACTGACTTTTTGAACAATAACTTCCTTCACGAACTCTTTGCTCTTCAACTTTGATAAAAATAGCGGATTATTACCGCTTAAAGATTTTGCTTCCTTTTCTCTTCCAAAATTTTCCTAATCATTGGTCAATTGAGTCATACTGAATAGAGCGAGTTGTCCACACATGGATTAAAAATCATCTGCATAAAACTTATTGCACAGCAAAAGGTTTCAATTGATTCACAGGGAAGCACCCGATATTTTCAACCTTACCTTTCACAGTGAACCAAGCCTGCATCAATTTACTGACTTTTTGAACAAGAAGTTCCCTTATGAACTCTTCGCTCTTCGACTTTGAGAAGGTAAACGGAATCATATCGTCAAAATTTTGCTTCCTTTTCTCTTCCAATCTTTTTCCGAAACATTGCTCAATTGAAGCAGACTAAATTGAGCGAGTTGTCAACACTTGGATTAAAAATCATCTGCATAATACCTATTGCACAGCGAAAAGTTTCAACTGATTCACAGTGCAGCATCTGATCTGCTTAACTTCACCTTTCAATGTGAACCAAGCCTGCATCAATTTACTGACTTTATGAACAATAATTTTCTCTGCGAACTCTCTGCTCTGAAACTTTGAGAGAGTAAACTTATTCTTACTGCTAAAAATTTTTGCTTTTGTTTCTCAGTAGTGGATAACACAAGGAGACTGCCCACCAGTAAAATTTGACCCTTTCTCCTAACGCTAATCGCGCATGTCGAATCGGTCCAAATATAACTGCTTGTTGGTTTCCTTGTTTTATTCACTACTACATAATCACTCTAAGTCTAACATTAAATTATGAAATGGCTTGATTCTAGAAAACAATAATAAGCTCGTTTGCAAATTCACCACTTTTTCGTTTTTTCACACTCTTATGTTAAATCTTTCAGCATATTTCTCGTATCTATCTTTGGTATGTGAATATCTATATCTATGTAAATAAATACATAATCTACACTTAAAATTTTGAAATCTAAATCCGCTGGTGTGTTGATTTTCATTCCACATAATACAAGTTATATATAGACTATGATCATTATGATGTATATTCATATGATTAATATAATCTCTATTCGTAAAGTAACCCTTACAGATATAACATTCAAATAAACTATCTAAACATTTATCACAACATTTTCTCCATGATTTATCTCTACAACCACCACATTTTACTGATGTAGACAATTTTAATTTGTACGTTTTCAAAAATGAAGTTTTTGTCTATAAAAATAAAAATGCCTAAAGTAGAAAACGTAAACTTTTGTTATATCTGTGATTTGGTCTTTGAAACAAGGAAACAATTTGTCAAACACAATTTAAGTGATGAACACTTAAACAGGGCGAGAAAGGAATATGAGTGTGAATTGGAAGATGAAATCTTGGAGGGGGTGTATAATCCAGATGAAGATGATTATATTCCTAATCCTACAAAATAATACTAAGGGTGTTATTAAAACTAAAACTGAAACTAAAGATAACACTAAAACAGATAGTGAAATATCGGTGAAACCGCTTCGCGGATGGTCAAAGACCCATGGTGATAATAATATCTACACCAGAATTAGGTATGAGTGTAAAGAATGTCATGAAGAATTTAGGAATAAAAAAGCGCTAACTACTCATTCATATAGTCATAATCGCAAGTATCTAGAAAACATAGAATACTTTGATATAAACTCTAGCCAGAACATGAGCGAATTTTATATTACTGATAAAGCTCGAAAATATATTGAAGACATAGACGAAGCCATTAATAACTCTTTAGAAGAAATTAAAAACTGTTACCAGTATAGAAAAGTTAAGAGTGTTAAATATAAGATAACAGCTGAGTGTGAGTACAAAAGAGAACCAAAGAAGAAGTTAAAACTACTAAAATGTTTTTCAACACTGACTATATTATTAATAACGCAATATATGAAAATGGACACTTCACTCAATGGTTCAACTTTGAAAAGGAAATATATGAGGGTTATGGCTATGACTTTTAGTGTCTCGGATTAAGAAGTATTCAGATAAATATTGAACCAATTAAGCATCTATTGAATATAACTAAATCAATATTGAATATACGCAATCCAAATATAACTGCTTGCAACTGGCAATTACTGCTTGGCTATATCCTGCTATCGATCCGCAAAGTGGCTTTCTCAATAATGCAATACGCGAGAGTAAATATGTAAAAATTCTAATTGAAGCACGACAACGAGATGAAGATGATTTTGTTTATATAATGAGAATACATAAATTGTACAATATTAATATTTGGGTATACATACCTTGTAGTGGGGGCAAAGTAGACTTGTTTAAACCAGTGGATGATTTTGATAAAGATAGAAAAGATGTCAGACTATTGTCTTCGGGGAATGGGCTAACAGAACACTGTGCTCTAATTAAAAACATAGTAACCTTGTCAGATCGACCAAATAAAATTAACATTAAATATTATTATTGTGATAGATGTACATATTGGTTTGATTCACCAAATAAATACAACAAACATGAATGTAACAACTCTTTCAAACCCGAGGTTGTTTTTCCTAAGAAGAAGAAAATTACTTTTATAAATGAACACAAACGTCAGAATATAAAAAGTATTATAACTGCTGATATAGAATGTTGCATTGTTGAAGTCGCGACTAGTGGCTGTAATTATGTAATAGCTGAACACATACTAATAAGTGTGGGTTACATCTGGCAGTGTAATTTCAAATAATATTTCGGTCTTGATTGTATCAAAAGGTTTGCTACTGATCTATTAGAAATAGAAACTGAGAATAACTTTAAGCGCAACAAACAAATGATTTTTAATGAAGAAGATAAATTATATCATGAAACTAATAACACTTGTCACATCTGCAGTAAAACATGTATTAATAAAGTAAGAGATCATTGTCATAAAACTGGTAAATATGGAGGACCAGCATGTAGAATTTGTAATCTGAGGTACAAACAACAAAACTTCATTCCCATAATATTCCATAATGGCTCTGGTTATGTTTTCAATCTACTATATAATGAACTCTTTAAACAGAATAATGATAAAAAAAGTAGATAACATACCACTAGCTGCTGGTAAGTCTAAGATGTTTAGCATCGGTTGTCTCGAATTCTTAGGTAGTTATAACTTCTTGGGCTGTGCCTCTAGATCAAATGGCGAAGATATACGGATGTAAAAATAAAACATTATATCCATATGAATACTTTGGTTTGGACTCGTATGATGAAGTTATAGGTAATCTAAAAATAGAAGGCTTCAAATCCTCTCTCTCTAATAAATTACCAACAAAAGAAGAAGTCTATATCTTTAATAAAGACAACAGTCATAAAACTGCTAAAGATCTAACTATAGAGTATTTACAAAAAGATGTGGAAATATTAGACTACCGCATGAATGAATATGTTCAACTAAGTATGAAAGAATTCAAGCTCAATCCCCTACACTATGTAAGTCTCCCAGGCTAAAGTTTTGATTGTTGGTTAATGTCAATCGGTGTAACATTAGATACATTGCGAGATAAACAAATGCTATATGATTTTGTTGAAGCAAATAGAGGGGGCACATGTGGTATAATGGGAGATAGGATAGTCAGCAATGGTGAAACAGGAATGAAATCCCATAACAAAAATATCTGGTACATTGATGCAAACACCCTATACGGCTATGCAATGATGCAAACGCTACCTTATAAGGACTTCCAGTTTACTACTACAACTCTTGATACTATATTAAATACTCCAGATGATAGTGATCATGGTTATTATATAGTTTCCGATATTGATTATACTGATACATGTAAAAATAGAACAGAGAATTAAAGCCCGATAAGAGAAAGATAAATGATAATGAATTGGGATACCGGGAAAGAGAGAAAGGCAAAACAAAAGCAGAGAAATTAATCTTAGACCAAAACAACAAAACAGAATACATAGTTCATTATACGATGTTAAATTTCTCTGTTAAGATGGGTGTAAAAGTAACTAAAATACATAGAATAATTAAAATTAAACAAGATTATATATGTAGAGATTATATACAAAACAATACTAATAAAAGAGCAAAAGCTAAAACTGAAGCAGAAAAGGTTGTAAGGAAATTAAAGAACAATTCACTATATGGAAGAATGTACATGAATTCCTTACACTTCCTTCAAAGTATGTTTCTACATGATGAAGAAAAGATAAGTATAAGTAAACCAGCTTTTAAGAATATAACTAGATATAAGGATTATAGCCAAATTGAATATATAAAGAAAAAAATAGATTATGATTCTCCATTATATGTAGGTGTTACTATCTTAGAATTAGGTAAATCACACATGTGTGATGTATTCTATAATATTCTTCAACCATCTCCCAAAGATCTACAACTCCATTATATGGATACTGATAGTTTTGTATTAATTTTCAGCGAGGGTAATGTCGACAATGAACACATGGACCTATCCAATCTCTAACCTCCAATTAAAACTAATAATAAAAGTCCAGGCAAATTCAAACATGAATTAGGTAGTAAAGTTATAGAAGAGTGTATAGCCCTGTCACCAAAGACATATAGTTTCAAAGACTATCCTAAGAATACTGAAGAGAAAGGAACAAAGAATTGTAACAATGCTAAACATGATGAGTATTATAATGCACTAATGTATAACACAGAAAGAAGTGTAGATGAATGTAGAATACAAAAAGTTGGAGATAACATGACAACAACAAAAACAAGTAAGATTAGTCTAAACACAATTGATGATAAAAGATTTTATGTAAATAATACTAAAAGCTATCCTCATGATGAGAATCTGTATCTATTCAAAAGAGATGTAGTAAATAAAATCTGCGAAGCAGGTTGGGGAACCAAGGCCAAAACCCTTCCCCGATTAAGAATGCATCAGTGAAACTGCTTCGCAGATCATTAGATGGAGACAAAGACCTATTTGTTAATAATATTCTAGAACTAACCGTTAATGATGATAGAAAGTTAATTGAAGCTGCAATTACACTATATATTGATTTATTATAATTATAAAAATGACTAAACTAGAAACACTTATAAAATTAAATAATCTAGAAAAACAAAACAGAAGAAATAGATTAGAAGATAAATTTAAAAAAAAAAACAAGAATATTATGGTGAAATGAAAGAGCTGTTTGATCCAGTAACTAAAACTTTAAATGTAAACAATGAAGCAATGCAAGCTCTTCAAAGCCAAACATTAGCAGCACTCGAGGACAATACCAATACTTTAAAGAGTGTGGAGCACCAAAGACAAAGACAAAGTAGCTTTCTTGATAATCTGCGAAGCAGTTTCACTGATCGAGCATCACCTATTTCACCTGTAAAAATAAAAGATGATAGAGGTAAAACATCTGATGTAGACAATGATATGATTGAGATTTTTTTTACTAATGGTTAAGCAAACAAATAAACAATTCGAAGTAATATCAGTTGATCCAAATAAAAACAAATTTAAAATAAATGGTGTAGATGTATCCCTAGTCCCTGATGGTAAAAAAATGAAAGGTAAAGTCTATGATTTTTCTAAGGGTTTTGCTTTATTTATTACTAATAAAGATGTAACCGAAAGAGATATAAAGGTGATGAAAACAAATTAAAACAAAAGTAATAGATCGAAAGTTATAAGAAGAATGCTTGCTAATATCGGCGAAGCCACTTCTCATGTTGTATCAATACCAACCTCCAGTGAAGATGAAATATATCGTCATGATACTAGTGATTATGAGCAAGGGATAGTAGTAGAAGAAGAAGAAGAAGAAGAAGAAGAAGAAACTGGTTATGATACTGATAAACAAATAGAAGCTAGTGGTCTTAGCAAAGCCGACCTAAATAACTCAATAGAAAGATTAGAATTATTAATACTTGAAACAAAAGCTGGTCATGATGGATTATATGATGAAAGGCTAGATATATGTAAGCAATTATAATCTATGAATATTATTAATCAAGAGCAACTAGATAATTTTGTTTTTAACTATGGTAAAAAAAAATGATGGAAAAACAACAACAACAACAACAACTATTAGCTAAAGAAGTATTCAGTCCTCAAATAACAAAGTTTAGAAGAGAAAAAATAATACCATTTTATAAAGATGAAACATGGTCAGCTGATTTAATTGATAAGTCATCTCTAAGTAAATACAATAATAATTATAAGTTTATATTAACAGTTATAGATATATTCACAAAATATGCATGGGCTATTCCATTAAAGACTAAATCTGGTTTATCAGTAACTATTGGTTTTTCAATTGTATTAAGTGAAAATTCACAGGGTGGCTCTGAAAGTCGAAAACCAGAAAAGTTATGGGTAGATAGAGGTAGTTATACAATAAAACAATTAAATCTTTACTTAAGGAATATGAAACAAAACTATATTCTACTTATAGTGGTTTAAAGGCTGTGTTTATAGAGAGATTTAATAGAACATTTTTACATATAATTAATAGACCAGTGATGATCAATGGTGATGGTAATTGGGTAACTATACTAAATGATGCAGTCATAACATATAACAATAACATTCATTCAACAATTAATATGACACCAGTTGATGCTTCTAATAATCCTCATAAAGTTAAATACTATGTTAAATCTACCAAAACAACACCAAAACTTAAAGTTGGTGATTATGTTAGAAATGCAGATAAACCTAATATCTTTTCTAAAGGTTACACTTCTAATTGGAATAGAGAAATATTTAAAGTTAATGAAGTTTTAAAAACATAATCACCAACATATAAAATAGAAGATGTTAATGGTGAGATAATAGAAGGTAAATATTACGTACAGGAGTTATTAAAATCCGAGTTTGACTTTGAATCTAATAATAAAGTTCTAGAATCATTAAATGTATTTCTTAATATAAATAATGACAAGAAACAGGTTCAATCAGGCTAAACACCAATGGCGAAGCATGACCGGAGGTCCATCGGGGAACCCGATTCTCGGAATAACATCAACAAACAACTTAACACTAAGTCAGGCTCATGGGTTATTCCTAGAAGATAATGATAATATTGATATGAAGGATACATATAAATTTACAAATGTTCATCCTCCAATAGATGAAAAAGATGTTGTTAATAAAAAGTATGGTGACCATAACTTATTATCTTCACATAACAAAATAGATATTTTAAGTAAAAACATAACTGAGCTACGAAAAGGAGAATTTGATAAAGTCACAACTAAAAAACTACAACTAAATGAAACACGAGTTAATGATGAACTAATTAATGAGTTTATTGAATCAGCAAATGAAGTCACAAATACTGTTAAGTTTTGTAATAAAGTTGCTGCTGATACTGTCTCTAAACAAAATCAATTAAAACAAGAATTTGATGATAATAATAATAGGTTTAATCAAAATATTACTAACATACATTTAGATGATATGTTTACTAGCGGTCTAAGGGAAGGAATACAAAAAATCTCTTAGAAATGTTATAGTACAATATATAATTGCTATACTTTTACGAAGTACGTTAGTTGACAATAAAGAGGAAGCAAGACTTGAGATGCATCATGGTTTTAAACAGGAAGATATATTGAAAGAAATAGAGTTTTTGTTAATGAAAATAAGTAAAACTATGACGGAGTCCATGACCAATCCAACAGCACCGAGTGAGAGATTACTATATCCAGATTTGTCATCAGTATCAGAACGATTAATAAACTGAAAGATTCAAGCTAATAATAAATTTAACAACAATATTAACATTATAAAAGATATTAGAAATTATTATGAAACTGAAACTAAAAACTATAATAAGAAGTTAAGTAGATGTAAAAATTATATTAACGTAGCTGAGATAACAGAAATACTATTATCATCAATAGCAACAACGGCAACAACAACATCAGTTGCATTAACTGGTACAGGATTACCTTATTATATACCCACAGCTTTTGCAACAGCAACTGTTTGTGGTTCATTATCAAAAACAATTAATACTAAAATAAGAAATAAAATTTTAAAGTATTCACAGATGTATTTTTTAAGTAAACAGTTTAGCGACAAGTTTAATAAACTATATACTAAATCAATGAATGACAATAAAATAGATAATGATGAATATAAAGAATTAGTCAAGGTATATGAAGAATATAAGAAGAACAAAAAATAAGTTAGGTGTTTTTTTAGATTAAAGCTATTAGTGCTTAGTAATAACAATGTTTTTAGTAATAATAATATAAGTATTAATATTTATCGGTAAGATTAAAGCCATAATTGAAACTATAGTCTTAGTCTTAACCTTAGCCTTAGCCATAACTAAATTATCTTTTCTTTGTACATAAGTATAAACCTCTTCCTTTTTGTACTACATTTATACCTTCACTAGTAGTTGCAAATTTCATTAAATCAGGTGTGGCTGATAAAGCAGCTCTAGGTTTTCTAGATGCAGGTGCACTTCCTATTTTACTCGCTATTTCTAATGCTCTTACTGGATTATTAGCAACTTTCTTTCCGAAGTTAACTGTAGCTTTACCAACACTTTTAAAGAAATCTTTCAATCCCTCAGCTGCTATTGTTGCATCAGATACTGTCATTGATTTATTCCTTTTACATTTAGTGCAAGATCCTCTTTAGTACCTTTTGAAGTAATAGCTCCACTTATATTATTAGTACCACTATATTGTCTGCCACCAACACAATAAGAATTAGTTTTGAACTTATTCAAAAGACTCATTTCTATTTATAAAAAATAATGGAAGTTAAAAAGTATAATCATTTTGTTGTTATTAAATCTAAGCCTAAGGCTAAACCATTACCTAAGGCTAAGATTAGACCAAAGCCTACAACTGAACTTGAAGCTAAGGGATTGACTCTAGATAATAAAAAGAAACTGGATACTATATATGCTAAAGGTTTTGTTAAGACTAGTAGGAAATAGTTTTATTATCATTGATTTAGTCATTAATTTAGTCATTGATTTTTTCATTGATTTGGTCATTGATTTAGTCATTGATTTAGTCATTGATTATGTCATTAACTATAATTATAATTACGATACAATATCAACCATCTTATTACCAACAATATTAACAATAATAACTTTTCTAGTTAATACTAATGCATGACATATAACATTTGCAACTGCAACGCTAAATTTAAAATTAAGTTGTATCGGTTGTGGACCTATATGATCACTTTGATATCTAGTATCGAATACATATATTCTATAACTACTTTTGAATGTTCTATGATTTATATTTGGTTTTATTTTATGTGATAACCCATTATAATGTTTATTAAAGCTAACAATCTCTTTAAAAGCCTCATTACAATTATTAGTACCATAATTTATATTCATTCTATCCTCGGAATAAAACTCACTACCAATCTTACAATAACATTCAGTAACATTCATTATATGAAATGTACTTGCATCATAAGTTTGTTCATTAACATTATTATTTTCAAAACCAATTATTATATATTGCGGTCTTTCCATCCCACTTTCCATACCAAAATCAAACAAGAAGTTAGTAGCATTGGGTACATTCTTATAAAATATTTTCCTTTCATAATAGCTAAAGTCTACATTATTCTTTTTACTTAAACCCTTTTGCACAATAATTCTATTATCATTACTAGGATCAAAACTAGGTACACACCATGATATATCTCTAATTTCTATATTAGCATCATTAGCAACTGCACCAGGATTAGCATTAATTCTATATAGAGCTCTATCGTTATTATTTCTTTTTAATATTAGTTTAAATCCTAAACCATATATAATCTTTTCTAAATCATTTACGAAACCAAATAGATCTCTTATATTAACTATCATATATATATGACCTCTTTCTGCAACAATATGATCACCTTTGAGTTGACTATTCCTATTATCTCTATTTCTAACAAACCCACTCTCATACTCATCATCAGTACTATTTAATAACTTATACATCAATGGATTAGGATGACAATGATCT
Source organism: Convolutriloba macropyga (assembly GCF_964194025.1). Classification (NCBI taxonomy): domain Eukaryota; kingdom Metazoa; phylum Xenacoelomorpha; order Acoela; family Convolutidae; genus Convolutriloba; species Convolutriloba macropyga. The sequence continues at coordinate 53,957,984 of NC_134475.1, read as the reverse complement.
ATATATTCAATAGTCCTACCACCACTAGTTTCAGGCTTAACTGAACTAAACAATGCCATCATACCATAATTAACTAATCTGCTATTAGCATCATTAGCAAATACACCACCAGCATCATCTGATACAACAAACTATCTCTAGATATGAATCACGCAAACTAAAATGATTCTCTTCTCTATTGAGAATGATATTAATATTAGTATTAACCGTAATCATTGTTGCTAGATTATTAGGTTTATATTTTATAATCTTACTTTTCTGTATATCATTATTTTAACCATAAGTTGTATCAAAATTAAAGTTCATTTTTGTAACCCAAAAATTTAACTTTAACTATAACTATAACTATAATTATAACTATAACTATGATTATAACCAAAGCTATAATTATAACTATGGGGCTTCGCCCATGTTTCACCATAAATATAATCTAATTTTTGAATTAAAAAATGACAGACAACTTAATTCTATATGAACTACAAAAGATTCATGAGACTAACTAAAACTAAAGAAGAGCATACACTTAACTTTAGATTGATAAAGCCAACAGAAAAGTTCAACTTTAGTGAACCTATACTTAACTCATCAATATTAGGTTTAATTAGATTATCTGTTTATAATTCGGTGTTTAATGTGAATAGAAGGAATAATCAATTCTTATTTGGTACCCAAGGTGAAACATGGTCAGATACCCGTATTTTAGCTGTTATACCAGGTGCATATGAATTAATCGAAATAGCATAATTAATAAAAGAAGAAACTAATGGTAATGTTATAATAGCACCTGATAAGAATACAATGAAAATTTAATGGAAATAAAACAGGGTCCAATTAACTTTGACATAGAAAATACAATAGCCCCATTACTGGGCTTTAGAAAAATAGTTTATGAAAAAGGTAAATATACATCTCAAAAAATTGTTGATATTATGGGTTTTAGTACTATTAACATTTATTGCAATGTGATATCTGGTGTTAAAGATAATGGGAATAATACAGACATACTATATACTTTTACTCTAACAGAACCACCAGATTACTTGATAAATATTATACCAACTAATATCATGTATCAAAATGTAACTAAAGATAGAATATAATTTTTCATATTAAAGATGAGCATGGAAGACCAATAGATTTTTTTGGTGATGTATTAAGTTTTACTTTACATCTGACGTAGTCAGCTGGGCGAAGCCCCATCTGGTGTAACCAGCAACTTCGTTGATATAGTCTAAATTATAGATCTAACTCTAGATATTGATATAAACTTAAACTAAACTACAAAACTCTCCGATCCCAATTAATTCGTAGTTTACCATTAATATTTTTATTTTTATTTATATCAATGACAATATAATTTAAAAGGCTCTTTCCATACCTTATTACATATATTAGCAAAATCGTTATAACTAAGTTCAACATTATTAAAGAAATCTTGATATATAGATATGAGGACTTTACCTCTTTGTTCAAATAAAATAAATAGATTACAATTATCTCTAACACTCTGTCTATCTTTTGTGAATAGATTTTGATTACGATATATCATTTTACAATTATTATGTCTACCTCTACAAAAGTATTCATTAATAACTGGTTCTTTGGCTCTAACATCATCGAATATCATTAGTTTCTTTAAGTCTTTTGGTAGTTGATCGGGAGAGCGTAAATCTTCTATAACTTTTTTTATAACAAACTCAACATCTGTTTTGTCGTTTATTCTCTCTACACCTTCATATTGATCACCAGTAGGACCAATGAGATATAGCCTATCAAAGTATATTCTAGCCAGAATTAGTTTTTTTAATAATAATGTCTTGCCACATTCACTAAGACCAGATATTATACATCTAAAGTTATCTGGGAATGCGGCTTCAGTAATTATATCATCATCATTTAACCATGATTGTAGATCTTCATTTATATTTACAGAGATATTGTTACTAAGACATTCTTTGTTGTTAGGGTACACCTTTGATGTTTTTCATCAAATAGATATATAAAATTATCATTGACATTATCATTATCATTAACATTATCATTATCGTTAACATTATCATTATCATTAACATTATCATTATCATTATCATTAACATTATCAATAGCATTATCATTATCGTTAACATTATCATTATCATTATCATTATTAGTAAAGCTACTTCGTAGATCATTATCTTTATCATTAACATTATCTTTAACACTATCATTATCTTTATCATTATCATTATCTTTAACACTATCATTAACATTATCATTATCATTAACATTATCGTTAACATTATCATTATTAGCAAAGCAAAGCATTATTAGCAAAGTAAAGATCACTTCGTAGATCTTTACTACAACCTAAACAAAAACACTCATTATATATTCTTGGATATTTACATTGATTAACTAGAATATTCAAAGCATTGTTAATTCTAAATCCTCTATCAATAAGATAGATCATGTATAGACAATATGCACCACAATAATATTCATCAAATTGTTGTATTCTCTCATTAGAGCCTAGATCAACATATTCTTCTAAAAATAATGGAGGAGTTTCAACTCCAAAACTATCAAAGTAATACACAAGACCACCTTCTCTTCTTATAACTAAAACCCAATGTGTACCATCAGTTGGATGTAGATTTACAAAAATGTTGAAGTTTTTTTCACTTGTGTTATCTGGAGTTTGATCTCTCATCACTATTTCAATTGGTGTTAGACTTATATCTTTTCCTATATCTTTTATTCTGATATCACTTATAGCATTATTATCAAAACTAAATTTATTATTGAATTCCTCAAAGTTAGGATAAGCATTTTTAATAGGTATAAAAATGGAGACAGGTAGGGCAGTTATATTTTTTTCTTAATTGGAATTTGTTATATAATATATGATTCAATACCAAGTAAATATACAAAACTAGAAGAACGCTTTGGTGGATTTATGAATAGGAGTCTAGTTAGATTTGAATATGAAAAGTCACCATTACATACTATTGTTTATAGTGGAACTGGAACAGGTAAAACATATTTTATTATACAATATTTAAAATTATACTTAGATCCGCGAAGCGGTTACACCGATCAAAACCAAAACCAAAACCAAGACCAAGATCAAGCTAAAAATATAATCATAGTATGTAAAGATGATAGAGATTGGATAGATCCTGAGACTGGTGAGTTTTATATTGGATTTAATACATGCGATATAAATATGATCACATCAAAAAATAAGTCTAAATTCAAAGATAGTGTAATTGTTCTTGATGATATGGGTGATAAGTTTAAAAAAAGATATAGCTTATTATTTCACAGAAGGAAGACATTATAATATTAGAGTGATTGTAATGTGTCATAAACAAGCTCAAATAATTAATACAGCAAGAATGAGTTGTGATATAATGTGAACAATAAATGTGAACATAACTTCAGTAAAATAATTAGTGAGTTAAACAGTAACTATTATAATTGTACAGATGGAATGTCAATTGAACTTCGTTATGGTATAATTAAATATAAAAGGAAAGTGAATACTTTTATTATTATTGATAAGAATACAACTATGATATGTGACTCGAGAATTGGTTTCCTTGATTTAAAAGCTCTTAGTTTAAAAGATAAATTAGAAAGTGCAGATAAAAATAAACTTATAGCATATATGAAACCACTCATGATAAATGCTACAGATAGAAATACTATTGATCATGATAATTGTCAGTTCTATTTTAATAAACTTCTTACATTAAAAGGTATTAAAATACAGAATGATGTTTTAACACAAGAAAAAATTAAAGCAATTGGTTTTTGGTTAATATCAACTATTTTAGGAATTATAAGTCCGGGTTTTATGATATATAATTATATTTATCCTGATATGACAGTAAAAGATGCTAGACTTGTATCGATGGGTGCAAGTAGTATGTTAAGTAGAGCAAGTACATTAAATAATTATGGTTATGGAGAAGATCTGCAAAGCATGTTGGAGAACCAAGGGCAGAGCCCCTTACACCAAGATGATCTACAAAGATGCTTTGCTAATACAATTGAAAAGATACAAGAAGAATATATAGATGAAGAGAAGGGAACTTTAAATAGAAAGGGACAAAAATATTTTAAGTAAACTATATGAAAAAACTGAAGATTTGAGAGAATAATTTATAAATTTTGTTAGAGATAAAAAAAGAATTAGACCTCAAAGAGATTTTAGATAGAAGATATAAAACTAATACACTCAATACGACAGGGAAGGAATATTTAGTTAAGTGTATCCTGTCTAAAGATAATACTAAAGATTTAATTGAGATATTGGCTAAATATGATGGGTATAATTGAAATTTGGCCAATTAAAATTGGTTATAAAATATTTATAGTGTAAACATAAATGTGGACTCCCTTTTAATTTAGCTTTTCATTATTCAATATGTCATGAAGATAAAATTAGTAAATGTGAATGTGGCGATAAAACACTAAGTGGTATTTGTATTAAGAAAATTGCTCAACAAAGTTGTTTTGCAAATTCACCGATTAAAACAGATTGTTCTTTCAATGTTAATGATAATATTAATGTTAATATTAATGATAATGTTAATGTTAATGATAATGTTAGTGTTAATGATAACATTAAAGATAATATTAATGTTAATGATAATAATAAGGATCTACGAAGCACCTTTGCTAATAATGTTAACCAAAATCCAAATCCAAATCCAAATGTTAATGTTAGTGTTAATCCTAGAAATAATAAAGTTTTAACTATGAGTTGTATTAAATGTAATTCTGTAGAACCACTAACTGATTTTGATGAGTGTAAGTATACTTGTAGAAATTGTACTTCAGCTAAAGTTAATTTTCTATAATATCCTTCTGTTGTGAGATATGATGGGATAAGGGCTCATGTAAAGAAACAACATCCAGATGTAGAATTAACTAGAGGATTTAGTAGAAATTTAACTGAGAGATCAGCGGATCCCAGATCAGTGGAACTGTTTCACAGATCTGTTATTGGCCAAACTGGGGAAAGTTGTTCTGGTAAATATTATAATTTTGTATCATTTCTTATTGATAATGGAATAAATATAGAAAAGGTAAAAGAGAATATAAATTTATTGAAGAGTATAGATGATTTAAAATAAAAAATATAGAAAAGTAAAAAAAATTTATTAAAAATTTAGATATTTTTAAAAATTAATCAAAAACAAGAGTGATTCCACTCTTTAAGCGCGATAAATAGTGATTTTGTACTGGGGCATCACTACAATAGGGGCGATTTTTCTCTTAAAGAGTGATTCGCTCTTAAAAGAGGGATCGCACTCTTATTTTGAAATTTTATAAAATTTTTGTTTTTTGGGAAAAAATTAATTTTTTAAAATGAAAAAAATGTATAAAATTAGCTTTCTTTCATATTTAGCAACCACTAATAGTACAAGAAGTCAACAAGCTTGGTATAACATCGCATTACACATCGAATGAAAAGTGCATGTCATGCTAAAATGGCCGCCACCATTCACAAAGAAAGCCACCATCACTAACAGAATGAAATCAAACACCTGAAATTGTTGAATATAAGATGCCCTTAAAAATTAGCTAGTAAGGTGAGTATTTATTAAAATTTTCATTTAATTTTTAATAAATTAAACAAAGAATTCAATTTAATAGAAGGATCTAAATATTATTTTACTTTCAAACAGGTAATTACTTGGGAAAGGATAAATAATTTTGAGTTAGAAATCATGTCAGAATATTCTAGAAAAAAGAATGTTCTAGAATAATTCTCTATGTGGGGACCTTTATTCTCCACGGCACTTTTTGGCTATTCATCATGAGTTTCACTTCACTACAAAAACCAGCGAAAAATTGTAAACAATTTTCGTCATTTGACGAGACTTTAATAACTGGAGCTTTATCAAGCACTTCTTTATCTGAAGAAAATCTAAACGAGTTGACTAATTTAACAACTCAAATGATTACATTTTGTAAGGAGATCAAATACATACCCGACAACACCGCCAAACTTGAAAGTGAGACTGGAAAACGAACTAAAACAGGACTCTTCCAGTTATTCCGCTCCAAGTTCAAGAAGGACCTACTATATTATGAGCATCAGGAAACACTGGACAAGTTTGAAGTGAATGTGCCAGAATATTTATCTTTTCGTGATAAACTCAGGAATTCATTCAATTTTGGTGAATTTGAGTCTTATCTCACCACAGTCAATAACATGGAGGGGTAGCTGAATCGTTTATATCTACTGACAACTTCTGACAGAGGATACATATGGGGGAAAGTGAAACAAAACCATCAAGAAAACAATAAGGATGTTCCCTGGAAGCAACTACTGAACGATAAAGGATATTCCTACTCTACTGTCCAGAGTTTTATCAACTTCTCTCAAGCATGTGAAAGCTATCCAAGGATCCTAGTCTCAACAGACTACTACTCCGAATGGAAAAAGTTCTTAACAATGTTTTTGGCAGAAGATCAGAAGGTAGCCAGCTACAATCTAGGTGCATGACAGAACTACAATTTTCATAAATAATAAACAAGTGATTGGTTATTGAGAAATATATTTAATATTAATATTGATAATGATATCCCTACAAATGATACAGTAATATTAATATCCTTAGTGTTAACACATTAATATATTCACCTGATTATTAAGAGTTCAGTCAGCTTAATAATTAAAATTAAAAGTGTTCAAGCATTCTGTAGTTGCACCCTCCCCAACAGTTGCCATTAAGAAACGTCGAGCAATACTGCCGTAGCGTGGTAAAAGCGAGTCAACCTTTTAACAAGACCTCTCAAGACTCGGCTCAAAAAAGTACCCAGGTACATAGAATCACTCAGTTAAACATCATAGATCAATCGTCTCCATGGGTAAAGCTAAAATTTTAAAGACACTTGTTTTTTATTATCGATTTCTAAGCAATTTTGAGTTATTTTCAGTCCATCCAATTCTATTGAAAAAAACTTTGTGAGATGATTAACCTGATTTATTTCAATATAGTTTGGCATATTAGATATGAAATAAGGCGTAAAACAAACCAGCTTTGACAACTTTTGGATATTAGTGTATGAAATACATAAATTACACTAGCTATGTACCTTTTTGCACAAAAAATTGTGCGTGTAATATGTATTTATATTGGTGAATACAGTAGTGGATAAAACAAGGAAAACAACAGTCAGTAAAATTTAGCAAATAGATATAGATATTCACATACCAAAGATAGATACGAGGAATATGCTGAAAGATTTAATATAAGAGTGTGAAAAAACGAAAAAGTGGTGATTTTGCAAACGAGCTTATTATTGTTTTCTAGAATCAAGCCATTTCATAATTTAATGTTAGACTTAGAGTGAATATTTAGTAGTGGATAAAACAAGGAAACCAACAAGCAGTTATATTTGGACCGATTCGACATGCGCGATTAGCGTTAGGAGAAAGGGTCAAATTTTACTGGTGGTTGGTTTCCTTGTTTTATCCACTACTTTTCTCTTCCAAAGTTTTACCCAAACTTCACTCAATTGAGCCACTGAAGAGAGCGAGTTGTCCTCACTTAGTTTAAAAATCATTTACAGAATACCTCCTATTTCATAGTTAAAATTTTCAATTTCTTTACAGGGTAGCACCTGATCTTTTAACTTTACCTTTCAAAGTGATCAATGCATGCATCAATATAATGATTTTATCAAAAAGAAGATCCTTTGCGAACTCTTTGCTCCTCAACTTAGAGATAGTGAACAGATTTGTACTGCTACGAAATCGCTTTCTTTTCTCTTCCAAAGTTTTACCAAAAGTGTTCAATTGAGGCACTGAAGAGAATGAGTTCTCCTCACTTAGATTAAAATCATCTGCATAATACCTATTGCACAGCGAAATTTTTCAATTGATACACATGGCAGCGCCTAATTTTTTTAAATTTAGCTTTCAAAGTGAACCAAGCCTGCCTCATTTACTGGCTTTTCGAACAAAAAGTTCCCCTACAAAGTATTTCCTCTTCAACTTTGAGAAAGCAAATGGATACATACCGTTGAGAAATTTTGCGAAACATTGCTCAATTGAGGCATACTAAATTGAGCGAGTTGTCCATACTTGGATTAAAAATCTTCTGCATAATATCTATTGCGCAGCAAAAGTTTCAACTGACTCATAGGGCAGCGCCTGATCTTCTTAACATTACTTTTCAAAATTAACCAAGCCTGCATCATTTTACTGACTTTTTGAAAAAGAAGTTCCCTCACGAAATTTGTGCTCAACAACTTTGAGAAAGTAAACGGATTCATAGCGATAAAAAACTTTGCTTCCTTTTCTCTTCCAAAATTTTTCCGAAACAATGCTCATTTGAGGCATACTAAATTGAGCGAGTTGTCCACTCTTGGATTAAAAATCATCTGCATAATACCTCTTGCACATCGAAAAGTTTCAATTGGTTCACAGGGCAACGCCTGATCTTTTTAACTTTACCTTTCAAAGTCAACCAAGCCTGCATCAAATTACTGGCTTTTTGAAATTCACTTACGTAATCTCTGCTCTCGAACTTTGAGACTGTTAGCGGATTCATACCACTTAAATATTTTGTTTTCTTTTCTCTTCCAATTTCTTCGCGAAACATTGCTCAATTGAGGCATACTGAATAGAGCGAGTTGTTCACACTTGGATTAAAAATCATCTGCATAATTCCTGTTGCACAGCGAAAAATTTCAATTGATTCACAGGGCAGCGCCTGATCTGTTTAACTCTACCTTTCAGGTGAACCAAGCTTGCATCAATTTGATGACTTTTTGAACAACAAATTCCTTTACGAACTCTTTGCTCTTCAGCTTTGAGAAAATTAGCGGATTCATACCCTACAAAAAATTTCAATTAATTCACAGGGCAGCACCTTATCTTTTCTAACTTTACCTTTCAAAGTGAACCATGCGTGCATCAATTCACTGATTTTATGAAAAATAAGTTTCTCTGCGATCTCTTTGCACTTCAACTTTGAGAGAGTAAACGGATTAAAACCGCTGAAAAAATTGGCTTCCTTTTCTCCAACGTTTTTTTGAAACATTGCTCAATTGTGGCATACTGAATAAAGCGAGTTGTACATACTTAGATTAAAAATCATCTGCATAATACCTATTGCACAGCGAAAAATTTCAATTGATTCACAGGGCAGCACCGGATCTTTTTAACTTTACTTTTCAAAGTGAATCAATTCTGCTGCAATTTACTGACTTTTTGAACGAGAAATTCCTTTATGAATTCTTTACTTTTCAACTTTGAGACCGTAAACGGATTCATACCGCTAAAAAAAAATTTACTTCCGTTTCTCTTCCAATATTTTTACGAAACATTGCTCAATTGACGCATACTGAATAGAGCGAGTTGTCCACACTTCAATTAAAAGTTATCTGATTAATACCTATTGCACAGCGAAAAATTTCAATTGATTCACAGGGCAGCACCTGATCTTTTTAACTTTACCTTTCAAAGTCAACCAAGCCTGCATCAAATTACCGGCTTTTTGATATTCACTTACGTAATCTCTGCTCTCGAACTTTGAGACTGTTAGCGGATTCATACCACTTAAATTTTCTGTTTCCTTTTCTCTTTCAAACTTTTCCCAAAACATTGCTCAATTGAGGCAAAACGAATAGAGCGAATTTTCCACACTTAGATTAAAAATCATCTGCATAATCCCTATTGCACAGCGAAAAGTTTCAATTGATTCACAGGGCAGCGCCTGGTGGTTTTAACGTTATTCTTAAAAGTGAACCATGCGTGCATCAATTCACTGACTTGATGAACAATAGGTTCCTCTACGAAAGCCTAGCTTTGAGAGAGTAAACTGATTCTTACTGCTAAACAATTTTGCCTTCTTTTCTCTTCCAAAGTTTTACCAAAATTTTGTTCAATTGAGGAATAATAAATGGAGCGAGTTGTCGACACTTGGTTTCAAAATCATCTGCATAATACCAATTGCACAGCGAAAAGTCTCAATTGATTCACAGGGCAACAACTGATCTTTTTATCTTTACCTTTCAAAGTGAATCAAGTGCGCATCAATTCAGACTTTATCAACAAAAAGTTCCGCTTCGAACTGTTTGCTCTTCAACTTTGAGAGAGTAAACAGATTCATACCGCTAAAATATTTTAATTCCTTTTCTCTTCCCAACTTTTTCCGAAACTTTGCTCAATTCAGGCATACTAAATTGAGCGAGTTGTCCACACCTGGATTAAAAATTATCTGCATAATACATCTTGCACAGCGAAAAGTTTCAATTGATTCACAGGGCAGCGCCAGATCTTTTTAACTTTACCTTTCAAAGCGAACCATACGTGCATCAATTCACTGACTCTATGAACATTAAGTTTCTCTGCGAAATCTATGCTCTTCAACTTTGAGAGAGTAAACGGATTCACACCGCTAAAAAATTTTGCTTCTTTTTCTCCAAAATTTTGCTCAGACATTGCTCAATTGAGGAATATTGAATAGAGCGAGTTGTTCACATTTAGATTAAAAATCATCTGCATAATCCCCATTGTTAAGCGAAAAGTTTCAATTGATTCACAGGGCAGCGCTTGATCTTTTTAACTCTATCTTTCAAATTGAACCTTTTAGATAGAGCGAGTTGTCCACATTTAGATTAAAAATCATCTGCATAATCACCATTGTTCAACATAGTTTCAATTGATTCACAGTGCAGTGCTGGATGTTTTTAACTCTACCTTTCAAATTGAACCAAGCGTGCATCAATTCACTGACTTGATGAACAATAAGTTCCTCAGTGAACTCTTTGCTCTTCAACTTCGAGAGACACTTATTCATACTGCTGAAATATTTTGCTCTCTTTTCACTTCCAAAATATTACCAAATTCTTGCTCAATTGAGGAATACTAAATGGAACCAGTTGTCCATACTTGGATTAAAAATCATCTGCTTTTTAGCTATTGCACAGCGAAAAGTTTCAATTGATTCATAGGGCAGCACCTGATTTTTTTATCTTTACCTTTGAAAGTGATTAACACTTGCGCCATTTCAATGACTCAATGAACAATAAGTTCCTCTGCGAACTCTTTGCTCTTCAACTTTGAGAGAGTAAACGAATTCATACCTCTAAAAAATTTTGCTTCCTTTTCTCCAAACTTTTTATGAGACATTGTTCAATTGAGGCATATTGAATAGAGCGAGTTGTCCACATTTAGATTAAAAATCATCTGCAAAATACATATTGCACAGCAAAAAGTTTCAATTGATTCACAGGGCAGCACCTGGACCTTTTTAAATTTACATCTCAAGGTGAACCAAGGCTGCATCAATTTACTGATTTTTTGAACAAGAAATTTCTTTACGAACTCTTTTCTTTTTAACTTTGAGAAAGTAAATGGCTTCACACCGCTAAAAAAAATTACTTCCTTTTCTGTTCCAAATTTTTCCAAAATATTGCTCAGTCGAGGAATATTGAATAGAGCGAGTTGTTCACATTTAGATTAAAAATCATCTGCATAATCCCCCTTGTTCAGCGAAAAGTTTCAATTGATTCACAGGGCAGCGCTTAATCTTTTTAACTCTATCTTTCAAATTGAACCTTTGAGATAGAGCGAGTTGTCCACATTTAGATTAAAGATCATCTGCATAATCGCCATTGTTCAGCGAAGTTTCAATTGATTCACAGGGCAGCGCTTGATGTTTTTAACTCTATCTTTCAAATTGAAACAAGTGTGCATCAATTCACTGACTTGATGATCAATAAGTTCCTCAGTGAACTCTTTGCTCTTCAACTTTGAGAGAGTAAACTTATTTTTACTGCTGAAATATTTTGCTCTCTTTTCAGTTCCAACCTTTTACCAAAACTTTGCTCAATTGAGGAATACTTAATGGAGCCAGTTGTCCATACTTGGATTAAAAATCATCTGCTTTTTAGCTATTGCACAGCGAAAAGTTTCAATTGATTCATAGGGCAGCACCTGATCTTTTTATCTTTACCTTTGAAATTGATTAACACTTGCGCCATTTCAATGACTCAATGAACAATAATTTCCTCTGCGAACTCTTTGCTCTTCAACTTTGAGATAGTAAACGGATTCATAGCTCTAAAAATTTTTGCTTCCTTTTCTCCAAACTTTTTATGAGACTTTGTTCAATTGAGGCATATTGAATAGAGCGAGTTGTCCACATTTAGATTAAAAATCATCTGCAAAACACATATTGCACAGCAAAAAGTTTCAATTGATTCACAGGGCAGCACCTGAACTTTTTAAATTTACATCTCAAGGTGAACCAATGCTGCATCAATTTACTGATTTTTCGAACAAGAAATTTTTTTACGAACTCTTTGCTTTTCAACTTTGAGAAAGTAAACGGCTTCACAACGCTAAAAAAAATTACTTCCTTTTCTCTTCCAAATTTTTCCAAAACATTGCTCAGTCGAGGAATACTGAAAAGAGCGAGTTGTCCACATTTAGATTAAAAATCATCTGCATAATACCTATTGCACAGCAAAAAATTTCAATTGATTCAGAGCGCAGCGCCTGATTGTTTTAATGTTAACTTTCAAATTGAACCAAGCCTGCATCAATTTACTGACTTTTTGAACGAGAAATTTTTTTTTCCAACTCTTTAATTTCCAAATTTGAGAAAGTAAACGGATTCATACCGCTAAATTATTTTACTTCCTTTTCTCTTCCAAACTTTTTCCGAATCTTTGCTTAATTGAGGCATACTAAATTGAGCGAGTTTTCCACACCTGGATTTAAAATCATCTGCATAATACCTCTTGCACAGCGAAAAGTTTCAATTGATTCACAGGGCAGCGCCTAATCTCCTTAACGTTACCTTTCAAAGTTAACCAAGCCTGCATCCTTTACTGGCTTTTTGAACAAGAAATTCCTTTATGAACTCTCTGCTCTTGAACTCTGAGAAATTAAAGGGATTCATACCGTTAAAAAATTTGTTTCCTTTTCTCCTCCAATCTTTTTCCGGAACATTGCTCAATTGAGGCATACTGAATAGAGCAAGTTGTCCACACTTAGATTAAAAATCATCTGCATAATACCTATTGCACAGCGAAAAATTTCAATTGATTCACAGGACAGCGCCTGATCGTTTTAACTTTATTTTTCAAAGTGAAACAAGCCTGCATCATTTACTGGCTTTTTGAACAAGAAAATGCTTTACGAACTCTCTGCTGTTGAACTTTGAGAAATTAAAGGGATTCATGCCGTTAAAACATTTGTTTCCTTTTCTCTTCCAATCTTTTTCCGAAACATTGCTCAATTGAGGCATACTGAGTAGAGCGAGTTGTCAATACTTAGATTAAAAAACATCTGCATAATACATCTTGCACAGCAAAAAGTTTCAATTGATTCACAGATCAGCACCTGAACTTGTTAAATTTACATCTCAAGGTGAACCAAGGCTACATCAATTTACTGACTTTACGAACAATAAATTTCTCTTCAAACTCTTTGCTCTTCAACTTTGAGTAAACGGATTCATACCGCTAAAAATTTTTGCTTTCCTTTCTCCAGACTTTTTATGAGACATTGCTCAATTGAGGAATTCTAAATGGAGCGAGTTGTCTACACTTGCATTAAAAATCATCTGCATAAAACCTATTGCACAGCGAAAAGTTTCTATTGATTCACAGGGCCGCGCCTAATCTTTTTAACGTTACCTTTCAAAGTGAACCAAGCCTGTATCAATTTACTGACTTTTTTAACGAGAAATTCTTCTTATAACTCTTTGCTTTTCAAATTTGAGGAAGTAAACGGATTCATACCACTAAAATATTTTACTTCCTTTTCTCTTTCAAACTTTTTATGAAACTTTGCTCAATTTAGGCATACCGAATAGAGCGAGTTGTACACACTTACATTAAATATCATCTGCATAACAACTATTGCACAGCGAAAAGTTTCAATTGATTCACAGGGCAGCACCTGATTATTTTAACTTTACCTTTCAAAGTGAACCTAGCCTGCAGCAATTTACTGACTTTTTGAACAAGTAATTCCTTTATGAACTCTTTGCTTTTCAATTTTTAGAAAGTGAACGGAATCATACCGCTAAAAATTTTTACTTCCGTTTCTCTTCCAATATTTTCCCGAAATATTGCCCAGTTGAGGCATACTAAATTAAGCGAGTTGTCCACACTCAGGTTAAACATCATCTGCATAATACCTCTTGCAAAGCGAAAAATTTCAACTGAGTCACAGGGCAGCACCTGATCTTTTTAACTTTACTTTTCAAAGTGAACCATACGTGCACCAATTCACTGACTCTATGAACAATAAGTTTCTCTGCGAAATCTTTGCTCCTCAACTTTGAGAGAGTAAACGGAATCATAACGCTAAAAAACTTTGGTTCTTTTTCTCCAAAAATTTTATGAGACATTGCTCAATTGAGGCATACTAAATTGAGCGAGTTCTCCAGATCTGGATTTAAAATCATCTGCATAATACCTCTCGCACAGCGAAAATTATCATTTGATTCACAGGGCAGCGCCTAATCTTCTTAACGTTACCTTTCAAAGTGAACAAAGCCTGCATCATTTACTGGCTTTTTGAACGAGAAATTCCTTTATTACCTCTCTGCTCTTCAACTTTGAGAAATTAAAGGGATTCATACCTTTAAAAAATTTGCTTCCTTTTCTCTTCCAATCTTTTTCCGGAACATTGCTCAATTGAGGCAAACTGAATAGAGCGAGTTGACCACACTTAGATTAAAAATCATCTGCATAATACCCATTGCACAGCGAAAAATTTCAATTGATTCACAGGACAGCGCCTGATCGTTTTAACTTTACTTTTCAAAGTGAACCAAGCCTACATCATTTACTGGCTTTTTGAACCAGAAATTCCTTTGCGAACTCTCTGCTCTTGAACTTTGAGAATTTAAAGGGATTCATACCGTTAAAAAATTTGCTTCCTTTTCTTTTCCAATGTTTTTCCGGAACATTGCTCAATTGAGGCATACTGAATAGAGCGAGTTGACCACACTTAAGTTAAACATCATCTGCATAATACCTATTGCACAGCGAAGAATTTAAATTGACTCAGAGGGCAGTGCCTGATCATTTTAACTTTACCTTTCTAAATGAACCAAGCCTGCAGCAATTTACTGGCTTTTTGAACAAGAAATTCCTTTATTACCTCTCTGCTCTTCAACTTTGAGAAATTAAAGGGATTCATACCTTTAAAAAATTTGCTTCCTTTTCTCTTCCAATCTTTTTCCGGAACATTGCTCAATTGAGGCAAACTGAATAGAGCGAGTTGACCACACTTAGATTAAAAATCATCTGCATAATACCCATTGCACAGCGAAAAATTTCAATTGATTCACAGGACAGCGCCTGATCGTTTTAACTTTACTTTTCAAAGTGAACCAAGCCTACATCATTTACTGGCTTTTTGAACCAGAAATTCCTTTGCGAACTCTCTGCTCTTGAACTTTGAGAATTTAAAGGGATTCATACCGTTAAAAAATTTGCTTCCTTTTCTTTTCCAATGTTTTTCCGGAACATTGCTCAATTGAGGCATACTGAATAGAGCGAGTTGACCACACTTAAGTTAAACATCATCTGCATAATACCTATTGCACGGCGAAAAATTTAAATTGACTCACAGGGCAGCGCCTGATCATTTTAACTTTACCTTTCTCAGTGAACCAAGCCTGCAGCAATTTACTGACTTTTTGAATAAGAAATTCCTTTATGAACTCTTTGCTTTTCAACTTTGAGAAAGTGAACGGAATCATACCGCTAAAAAATTTTACTTCCGTTTCTCTTTCAATGTTTTCCCGAAACATTGCTCAACTCAGGCATACTAAATTAAGCGAGTTGTCCACACCTGGATTAAAAGTCATTTGCATAATACCTCTTGCACAGCGAAAAGTTTCAATTGATTCACAGGGCACCACCTGATCTTTTTAACTTTACCTTTCAAACTGAACCATACGTTCACCAATTCACTGACTCTATGAACAATAAGTTTCTCTGCGAAATCTTTGCTCTTCAACTTTGAGAGAGTAAACGGAATCATATCGCTAAAAAATTTTGCTTCTTATTCTCCAAAATTTTTATGAGACATTGCTCAATTGAGGCATACTAAATTTAGCGAGTTCTCCACACCTGGATTTAAAATCATCTGCATAATATCTCTTGCACAGCGAAAAGTTTCAATTGATTCACAGGGCAGCACCTGATCTTTTTAACTTTACCTTTCAAAGTGAACCATACGTGCACCAATTCACTGACTCTATGAACAATAAGTTTCTCTGCGAAATCTTTGCTCTTCAACTTTGAGAGAGTAAACGGATTCATACCGCCAAAAAATTTTTTTTCTTTTTCTCCAAAATTTTTATGAGGCATTGCTCAATTGAGGCATACTAAATTGAGCCAGTTCTCCACACCTGGATTTAAAATCATCTGCATAATACCTCTTGCACAGCGAAAAGTTTCTATGGATTCACACGCCGCGCCTAATCTTCTTAACGTCACCTTTCAAAGTGAACAAAGCCTGCATCATTTACTAGCTTTTTGAACAAGAAAATACTTAATGAACTCTCTGAACTTTGAGAAATTAAAGGGATTCATACCGTTAAAAAATTTGCTTCCTTTTCTCTTCCAATCTTTTTCCGGAACATTGCTCAATTGAAGCATACTGAATCGAGTGAGTTGACCACACTTAGATTAAAAATCGTCTGCATAATACCTATTGCACAGCGAAAAATTTCAATTGATTCACAGGACAGCGCCTGATCGTTTTAACTTTACCTTTCAAAGTGAACCATACGTGCACCAATTCACTGACTCTATGAACAATAAGTTTCTCTGCGAAATCTTTGCTCTTCAACTTTGAGAGAGTAAACGGATTCATACCGCCAAAAATTTTTTTTTTCTTTTTCTCCAAAATTTTTATGAGACATTGCTCAATTGAGGCATACTAAATTTAGCGAGTTCTCCACACCTGGATTTAAAATCATCTGCATAATACCTCTTGCACAGCGAAAAGTTTCAATTGATTCACAGGGCAGCACCTGATCTTTTTAACTTTACCTTTCAAAGTGAACCATACGTGCACCAATTCACTGACTCTATGAACAATAAGTTTCTCTGCGAAATCTTTGCTCTTCAACTTTGAGAGAGTAAACGGATTCATACCGCCAAAAAATTTTTTTTCTTTTTCTCCAAAATTTTTATGAGACATTGCTCAATTGAGGCATACTAAATTGAGCCAGTTCTCCACACCTGGATTTAAAATCATCTGCATAATACCTCTTGCACAGCGAAAAGTTTCTATGGATTCACACGCCGCGGCTAATCTTCTTAACGTCACCTTTCAAAGTGAACAAAGCCTGCATCATTTACTAGCTTTTTGAACAAGAAAATACTTAATGAACTCTCTGAACTTTGAGAAATTAAAGGGATTCATACCGTTAAAAAATTTGCTTCCTTTTCTCTTCCAATCTTTTTCCGGAACATTGCTCAATTGAAGCATACTGAATCGAGTGAGTTGACCACACTTAGATTAAAAATCGTCTGCATAATACCTATTGCACAGCGAAAAATTTCAATTGATTCACAGGACAGCGCCTGATCGTTTTAACTTTACCTTTCAAAGTGAACCATACGTGCACCAATTCACTGACTCTATGAACAATAAGTTTCTCTGCGAAATCTTTGCTCTTCAACTTTGAGAGAGTAAACGGATTCATACCGCCAAAAAATTTTTTTTTCTTTTTCTCCAAAATTTTTATGAGACATTGCTCAATTGAGGCATACTAAATTTAGCGAGTTCTCCACACCTGGATTTAAAATCATCTGCATAATACCTCTTGCACAGCGAAAAGTTTCAATTGATTCACAGGGCAGCACCTGATCTTTTTAACTTTACCTTTCAAAGTGAACCATACGTGCACCAATTCACTGACTCTATGAACAATAAGTTTCTCTGCGAAATCTTTGCTCTTCAACTTTGAGAGAGTAAACGGATTCATACCGCCAAAAATTTTTTTTTTCTTTTTCTCCAAAATTTTTATGAGACATTGCTCAATTGAGGCATACTAAATTGAGCCAGTTCTCCACACCTGGATTTAAAATCATCTGCATAATACCTCTTGCACAGCGAAAAGTTTCTATGGATTCACACTTCGCGCCTAATGTTCTTAACGTCGCCTTTCAAAGTGAGCAAAGCCTGCATCATTTACTAGCTTTTTGAACAAGAAAATACTTTATGAACTCTCTGAACTTTGAGAAATTAAAGGGATTCATACCGTTAAAAAATTTGCTTCCTTTTCTCTTCCAATCTTTTTCCGGAACATTGCTCAATTGAAGCATACTGAATCGAGTGAGTTGACCACACTTAGATTAAAAATCGTCTGCATAATACCTATTGCACAGCGAAAAATTTCAATTGATTCACAGGACAGCGCCTGATCGTTTTAACTTTACCTTTCAAAGTGAACCATACGTGCACCAATTCACTGACTCTATGAACAATAAGCTTCTCTGCGAAATCTTTGCTCTTCAACTTTGAGAGAGTAAACGGATTCATACCGCCAAAAAATTTTTTTTTCTTTTTCTCCAAAATTTTTATGAGACATTGCTCAATTGAGGCATACTAAATTGAGCCAGTTCTCCACACCTGGACTTAAAATCATCTGCATAATACCTCTTGCACAGCGAAAAGTTTCTATGGATTCACACGCCGCGCCTAATCTTCTTAACGTCACCTTTCAAAGTGAACAAAGCCTGTATCCTTTACTAGCTTTTTGAACAAGAAAATACTTTATGAACTCTCTGAACTTTGAGAAATTAAAGGGATTCATACCGTTAAAAAGTTTGCTTCCTTTTCTCTTCCAATCTTTTTCCGGAACATTGCTCAATTGAAGCATACTGAATCGAGTGAGTTGACCACACTTAGATTAAAAATCGTCTGCATAATACCTATTGCACAGCGAAAAATTTCAATTGATTCACAGGACAGCGCCTGATCGTTTTAACTTTACCTTTCAAAGTGAACCATACGTGCACCAATTCACTGACTCTATGAACAATAAGTTTCTCTGCGAAATCTTTGCTCTTCAACTTTGAGTGAGTAAACGGATTCATAGCGCCAAAAAATTTTTTTTTCTTTTTCTCCAAAATTTTTATGAGACATTGCTCAATTGAGGCATACTAAATTTAGCGAGTTCTCCACACCTGGATTTAAAATCATCTGCATAATACCTCTTACACAGCGAAAATTTTCAATTGATTCACAGGGCAGCACCTGATCTTTTTAACTTTACCTTTCAAAGTGAACCATACGTGCACCAATTCACTGACTCTATGAACAATAAGTTTCTCCGCGAAACCTTTGCTCTTCAACTTTGAGAGAGTAAACGGATTCATACCGCAAAAATTTTTTTTTTCTTTTTCTCCAAAATTTTTATGAGACATTGCTCAATTGAGGCATACTAAATTGAGCCAGTTCTCCACACCTGGATTTAAAATCATCTGCACAATACCTCTTGCACAGCGAAAAGTTTCTATGGATTCACACGCCGCGCCTAATCTTCTTAACGTCACCTTTCAAAGTGAACAAAGCCTGCATCATTTTATAGCTTTTTGAACAAGAAAATACTTTATGAACTCTCTGAACTTTGAGAAATTAAAGGGATTCATACCGTTAAAAAATTTGCTTCCTTTTCTCTTCCAATCTTTTCCGGAACATTGCTCAATTGATGCATACTGAATCGAGTGAGTTGACCACACTTAGATTAAAAATCGTCTGCATAATACCTATTGCACAGCGAAAAATTTCAATTGATTCACAGGACAGCGCCTGATCGTTTTAACTTTACCTTTCAAAGTGAACCATACGTGCACCAATTCACTGACTCTATGAACAATAAGTTTCTCTGCAAAATATTTGCTCTTCAACTTTGAGAGAGTAAACGGATTCATACCGCCAAAAATTTTTTTTTTCTTTTTCTCCAAAATTTTTATGAGACATTGCTCAATTGAGGCATACTAAATTTAGCGAGTTCTCCACACCTGGATTTAAAATCATCTGCATAATACCTCTTGCACAGCGAAAAGTTTCAATTGATTCACAGGGCAGCACCTGATCTTTTTAACTTTACCTTTCAAAGTGAACCATACGTGCACCAATTCACTGACTCTATGAACAATAAGTTTCTCTGCGAAATCTTTGCTCTTCAACTTTGAGAGAGTAAACGGATTCATACCGCCAAAAATTTTTTTTTTCTTTTTCTCCAAAATTTTTATGAGACATTGCTCAATTGAGGCATACTAAATTGAGCCAGTTCTCCACACCTGGATTTAAAATCATCTGCATAATACCTCTTGCACAGCGAACAGTTTCTATGGATTCACACGCCGCGCCTAATCTTCTTAACGTCACCTTTCAAAGTGAACAAAGCCTGCAACATTTACTAGCTTTTTGAACAAGAAAATACTTTATGAACTCTCTGAACTTTGAGAAATTAAAGGGATTCATACCGTTAAAAAATTTGCTTCCTTTTCTCTTCCAATCTTTTTCCGGAACATTGCTCAATTGAAGCATACTGAATCGAGTGAGTTGACCACACTTAGATTAAAAATCGTCTGCATAATACCTATTGCATAGCGAAAAATTTCAATTGATTCACAGGACAGCGCCTGATTGTTTTAACTTTACCTTTCAAAGTGAACCATACGTGCACCAATTCATTGACTCTATGAACAATAAGTTTCTCTGCGAAATCTTTGCTCTTCAACTTTGAGAGAGTAAACGGATTCATACCGCCAAAAAATTTTTTTTTCTTTTTCTCCAAAATTTTTATGAGACATTGCTCAATTGAGGCATACTAAATTGAGCCAGTTCTCCACACCTGGATTTAAAATCATCTGCATAATACCTCTTGCACAGCGAAAAGTTTCTATGGATTCACACGCCGCGCCTAATCTTCTTAACGTCACCTCTCAAAGTGAACAAAGCCTGCATCATTTACTAGCTTTTTGAACAAGAAAATACTTTATGAACTCTCTGAACTTTGAGAAATTAAAGGGATTCATACCGTTAAAAAATTTGCTTCCTTTTCTCTTCCAATCTTTTTCCGGAACATTGCTCAATTGAAGCATACTGAATCGAGTGAGTTGACCACACTTAGATTAAAAATCGTCTGCATAATACCTATTGCACAGCGAAAAATTTCAATTGATTCACAGGACAGCGCCTGATCGTTTTACCTTTACCTTTCAAAGTGAACCATACGTGCACCAATTCACTGACTCTATGAACAATAAGTTTCTCTGCGAAATCTTTGCTCTTCAACTTTGAGAGAGTAAACGGATTCATACCCCCAAAAAAATTTTTTTCTTTTTCTCCAAAATTTTTATGAGACATTACTCAATTGAGGCATACTAAATTTAGCGAGTTCTCCACACCTGGATTTAAGATCATCTGCATAATACCTCTTGCACAGCGGAAAGTTTCAATTGATTCACAGGGCAGCACCTGATCTTTTTAACTTTACCTTTCAAAGTGAACCATACGTGCACCAATTCACTGACTCTATGAACAATAAGTTTCTCTGCGAAATCTTTGCTCTTCAACTTTGAGAGAGTAAACGGATTCATACCGCCAAAAAATTTTTTTTTCTTTTTCTCCAAAATTTTTATGAGACATTGCTCAATTGAGGCATACTAAATTGAGCCAGTTCTCCACACCTGGATTTAAAATCATCTGCATAATACCTCTTGCACAGCGAAAAGTTTCTATGGATTCACACGCCGCGCCTAATCTTCTTAACGTCACCTCTCAAAGTGAACAAAGCCTGCATCATTTACTAGCTTTTTGAACAAGAAAATACTTTATGAACTCTCTGAACTTTGAGAAATTAAAGGGATTCATACCGTTAAAAAATTTGCTTCCTTTTCTCTTCCAATCTTTTTCCGGAACATTGCTCAATTGAAGCATACTGAATCGAGTGAGTTGACCACACTTAGATTAAAAATCGTCTGCATAATACCTATTGCACAGCGAAAAATTTCAATTGATTCACAGGACAGCGCCTGATCGTTTTACCTTTTACCTTTCAAAGTGAACCATACGTGCACCAATTCACTGACTCTATGAACAATAAGTTTCTCTGCGAAATCTTTGCTCTTCAACTTTGAGAGAGTAAACGGATTCATACCCCAAAAAAATTTTTTTCTTTTTCTTCAAAATTTTTATGAGACATTACTCAATTGAGGCATACTAAATTTAGCGAGTTCTCCACACCTGGATTTAAGATCATCTGCATAATACCTCTTGCACAGCGGAAAGTTTCAATTGATTCACAGGGCAGCACCTGATCTTTTTAACTTTACCTTCCAAAGTGAACCATACGTGCACCAATTCACTGACTCTATGAACAATAAGTTTCTCTGCGAAATCTTTGCTCTTCAACTTTGAGAGAGTAAACGGATTCATACCGCCAAAAAAATTTTTTTTCTTTTTCTCCAAAATTTTTATGAGACATTGCTCAATTGAGGCATACTAAATTGAGCCAGTTCTCCACACCTGGATTTAAAATCATCTGCATAATACCTCTTGCACAGCGAAAAGTTTCTATGGATTCACACGCCGCGCCTAATCTTCTTAACGTCACCTTTCAAAGTGAACAAAGCCTGCATCATTTACTAGCTTTTTGAACAAGAAAATACTTTATGAACTCTCTGAACTTCGAGAAATTAAAGGGATTCATACCGTTAAAAAATTTGCTTCCTTTTCTCTTCCAATCTTTTTCCGGAACATTGCTCAATTGAAGCATACTGAATCGAGTGAGTTGACCACACTTAGATTAAAAATCGTCTGCATAATACCTATTGCACAGCGAAAAATTTCAATTGATTCACAGGACAGCGCCTGATCGTTTTAACTTTACCTTTCAAAGTGAACCATACGTGCACCAATTCACTGACTCTATGAACAATAAGTTTCTCTGCGAAATCTTTGCTCTTCAACTTTGAGAGAGTAAACGGATTCATACCGCCAAAAATTTTTTTTTTCTTTTTCTCCAAAATTTTTATGAGACATTGCTCAATTGAGGCATACTAAATTGAGCCAGTTCTCCACACCTGGATTTAAAATCATCTGCATAATACCTCTTGCACAGCGAAAAGTTTCTATGGATTCACACGCCGCGCCTAATCTTCTTAACGTCACCTTTCAAAGTGAACAAAGCCTGCATCATTTACTAGCTTTTTGAACAAGAAAATACTTTATGAACTCTCTGAACTTCGAGAAATTAAAGGGATTCGTACCGTTAAAAAATTTGCTTCCTTTTCTCTTCCAATCTTTTTCCGGAACATTGCTCAATTGAAGCATACTGAATCGAGTGAGTTGACCACACTTAGATTAAAAATCGTCTGCATAATACCTATTGCACAGCGAAAAATTTCAATTGATTCGCAGGACAGCGCCTGATCGTTTTAACTTCACCTTTCAAAGTGAACCATACGTGCACCAATTCACTGACTCTATGAACAATAAGTTTCTCTGCGAAATCTTTGCTCTTCAACTTTGAGAGAGTAAACGGATTCATACCGCCAAAAAATTTTTTTTTCTTTTTCTCCAAAATTTTTACGAGACATTGCTCAATTGAGTCATACTAAATTGAGCCAGTTCTCCACACCTGGATTTAAAATCATCTGCATAATACCTCTTGCACAGCGAAAAGTTTCTATGTATTCACACGCCGCGCCTAATCTTCTTAACGTCACCTTTCAAAGTGAACAAAACCTGCATCATTTACTAGCTTTTTGAACAAGAAAATACTTTATGAACTCTCTGAACTTCGAGAAATTAAAGGGATTCATACCGTTAAAAAATTTGCTTCCTTTTCTCTTCCAATCTTTTTCCGGAACATTGCTCAATTGAAGCATACTGAATCGAGTGAGTTGACCACACTTAGATTAAAAATCGTCTGCATAATACCAATTGCACAGCGAAAAATTTCAATTGATTCACAGGACAGCGCCTGATCGTTTTAACTTTACCTTTCAAAGTGAACCATACGTGCACCAATTCACTGACTCTATGAACAATAAGTTTCTCTGCGAAATCTTTGCTCTTCAACTTTGAGAGAGTAAACGGATTCATACCGCCAAAAAATTTTTTTTTCTTTTTCTCCAAAATTTTTATGAGACATTGCTCAATTGAGGCATACTAAATTTAGCGAGTTCTCCACAATTGGATTTAAAATCATCTGCATAATACCTCTTGCACAGCGAAAAGTTTCAATTGATTCACAGGGCAGCACCTGATCTTTTTAACTTTACCTTTCAAAGTGAACCATACGTGCACCAATTCACTGACTCTATGAACAATAAGTTTCTCTGCGAAATCTTTGCTCTTCAACTTTGAGAGAGTAAACGGATTCATACCGCCAAAAATATTTTTTTTTCTTTTTCTCCAAAATTTTTATGAGACATTGCTCAATTGAGGCATACTAAATTGAGCCAGTTCTCCACACCTGGATTTAAAATCAGCTGCATAATACCTCTTGCACAGCGAAAAGTTTCTATGGATTCACACGCCGCGCCTAATCTTCTTAACGTCACTTTTCAAAGTGAACAAAGCCTGCATCATTTACTAGCTTTTTGAACAAGAAAATACTTTATGAACTCTCTGAACTTTGAGAAATTAAAGGGATTCATACCGTTAAAAAATTTGCTTCCTTTTCTCTTCCAATCTTTTTCCGGAACATTGCTCAATTGAAGCATACTGAATCGAGTGAGTTGACCACACTTAGATTAAAAACCGTCTGCATAATACCTATTGCACAGCGAAAGATCTCAATTGATTCACAGGACAGCGCCTGATCGTTTTAACTTTACCTTTCAAAGTGAACCATACGTGCACCAATTCACTGACTCTATGAACAATAAGTTTCTCTGCGAAATCTTTGCTCTTCAACTTTGAGAGAGTAAACGGATTCATACCGCCAAAAATTTTTTTTTTCTTTTTCTCCAAAATTTTTATGAGACATTGCTCAATTGAGGCATACTAAATTGAGCCAGTTCTCCACACCTGGATTTAAAATCATCTGCATAATACCTCTTGCACAGCGAAAAGTTTCTATGGATTCACACGCCGCGCCTAATCTTCTTAACGTCACCTTTCAAAGTGAACAAAGCCTGCATCATTTACTAGCTTTTTGAACAAGAAAATACTTTATGAACTCTCTGAACTTTGAGAAATTAAAGGGATTCATACCGTTAAAAAATTTGCTTCCTTTTCTCTTCCAATCTTTTTCCGGAACATTGCTCAATTGAAGCATACTGAATCGAGTGAGTTGACCACACTTAGATTAAAAACCGTCTGCATAATACCTATTGCACAGCGAAAGATCTCAATTGATTCACAGGACAGCGCCTGATCGTTTTAA
Source organism: Convolutriloba macropyga (assembly GCF_964194025.1). Lineage (NCBI taxonomy): Eukaryota > Metazoa > Xenacoelomorpha > Acoela > Convolutidae > Convolutriloba > Convolutriloba macropyga. The sequence goes on along the minus strand of NC_134475.1, from coordinate 53,932,581 downwards.
CTTTACCTTTCAAAGTGAACCATACGTGCACCAATTCACTGACTCTATGAACAATAAGTTTCTCTGCGAAATCTTTGCTCTTCAACTTTGAGAGAGTAAACGGATTCATACCCCCAAAAAAATTTTTTTCTTTTTCTCCAAAATTTTTATGAGACATTACTCAATTGAGGCATACTAAATTTAGCGAGTTCTCCACACCTGGATTTAAGATCATCTGCATAATACCTCTTGCACAGCGGAAAGTTTCAATTGATTCACAGGGCAGCACCTGATCTTTTTAACTTTACCTTTCAAAGTGAACCATACGTGCACCAATTCACTGACTCTATGAACAATAAGTTTCTCTGCGAAATCTTTGCTCTTCAACTTTGAGAGAGTAAACGGATTCATACCGCCAAAAAATTTTTTTTCTTTTTCTCCAAAATTTTTATGAGACATTGCTCAATTGAGGCATACTAAATTGAGCCAGTTCTCCACACCTGGATTTAAAATCATCTGCATAATACCTCTTGCACAGCGAAAAGTTTCTATGGATTCACACGCCGCGCCTAATCTTCTTAACGTCACCTTTCAAAGTGAACAAAGCCTGCATCATTTACTAGCTTTTTGAACAAGAAAATACTTTATGAACTCTCTGAACTTCGAGAAATTAAAGGGATTCATACCGTTAAAAAATTTGCTTCCTTTTCTCTTCCAATCTTTTTCCGGAACATTGCTCAATTGAAGCATACTGAATCGAGTGAGTTGACCACACTTAGATTAAAAATCGTCTGCATAATACCTATTGCACAGCGAAAAATTTCAATTGATTCACAGGACAGCGCCTGATTGTTTTAACTTTACTTTTCAAAGTGAACCAAGCCTACATCATTTACTGGCTTTTTGAACAAGAAATTCCTTTACGAACATTCTGCTCTTGAACTTTGAGAATCTAAAGGAATTCATGCCTTTAAAAAAATTGGCTTCCTTTTTTCTTCCAATCTTTTTCCGAAACATTGCTCAATTGGGGCATACTGAATAGAGCGGGTTGTCCACACTTAGATTAGAAATCATCTGCATAATACCTATTGCACAGCAAAAAGTTTCAATTGATTCTTAGGGCAGCGCCTAATCTCCTTAACGTTACCTTTCAAGGTTAACCAAGCCTGCATCCTTTACTGGCTTTTTGAATAAGAAATTCCTTTATGAACTCTCTGCTCTTGAACTCTGAGAAATTAAAGGGATTCATACCGTTAAAAAATTTGTTTCCTTTTCTCTTCCAATCTTTTCCCGAACCATTGCTCAATTGACGCATACTGAATGGAGCAAGTTGTCCACACTTAGATTAAAAATCACCTGCGTAAAACCTATTGCACAGCGAAAAATTTCAATTGATTCACAGGACAGCGCCTGATCGTTTTAACTTTACTTTTCAAAGTGAACCAAGCCTACATCATTTACTCGCTTTTTGAACCAGAAATTCCTTTGCGAACTCTCTGCTCTTGAACTTTGAGAATTTAAAGGGATTCATACCGTTAAAAAATTTGCTTCCTTTTCTCTTCCAATGTTTTTCCGGAACATTGCTCAATTGAGGCATACTGAATAGAGCGAGTTGACCACACTTAAGTTAAACATCATCTGCATAATACCTATTGCACATCGAAAAATTTAAATTGACTAACAGGGCAGCGCCTGATCATTTTAACTTTACCTTTCTAAGTGAACCAAGCCTGCAGCAATTTACTGACTTTTTGCATAAGAAATTCCTTTATGAACTCTTTGCTTTTCAACTTTGAGAAAGTAAACGGAATCATACCGCTAAAAATTTTTACTTCCGTTTCTCTTTCAATATTTTCCCGAAACATTGCTCAACTCAGGCATACTAAATTAAGCGAGTTGTCCACACCTGGATTAAAAGTCATTTGCATAATACCTCTTGCACAGCGAAAAGTTTCAACTGATTCACAGGGCACCACCTGATCTTTTTAACTTTACCTTTCAAACTGAACCATACGTTCACCAATTCACTGACTCTATGAACAATAAGTTTCTCTGCGAAATCTTTGCTCTTCAACTTTGAGAGAGTAAACGGAATCATACCGCTAAAAAATTTTGCTTCTTATTCTCCAAAATTTTTATGAGACATTGCTCAATTGAGGCATACTAAATTTAGCGAGTTCTCCACACCTTGATTTAAAATCATCTGCAAAATACCTCTTGCACAGCAAAAAGTTTCAATTGATTCACAGGGCAGCACCTGATCTTTTTAACTTTACCTTTCAAAGTGAACCATACGTGCACCAATTCACTGACTCTATGAACAATAAGTTTCTCTGCGAAATCTTTGCTCAACAACTTTGAGAAAGTAAACGGATTCATAGCGATAAAAAACTGTGCTTCGTTTTCTCTTCCAAAATTTTTCCGAAAAAATGCTCATTTGAGGCATACTAAATTGAGTGAGTTGTCCACTCTTGGATTAAAAATCATCTGCATAAAACCTCTTGCACAGCGAAAAGTCTCAATTGATTCACAAGGCAGCACCTGATTTTGTTTACTTTACCTTTCAAAGTGAACCATACGTGCACCAATTCACTGACTCTATGAACAATAAGTTTCTCTGCGAAATCTTTGCTCTTCAACTTTGAGAGAGTAAACGGATCCATACCGCCAAAAAATTTTTTATTCTTTTTCTCCAAATTTTTTATGAGACATTGCTCAATTGAGGCATACTAAATTGAGCCAATTCTCCACACCTGGATTTAAAATCATCTGCATAATACCTCTTGCACAGCGAAACTTTCTATGGATTCACACGCCGCGCCTAAACTTCTTAACGTCACCTATCAAAGTGAACAAAACCTGCATCATTTAGTGGCTTTTTGAACAAGAAAATCCTTTATGAACTCTCTGAACTTTGAGAAATTAGAGGGATTCATACCGTTAAAAAATTTGCTTCCTCTTCTCTTCCAATCTTTTTCCGGAACATTGCTCAATTGAAGCATACTGAATCGAGTGAGTTGACCACACTTAGATTAAAAATCGTCTGCATAATACCTATTGCACAGCGAAAAAATTCAATTGATTCACAGGACAGCGCCTGATTGTTTTAACTTTACTTTTCAAAGTGAACCAAGCCTACATCATTTACTGGTTTTTTGAACAAGAAATTCCTTTACGAACTCTCTGCTCTTGAACTTTGAGAATCTAAAGGGATTCATGCCTTTGAAAAAATTGGCTTCCTTTTTTCTTCCAGTCTTTTTCCGAAACATTGCTCAATTGGGGCGTACTGAATAGAGCGAGTTGTCCACACTTAGATTAAAAATCATCTGCATAATACCTATTGCACAGCAAAAAGTTTCAATTGATTCACAGGGCAGCGCCTAATCTCCTTAACGTTACCTTTCAAAGTTAACCAAGCCTGCATCCTTTACTGGCTTTTTGAATAAGAAATTCCTTTATGAACTCTCTGCTCTTGAACTCTGAGAAATTAAAGGGATTCATACCGTTAAAAAATTTGTTTCCTTTTCTCTTCCAATCTTTTTCCGAAACATTGCTCAATTGGCGCATACTGAATAGAGCGAGTTGTCCACACTTAGATTAAAATCACCTGCATAATACCTATTGCACAGCGGAAAATTTCAATTGATTCACAGGGCAGCACCTGATCTTCTTAACATTACCTTTCAAAGAGAAACAAGCCTGCATCATTTACTGGCTTTTTGGACAAGAAATTCCTTTATGAACTCTCTGCTCTTGAACTTTGAGAAATTAAAGGGATTCATACCGTTAGAAAATTTGCTTCCTTCTCTCCTCCAATCTTTATCCGAAACATTGCTCAATTGACGCATACTGAATAGAGCGAGTTGTCCACATTTAGATTAAAAATCACCTGCATAATTCCTATTGCACAGCAAAAAAATTTCAATTGATTCACAGGGCAGCACCTGTTCTTTTTAACTTTACCTTTCAAAGCGAACCATACGTGCATCAATTCACTGACTTTATGAACAATAAGTTTCTCTGCCAACTCTTTGCCCTTCAACTTTGAGAGAGTAAACGGAATCATCCTGCTAAAAAATTGTTGATTCCTTTTCTCCAAAATTTTTATGAGACATTGCTCAATTGAGGCATATTGAATAGCGCCAGTTGTCCACATTTAGATTAAAAATCATCTGCATAATCCCCATTGCTCAGCGAAAAGTTTCAATTGACTCACATGGCAGCGCTTGATCTCTTAACTTTTCCTTTCAAAGTGAACCAAGCCTGCATCAATTTACTGACTTGATGAACAATGAGTTCCTCTGCGAACTCTTTGCTCTTCAACGTTGAGAGAGTAAACTGATTTGTACTTTTGCTCTCTTTTCACTTCCAAAGGTTTACCGAAACTTTGCTCAATTGAGGAATACTAAATGGAGCGAGTTGTCCTTACTTGGAATAAAAATAATCTACTTTATAGCTATTGCACAGCGAAAAGTTTCAATTGATTCACAGGGCAGCACCTGATTGTTTTATCTTTTAATTTGAAAATGATTAATGCTTGCGTCAGTTCAATGACTCTATGAACGATAAGTTTTTCTGCGAACTCTTTGCTCTTCAACTTTGAGAGAGTAAACGGAATCATACCGCTAAAATTTTTTTTTCCTTTTCTCCAAACTTTTTATGAGACATTGCTCTATTGAGTCATATTGATTAGAGCGAGTTGTCCATATTTAAATTAAAAATCATCCGCATGATACCTATTGCACGTCGAAATCTTCAGTTGATTCACAGGGCAGCACCTGATCTTTTTAACTTTACCTTCAAAACGAACCATACGTGCATCAATTCACTGACTCTATGAACAAAAATGTTTCTCTGCGAACTCTTTGCTCTTCAACTTTGAGAGTAAATGGAATCATACCGCTAATTTTTTTTCCTTTTCTCCAAACTTTTTATGAGACATTGATCAATTGAGTCATATTGAATAGAGCGATTTGTCCACATTTAGATTAAAAATCATCTAGATGATCCCCATTGCTCAGCGAAAAGTTTCAATTGATTCACAGGGCAGCGCTTGATCTCTTAAACTTTCCCTTTCAAAGTGAACCAAGCGTACTTGATGATCAGTAAGTTCCTCTGCCAACTCTTTGCTCTTCAACTTTGAGAGAGTAAACTGATTCTTACCGCTGAAAAGTTCTGCTCTCTTTTCACTTCCAAAGTTTTACCAAAAGTTTGCTCAATTGAGGAATACTAAATGGATCGAGTTGTCCATACTTGGATTAAAAATCATCCGCTTTATAGCTATTGCACAGCGAAAAGTTTCAATTGATTCACAGGGCAGCACCTGATTGTTTTATCTTTAAATTTGAAAGTGATTAACCCGGTGCTACGATTCTCATTCTTCTTGCCAAGTTCCTATTTGGCACTCACCAAGACCAGAAGAAATCCTATCAGGAATCCTATTGGGAAACTTACCAAGAATTGTAGGTGGTGGTAAGTATATGCAAGTTCTCACTTTTCCCACTAGGAATTTTGAGAAACCTCGGATTCCCAGCAAGAAAAATGGGCACGATAAGAATCTTGCTAGGAAAATTTGAGACTCCTTAGGATTCTTGTCAGGAAAGTGGGAGATAATGGGTTTCCCAGTGAGAAAAATGAGAAAACAGTGGGATTGTTTTGAGGGAAAATCAGTACTAGAGTTAGCCAGGACCCGCGAAAAACTGTCCCAGAGAAGCCGGGACAGTAAAACATTAAAGAACACTATAAGGGGAGGGACCCAGAGAAGCCGGGAACCTAACAAAACAAAAGCTGTCCCAGAGAAGCCAGGACAGAAAAGAAGAAGCACACAAGGGTTGGGGAGGGACCCAGAGAAGCCGGGACCCAAACAGAACAAAATGCTGTCCCAGAGAAGCCGGGACAGTAAAGCACACAATAAGGGGGGAGGGACCCAGAGAAGCCGGGTCCCTAACAAAACAAAGGCTGTTCCAGAGAAGCCAGGACAGAAAAACAGAAGCACACAAGGGTTGGGGAGAGAACCAGAGAAGCCGGGACCCTAATAGAACAAATTGCTGTCCCAGGGAAGCCGGGACAGTTAAGCACACAATAAGGGGGAGCGACCCAGAGAAGCCGGGTCCCTAACAAAACAAAGGCTGTCCCAGAGAAGCCAGGACAGAAAGGCAGAAGCACACAAGGGTTGGGGAGGGACCCAGAGAAGCCGGGACCCTAAGAGAACAGAAGCTCACAAAGGAGCCGAGAGGCAACAGCAGCAAGTGCTCTTGAGATGCATTCAATAAGTGATATCAAGGCCACGCTGTCAAGCGGTGCATCAAAATCACCCAAACCATGCATCTCGAGAAAAGAGGGGAAGGGACCAGATAAGCCAGGACCCGCGAAAAACTGTCCCAGAGAAGCCGGGACATTGAAGCACAAAAGAACACAATAAGGGAAGGGACCCAGAGAAGCCGGGACCCTAACAAAACAAAAGCTGTCCCAGAGAAGCCAGGACAGAAAAGCAGAAGCACACAAGGGTTGGGGAGGGACCCAGAGAAGCCGGGACCCTAATAGAACAAAATGCTGTCCCAGAGAAGCCGGGACAGTTAAGCACACAATAAGGGGGTAGGGACCCAGAGAAGCCGGGTCCCTAACAAAACAAAGGCTGTCCCAGAGAAGCCAGGACAGAAAAGCAGAAGCACACAAGGGTTGGGGAGGGACCCAGAGAAGCCGGGACCCTAAGAGAACTAAATGCTGTCCCAGAGAAGCCGGGACAGTAAAGCACATAATAAGGGGGAGGGACCCAGGGAAGCCGGGTCCCTAACAAAACAAAGGCTGTCCCAGAGAAGCCAGGACAAAAAAGCAGAAGCACACAAAGGATGGGGAGGGACCCAGATAAGCAGGGATCCTAACAGAACAGAAGCTCCAAAAGTAGCCGGGAGGCAGCAGCAGCAAGTGCTCTTGAGATGCATTCAATGAGTGATATCAAGGCCACGCTGTCAAGCGGTGCATCAAAATCACCCAAATAATGCATCTCGAGAAAAGAGGGGAAGGGACCCAGATAAGCCAGGACCCGCGAAAAATTGTCCCAGAGAAGCCGGGACAGTAAAACATAAAAGAACACTATAAGGGGAGGGACCCAGAGAAGCTGGGAACCTAACAAAACAAAAGCTGTCCCAGAGAAGCCAGGACAGAAAAGAAGAAGCACACAAGGGTTAGAGAGGGACCCAGAGAAGCCGGGACCCTAAGAGAACAAAATGCTGTCCCAGAGAAGCCGGGACAGTAAAGCACACAATAAGGGGGAGGGACCCAGAAAATCCGGGTCCCTAACAAAACAAAGGCTGTCCCAGAGAAGCCAGGACAGAAAAGCAGAAGCACAAAAAGGATGGGGAGGGACCCAGAGAAGCCGGGATCCTAACAGAACAGAAGCTCCCAAAGGAGCCGGGAGGCAGCAGCAGCAGCAAGTTTTCTTGAGATGCATTCAATGAGTGATATCAAGGCCACGCTGTCAAGCGGTGCATCAAAATCACCCAAACCATGCATCTCGAGAAAAGAGGGGAAGGGACCCAGATAAGCCAGGACCCGCCAAAAAACTGTCCCAGAGAAGCCGGGACACTGAAGCACAAAAGAACACAATAAGGGGAGGGACCCAGAGAAGCCGGGACCCTAACAAAACAAAAGCTGTCCCAGGGAAGCCAGGACAGAAAAGCAGAAGCACACAAGAGTTGGGGAGGGACCCAGAGAAGCCGGGACCCTAATAGAACAAAATGCTGTCCCAGAGAAGCCGGGACAGTTAAGCACACAATAAGGGGGAGGGACCCAGAGAATCCGGATCCCTAACGAAACAAAGGCTGTCCCAGAGAAGCCAGGAAGAAAAGCAGAAGCTTACAAAGGATGGGGAGGGTCCCAGAGAAGCCGGGACACTAAAAGAAAAAAATGCTGTCCCAGAGAAGCAGGGACAGTAAAGCACAAAATAAGGGGGGAGGGACCCAGAGAAAACCTTTTGCTAGTGTAAAACCAAGCTACAACAGTCCTCCCATCTTTTGTTATTTGAAACAGGATGCAATCAACAGTCTCCTATGACCTCAATCAATTTTGAAATGGTCTTTTCGATTCGAAGAAATGATAAATCTCGTTCGCGACAGTTGTCCAACACAAAATTTGAATTGAACTGCCTTCCTAACAAACCAGTGAGGCTCCCATAGACAACAATTTTTGTAAATAGCGTGTTTTGTAACCATACGTCAATATACAGTCAGTCATATGCGAAAGATAACACTCAAAAACGAAAACTGAAGAAAATTTTGGGTTCATTTTACCACTTAAGTTGAGTTTTGGAGAGGAAAATTTGTCAGAAAAAAGCTTTCGCCAGTATAAAACCACGCTACTACAGTCCTCCCATCTTTTTTATTTGAAACAGGGTGTAATCAACAGTCTCCTACGACCTCAAACAATTTTGAAATGGTCTTTTCGATTCGAAAAAATGATAAATCTCATTCGCGACAGTTGTCCAACACGAAATTTGAATTGAACTGCCATCCTAACACACCAGTGAGGCTCTCAAAGACATAACTTTTCGTAAATTGTGTGTTTTGCAACCATACGTCAAAATGTGACCAGTCATATGCAATAGATAACAGGAAAAACGAGAGCTGAAGAAAAATTTGGGTTCATTTTACCCCTAATGTTGAGTTTTGGAAAGAAAAAATTATGAGAAAAAACTTTTCGCTAGTTTAAAACTACTCTAAAAGAGTCCTCCCAACTTTTGGTATTTGAATCAGGACTTAAGCAATAGTCTCCTTTGACTTCGAACAATTTTGAAACGGTTTTTTCAATTCGAAGAAATGATAAATCTCATTCGCGACAGTTGTCCAACACGAAATATGAAATGTACTGCCATCCTAACAAACCAGTGAGGCTCTCATAGACTACAATTTTTGTAAATAGCGTGTTTTGTAACCATACGTCAATATATGATCAGTCATAGGCGAAAGATAACACTTAAAAACGAAAACTGAAGAAAATTTTGGGTTCACTTTACCCCTTAATTTAAGTTTTGGAGAGAAAAAATCATGACAAAAACCTTTCCCTAGTGTGAAACCACGCCACTTTAGTCCTCCTATCTTTTGGTATTTGAATCAGGATGTAAGCAATGATCTCCTCTGACCTCAAACAATTTTGAAATGGTCTTTTCGATTCGAAGAATTGATAAATCTCATTCGCGACAGTTGCCGTTGTCCAACACGAAATTCGAATTGAACTGTCATCCTAACCAACCAGTGAGGATCTCAAGGACAATACTTTTTGTAAATAGCATGTTATCGAAACATACGTCAAAATGTGACCAGTCATATGCGATAGATAACAGGAAAAACGAGAACTGAAGAAAATTTTGGGTTCATTTTACCCCTTAAGTTGAGTTTTTGGAGAAAAAAAATTATCGGAAAAACCTTTCGCTAGTTTAAAATCAAGCTACAACAGTCCTCCCATCTTTTGGTGTTTGATTCAGGACGTAAGCAATAGTCTCCTTTGACTTCGAACAATTTTGAAACGGTTTTTTCAATTCGAAGAAATGCAAAATCTCATTCGCGACATTTGTCCAACACGAAATTTGAATTGAACTGCCATTCTAACAAACCACTGAGGCTCTCATCGACAAAAATTTTGTAAATATCGTGTTTTGTAACCATACGTTAATATACGATCAGTCATATGCGAAAGATAACACTTGGAAACGAAAACTGAATAAAATTTTGGGTTCATTTTACCCATTAAGTTAAGTTTTGGAGAGAAAAAATCATGACAAAAACCTTTCCCTTGTGTGAAATCACGTCACTTTAGTCCTCCTATCTTTTGGTATTTGAATCAGGATGTAATCAACAGTCTCCTATGACCTCAAAAATTTTGAAATGGTCTTTTCGATTCGAAGAAATGATAAATCTCATTCGCGACAGTTGTCCAACACGAAATTTGAATTGAACTGCCATTGAATTGAACTGCCATTGTGCCAACACGAAAATTGAATTGAACTGTCATCCTAACCAACCAGTCAGGCTCTCAAGGACAACTCTTTTTGTAAATAGCATATTATCTAAACATAAATCAAAATATGACCAGTCATATGCGATAGATAACAGGAAAAACGAGAACTGAAGAAAATTTTGGTTTCATTTTACCCCTTAAGTTGAGTTTTGGAGAGAACAATTTATCAGAAAAACCTTTCGCTAGTGTAAAACCACGCTACAACACTCCTCCCAACTTCTGTTATTTGAAACAGGATGTAATCAACGGTCTCCTATGACCTCAAACAATTTTGAAATAGTTATTTCGATTCGAAGAAATGATAAATCTCATTCCAGACAATCGTCCAACACAAAATTTGAATTGAACTGCCATCCTAACAAACCAGTGAGGCTCCCATAGGCAACAATCTTTGTAAATAGCGTGTTTTGCAACCATAGGTCAAAATACGATCAGTCATATGCGAAAGATAACACCTAAAAACGAAAACTGAAGAAAATTTTGGGTTCATTTTACATCTTAAGTTAAATTTTGGAAAGAAAAAATCATCAGAAAAAACCTTTCGCTAGTTTAACACAAAACTACAACAGTCCTCTCATCTTTTGGTTTTTGAATCAGAGCGTAAGCAATAGTCTCCTTTGACTTCGAACAAATTTGAAACGGTTTTTTCAATTCGAAGAAATGATAAATCTCATTCGCGACAGTTGTCCAACACAAAATTGGAAATGAACTGCCATCCTAACAATTCAGTGAGGCTCCCATAGACTACAATTTTCGTAAATAGCGTGTTTGGTAACCATACGTCAATATACGGTCAGTCATATCCGATAGATTACACTTAAAAACGAAAACTGAAGAAAATTTTGGGTTCATTTTACCCCTTAAGTTAAGTTTTGGAGAGAAAAAATCATCAGAAAAAACTTTCGCTAGTGTGAAACCACACTACGTTAGTCTTCCTATCTCTTGGTATTTGAATCAGGATGTAAGCAATAATTTCCTATGACCTCAAACAATTTTGAAATGGTCTCTTCGATTCGAAGAATTGATAAATCTTATTCGCGGTTGCCCAACATGAAATTTGAATTGAACTGTCATCCTAACCAACCAGTCAGGCTCTCAAGGACAATACTTATTGTAAATAGCATGTTATCTAAACATACGACAAAATATGACCAGTCATATGTGATAGATAACAGGAAAAACGAGAACTGAAGAAAAATTTGGGTTCATTTTACATCTTAAGTTAAATTTTGGAAAGAAAAAATCATCAGAAAAAACCTTTCGCTAGTTTAACACAAAACTACAACAGTCCTCTCATCTTTTGGTTTTTGAATCAGAGCGTAAGCAATAGTCTCCTTTGACTTCGAACAAATTTGAAACGGTTTTTTCAATTCGAAGAAATGATAAATCTCATTCCAGACAATCGTCCAACACAAAATTTGAATTGAACTGCCATCCTAACAAACCAGTGAGGCTCCCATAGGCAACAATCTTTGTAAATAGCGTGTTTTGCAACCATAGGTCAAAATACGATCAGTCATATGCGAAAGATAACACCTAAAAACGAAAACTGAAGAAAATTTTGGGTTCATTTTACATCTTAAGTTAAATTTTGGAAAGAAAAAATCATCAGAAAAAACCTTTCGCTGGTTTAACACAAAACTACAACAGTCCTCTCATCTTTTGGTTTTTGAATCAGAGCGTAAGCAATAGTCTCCTTTGACTTCGAACAAATTTGAAACGGTTTTTTCAATTCGAAGAAATGATAAATCTCATTCGCGACAGTTGTCCAACACAAAATTGGAAATGAACTGCCATCCTAACAATTCAGTGAGGCTCCCATAGACTACAATTTTCGTAAATAGCGTGTTTGGTAACCATACGTCAATATACGGTCAGTCATATCCGATAGATTACACTTAAAAACGAAAACTGAAGAAAATTTTGGGTTCATTTTACCCCTTAAGTTAAGTTTTGGAGAGAAAAAATCATCAGAAAAAACTTTCGCTAGTGTGAAACCACACTACGTTAGTCTTCCTATCTCTTGGTATTTGAATCAGGATGTAAGCAATAATTTCCTATGACCTCAAACAATTTTGAAATGGTCTCTTCGATTCGAAGAATTGATAAATCTTATTCGCGGTTGCCCAACATGAAATTTGAATTGAACTGTCATCCTAACCAACCAGTCAGGCTCTCAAGGACAATACTTTTTGTAAATAGCATGTTATCTAAACATACGACAAAATATGACCAGTCATATGTGATAGATAACAGGAAAAACGAGAACTGAAGAAAAATTTGGGTTCATTTTACCCCTAATGTTGAGTTTTGGAGAGAAAAAATTATCAGAAAAAACTTTTCGCTAGTTTAAAACCACTCTAAAAGAGTCCTCCCTGCTTTTGGTATTTGAATCAGGACGTAAGCAATAGTCTCCTTTGACTTCGAACAATTTTGAAACGGTTTTTTCAATTCGAAGAATTAATAAATCTCATTCGCGACAGTTGTCCAACACGAAATATGAATTGTACTGCCATCCTAACAAACCAGTGAGGCTCTCATAGACTACAATTTTTGGAAATAGCGTGTTTGGTAACCATACGTCAATATACGATCAGTCATATGCAATAGATTACACTTAGAAACGAAAACTGAAGAAAATTTTGGGTTCATTTTACCCCTTAAGTTAAGTTTTGGAGAGAAAAAATCATCATAAAAAACTTTCGCTAGTGTGAAACCACACTACGTTAGTCTTCCTATCTCTTGGTATTTGAATCAGGATGTAAGCAATAATTTCCTATGACCTCAAACAATTTTGAAATGGTCTCTTCGATTCGAAGAATTGATAAATCTTATTCGCGGTTGCCCAACATGAAATTTGAATTGAACTGTCATCCTAACCAACCAGTCAGGCTCTCAAGGACAATACTTATTGTAAATAGCATGTTATCTAGACATACGACAAAATATGACCAGTCATATGTGATAGATAACAGGAAAAACGAGAACTGAAGAAAAATTTGAGTTCATTTTACCCCTAATGTTGAGTTTTGGAGAGAAAAAATTATCAGAAAAAACTTTTCGCTAGTTTAAAACCACTCTAAAAGAGTCCTCCCTACTTTTGGTATTTGAATCAGGACGTAAGCAATAGTCTCCTTTGACTTCGAACAATTTTGAAACGGTTTTTTCAATTCGAAGAATTAATAAATCTCATTCGCGACAGTTGTCCAACACGAAATATGAATTGTACTGCCCTCCTAACAAACCAGTGAGGCTCTCATAGACTACAATTTTTGGAAATAGCGTGTTTTGTAACCATACGTCAATATATGATCAGTCATATGCGAAAGATAACACTTAAAAACGAAAACTGAAGAAAATTTTGGGTTCACTTTACCCCTTAAGTTAAGTTTTGGAGAGAAAAAGAAAAAATCATCAGAAAAAAACCTTTCGCTAGTGTAAAACCACGGTAAGTTAGTCCTCCTATCTTTTGGTAATTGATTTAGGATGTAAGCAATAATCTCCTATGACCTCAAACAATTTTGAAATGGTCTTTTCGATTCGAAGCATTCATAAATCTTATTCGCGGTTGTCCAACACGAAATTTTAATTGAACTGTCAACATACCCAACCAGTCAGGCTCTCAAGGACAATACTTTTTGAAAATAACATGTTATCTAAACATACGTGAAAATATGACCAGTCATATGCGATAGATAACAGGAAAAACGAGAACTGAAGAAAATTTTGGGTACATTTTACCCCTAAAGTTGAGTTTTAGAGGGAAAAAATCATCAGAAAAAACCTTTCGCTAGTTTAAAACCACGCTACAACAGTCCTCCCATCTTTTGGTATTTGAATCAGGACGTAAGCAATAGTCTCCTTTACTTTCGAACAATTTTGAAACGGTTTTTTTAATTCGAAGAAGAGATAGATCTCATTCGCGACAGTTGTCCAACACGAAATTTGAATTGAACTGCCATCCTAACAAACCAGTGAGGCCCTCAGAGACAGCAATTTTTGTAATTAGCGTGTTTTGTAACCATACGTCAATATACGATCAGTCATATGCGAAAGATAACACTTAAAAACGAAAACTGAAGAAAATTTAGGGTTCATTTTACCCCTTAAGTTATGTTTTGGAGAGAAAAAATCATCAGAAAAAACCTTTCGCTAGTGTGAATCAAAGATACGTTAGTCCTCCTATCTCTTGGTTTTTGAATCAGGATGTAAGAAATAATCTCCTCTGACCTCAAACAATTTTGAAATGGTCTTTTCGGTTTGAAGAATTGAAAAATCTCATTCGCGGTTGTCCAACACGAAATTTGAATTGAACTGTCATCCTAACCAACCAGTCAGGCTCTCAAGGACAACACTTCTTGTAAATAGGATGTCATCTAAACATACGTCAAATTATGACCAGTCATATACGATAGATAACAGGAAAAAAGAGAACTGAAGAAAATTTCGGGTTCATTTTACCCCTTAAGTTGAGTTTTTGGAGAGAAAAAATTATCAGAAAAAACTTTTCGCTAGTTTAAAACCACTCTAAAAGAGTCCTCCCATCTTTTGGTATTTGATTCAGGACGTAAGCAATAGTCTCCTTTGACTTCGAACAATTTTGAAACTGTTTTTTCAATTTGAAGAAATGAAAAATCTCATTCGCGACAGTTGTCCAACACGAAATTTGAATTGAACTGCCATCCTAACAAACCACTGAGGCTCTCATAGAAAACAATTTTTGTAAATAGCCTTTTTTGTAACCATGCGCTAATATACGATCAGTCATATGCGAAAAATAACACTTAAAAACGAAAACTGAAGAAAATTTTGGGTTCATTTTACACCTTAAGTTGTTTTGGAGAGAACAAAATATCAGAAAAAACCTTTCGCTAGTGTGAAACCACGCTACGTTAGTCCTCCTATCTCTTGGTTTTTGAATCAGGATGTAAGAAATAATCTCCTCTGACCTCAAACAATTTTGAAATGGTCTTTTCGATTTGAAGAATTGATAAATCTCATTCGCGGGTGTCCAACACAAAATTTGAATTGAACTGTCATCCTAACTAATCAGTCAGGCTCTCAAGGACAAAACTTGTTGTAAATAGGATGTTATCTAAACATACGTCAGATTATGACCAGTCATATGCGACAGATAACAGGAAAAAAGAGAACTGAAGAAAATTTCGGGTTCATTTTACCGCTTAAGTTGAGTTTTGGAGAAAAAAATTATCAGAAAAAACCTTTCGCTAGTTTAAAATCACGCTACAACATTCCTCCCATCTTTTGGTATTTGATTCAGGACGTAAGCAATAGTCTCCTTTGACTTCGAACAATTTCGAAACGGTTTTTTCGATTCGAAGAAATGCAAAATCTCATTCGCGACAGTTGTCCAACACGAAATTTGAATTGAACTGCCATCCTAACAAACAACTGAGGCTCTCATCGACAACAATTTTGTAAATAGCGTGTTTTGTAACCATGCGCCAATATACGATCAGTCATATGCGAAAAATAACACTTAAAAACGAAAACTGAAGAAAATTTTGGGTTCATTTTACCCCTTAAGTTGTTTTGGAGAGAACAAATTATCAGAAAAAAACCTTTCGCTAGTGTGAAAGCGCGCTACGTTAGTCCTCCTATCTCTTGGTTTTTGAATCAGGATGTAAGAAATAATCTCCTCTGACCTCAAACAATTTTGAAATGGTCTTTTCGATTTGAAGAATTGATAAATCTCATTCGCGATTGTCCAACACGAAATTTGAATTGAACTGTCATCCTAACCAATCAGTCAGGCTCTCAAGGACAATACTTTTTGTAAATAGCATGTTATTTAAACATACGTCAAAATATGACCAGTCATATGCGATAGATAACAGGAAAAACGAGAACTGAAGAAAATTTTGGCTTCATTTTACCCCTTAAGTTGTTTTGGAGAGAACAAATTATCAGAAAAAACCTTTCGCTAGTGTGAAAGCGCGCTACGTTAGTCCTCCTATCTCTTGGTTTTTGAATCAGGATGTAAGAAATAATCTCCTATGACCTCAAACAATTTTGA
Organism: Convolutriloba macropyga; assembly: GCF_964194025.1. Taxonomy (NCBI): domain Eukaryota; kingdom Metazoa; phylum Xenacoelomorpha; order Acoela; family Convolutidae; genus Convolutriloba; species Convolutriloba macropyga. The sequence continues at coordinate 53,916,554 of NC_134475.1, read as the reverse complement.
AATGGTCTTTTCGATTCGAAGAAATGATAAATCTCATTCGCGACAGTTGTCCAACACGAAATTTGAATTGAACTGCCATCCTAACAAACCAGTGAGGCTCTCATGGACAAAAATTTTGGTAAATATCGTGTTTTGTAACCATACGTCAATATACGATCAGTCATATGAGAAAGATAACACTTGAAAACGAAAACTGAATAAAATTTTGGGTTCATTTTACCCCTTAAGTTAAGTTTTGGAGAGAAAAAATTATTGGAAAAAACTTTTCGCTAGTGTGAAACCACGCTACGTTAGTCCTTCTATCTTTTGGTGTTTGAATCAGGATGTAAGCTATAGTCTCCTATGACCTCAAACAATTTTGAAACTGTCTTTTCAATTCGAAATGATAAATCTCATTCGCAAAAATTGAAATTGAATTAAATTTGAAAGAAAACACAAAAGAAGTGGAACACTCGGAAAGAAGTTTTCAACAGAGATTGTAAATCATTTTCAATAAACTTGAACAAGAATTCTTGGAAACAGATTAATCGCGCTCAAAAGTTACGCAAAGTGTAGACAAAATTAAGCGGCCGTCTATTTCTCGAACAATGCAAGGCGATAAAAGTTTTTTCACATCAACTAAGGTGACATCACTATTCGCACACTGAATTAAATGATGATTTTCGTAGCAGCTACTGATCAATTCAAGCCCCTCGTCCAAATTCACTGCTACTCTGGAATGCTCGGTTGGTGACGAGTGATTTTCGAGTTTCTGTATAAGAAAACCCGTGAATGTTTTCGATGAGTCAAAATCAACAAGATGCACAGCTGCACTTTTTTCCGAAACATCAACAAATATGTCAGTCAACTGACCAAAACCTGTCGCGCCTTCTTTTTCATACTCAACAAAATGCACGCAGGTTTTGTTAACGTTCCAAGTACATTTACTGCCATGACAAGCATACATCTTAGAATCTAGCTCAAACGTCTTGCTTGACATTAAAGTCTCCCGGTTTCCATTTAATTCAATTACACGCTCCGTAGGCTGAAGCAATTTGAGTGAACCCACTGTTACCGTCTTTGAGTTTCCCTTTAACTTTTTCCTGAAAAATCGTCTTTGATGCCGTTTGACTGCTAGCTTTGTAGCAACAATGGCACTTGTGTTTGGACCAATAGCGCGTTTCAGATGGAAATGAGCGGACTCAAATGGAATTGACCGCAATGAAGCCAGGGGTCCCGTCTTTTTTGCCTGGTCAGCTAGATGACCGAGAGAATGCATATTGTAAGTTTGAGCCGCTTCTCCATAAAAATTAGGAACCAATTTCCGAAAAATTTTGATAAGAACCTCTGCCTTGTCATAACTCTGCTCTCTGACCGGTTCAATTAAATAACGTATTGCAGTACTCAGCAGATAGAAGTGCACAAACATAGGCACTGAGAGAACACCAAAAAAAGACACAAAGCCGTATAAGAGAAACAACTTCAGTTCTGTTGCCTTCCAATATTTGAGCCTTTCTAGAGATCGCAATTGTCTTTTGTTATCAGTTCCTGGCACCTTACATTTCAAAAGGTTGGCTGACACCTGCGTTTTATTCCGGCCAAAAAATGATCCGTTGATTCTGCAGAGAAGGGTTTTGACAACAACAAGGAGCACTTGATGCATGTAGTCTATCAGCATTTAATCGGGGAGAGTAACAACACTTTCAATTGTTGAGGGCCCTAAACAAAAAGATATCCACAACAATTAAAATATTATTTTGAGCTTTTAAGGGACTCTAGGAAAAAAACAGTGACTAAACGTTCTTAAACTCGAGCTATGCAGTAATGGACAAGAAAAGATCATAAATATTACCTCTTAAACCATATAATGATCTGCATTCTGATCCCAGGCATTCCAAAATTAACTTTCGCTCTTTTGATGTTCTTTGAGACACATCAGGCTCATGGAGCGGATAAATCCAGACATCTTTAGCCAGAGCCCTACGTCCAACAGCTAGGCAACTTGTGCACCCATAACGCCCATTAAAATGAGTTTGGTTCACTAGAGGTGCTTTCATTACCATATCAACAATTACGTATTTTAGCTTCACAGTAAACGTATAGGAACTCCCATTTATCTGGAGAACCTTTGGCGAACTGAAACCTGACAGGATTTTGCCTGTATGTTTCATCAGATTTTCACAATGCGGTTTTTTTCTCCATCAAATAATGAAACTAAGAGTAAATTCCGGTAGCTAAACGTCGCCTTGCGGGTAAGTTGAGAAGCATGAGCCAGACTGGGTACAGAGAAAACTTAGCTGAGTTAAAAGGAGAAACCCCGTCAGTGCTTAGAGCAAAATATAAACAGAATTTATTCGACTTCGGTAAACACAAGTCAGTCTGGAGTTGATAACCTTCAGTGCTAACAAGATCAAAATTGTCACTGAGCAAGTGACTGAGTTGTCGCTCAAAATTGAGGTCATCTCTTCAATTTCAGAGCTACTTGTCATGTTCGATCTTTCACGCCTTTCATCATCAGAGTGATCACCTTGAGACCCTATCGGCTCTACAAGCTCTTCGTCGTTGTCCGATATAAAGTCAATTCTATTAGGCGTTGAGCATTCCTTTTCTTTTACATTCTCAAAAAAAAAGATTAGCTTCGGATGAACTGCCTAGACTTTCATTTTCTGATATATCGGGTGACGCAGTAATAGAGCTCGAAGACTCGGAAGATGTTTTGTATCTGACTCTGTACCGAGACTTCTTAATTCTTCGCGGCTGATAAGTTGGCCCAACATCTCGATGTCGCCTACGAAGTTTTTGAAGAGCTCGTTGCTCTGTGGTACTTGTCACGAGCCGTTCCCTAACCGTGCTTAGGCTTCTAACTTTTCCAGAGCGCGTCCAACTTTGAATTGGATGTTCTTTACCGTGCATTTCAGAGAAGGGACACTCGCAATGCACTCTATTTGGGCCAAAATAACCACCACTGTATAGCACAGTTATTTCATCACCAGGAAAAAGACCGTCTCTTGAAATCACTCTAATGCTCACCTTCGTTCGCTTTGAATTCCCAACATAAGTACAGTTTTCCCTGCAACTAGAATTGATGAAGGAAACGCCTCCTAGCATAATCTTCGATCCCGTATGATGACGAAAAACTGACACATCGTTAACACCCTCAACAATTTCGATTTCTTTAATCGGAGCCAAGAAACCAACAAGGCCAGGTATAACATCTCCTTTCACAAATCTTTTCTTACCAAAGACGCCAAAGCTTGTGAAACCGTTGTCCATTTTAAAATTTGAAGAAAGAGCTCGATACTCAACGTTTAACAAAGACAAAACATATTCCTTCTCAATTTCGTTTTTCAGATGACTGAATCCCGACTGGTTTTTAAGAGATAAGTCAGAGACAAATTTATGGGAAACTTTGCCGTCCGAATCAATATACTTCGAAGTGAGTTCAGCATCTGCTAACGCTAAATCATGCCAGAATAAATGACGATTCATGTTTCGCACTAAAATATAAAAAAAGGATTCAACTGGGTGTGGAAAAACTTAGAAAACAGTATATTCAAACAATTTTAAACACAGACCGGGCTATCTAAATTTGATGTCGATCCCCTAACGAGCGTGATTTGAACCAAGTTAAAGTTGGATCAACCGAAAAGAAAGACAAAGGAGGAACTGCTTTGGCTAAAAGCTTTTTTCATTTTAATTGCCTTATCCCACATTGTGAAACAGTCGGAATGGGTTATAATGAGAACGCAAAAAGCGTGCAGAGAAAAACTAGAAGCCCACAGAGGTTGAATTTAAAAATAACAAAACATTTTAAGCATCACTGAATCAAATAATAGCTTGTCAAAAATTGATTAGTTCAACACATTATTAACACAACAGCAATAACTTCTAAGAAAAGAGGATAATCAAACTCCAGTTAACAATTTTTGCAGCAAAAAATTTCGGATTCTACAAAGCAATCATTGCAACTAAATTCTCCACACTTCGGACATTCTACAAAGTCAGCATTTGAGGATTTGACATTTATGCGGCAGACCACACATCGTAGTGGCAAGAAAGAGCCAAAACTTGAAGTCAAATTCCGTTTCTTGAAGCTTTGCCACCATTCAGTTCCTGCTTCCTGCCGTTCACGCCAAGTTGCAGGGAAGTTCACATCATAGTACTTCCCTTTTTGATAAACATATCCCAATATTTGCTTTAGTACTCTTTTTCTTTGTGAGCACCAACTTTTGATATCAGTAGCCATGGCTGCCTCTTGGATTTTGTTGAACACGTTCCTCTGAGCAGGACTATTGGTCTTCAGCTTCCTTTTCAGGGTTCTCAGTGGCGCACCCGTAGACCGTGCAACACATCTTGCTCCATAATTACCCTCTTGCACCAAAAACAACGCCATCTTCAAATCATACTCTGTGTAGCTATGAGCGGTTTTTCGTTCGTAGGATCTAGGCATTTTGCATCTTAAACAGTTACACAAATTGAGACAATAATCGTTTCAAAAACTGATGCGTTATCTATGTTATCTAGTAAGATGTTCCACAAAGATGTGTCGTAAAAATCAAAATTTAAAAAACGGTTCGACTCATTTGCAGGTTCTTCCGGTGACAACAAAACGAAAAGTCCAGGTTGGCATTGCTTAATTCAGAAAAAATTGAGCTCAAAAAAGGAAGAAAAAGAAAATACAACATATTCCTTCTCAATTTCTTTTTTCACATGACTGAATGCCGACTGGTTTTTATGAGATAAGTCACAGAAAATTATATGGGAAACTTTGCCGTCCGAATCAATATACTTTGAAGTGAGCTCAGCATCTGCTAACGCTAAGTCTTGCCATAAAATATGACCATTCATGTTTCGCACTGCAGTATGAAACAAAAGGAGTCAACGGGGTGAGGGAAAACGTAGAAAATAGCATATTAAAACAATTAAACACAGCCCAGGCTATCTAAATTTGATCTCAATCACCTAACTGGCCCAATTTCAACGAGGTTAAAGTTGGATCAACCAAAAAGAAAGACAAAGCAGAAACTGGTTTGGTTAAGCTTTTACATCATTTCAAATGTTTTATCCAAGTTGCGGAGCAGTTGACATGAGTGATAATGAGAACGGAAAAATATTGCGAAAAAAACTAGAAGCCGACAGAAGGTGAATTTATGAATACCGAAAACTTTTTACCATCAGTAAGAGTCACTTTAAAAGGCTAAAATACTTGTATCAAAACGATATTAACACAACAGCATCAGTAAAAGTAAAGTAAAAATGTAAAAATCAAGAACTTCTGGTTTAAAAAGGAGTATTATCGCTGTATAGAATACTGTATGAGAAACGCTGTATCAACTAGGAAACGATCCATCGTAATTGCTCGAATTGTTTTCAAATCGAAGGCTAACTCCAAGTTTAAGTCCAATTGTTCGTCATTATTTCCGGAGTTGTTAACCGTAGCTGACAGTTTCTTCAAGTCTCTACCTTTTTGATTGATTGCCCTTCTGGCTTCCTCCCATTTATTGCCGAACCTGCTCTCAACATAGCTTTTGATAATGTTGACTTTTTCGCTGTCCATCGGAGTACGGGTTGAAACCTTCTGTGGGCTTATTATTCCCTCTCGCAGTTCGTCTTCCGTAAACAATTCACTTGCCAGACGGACTCCATATGCCCCAGGATTTGCAGCAGTTTTCAATTTCAAACCACTGTCACTCTTGCCAATTGACTGATCGTCTTTCGCTGGGGTTGAGATGTCGGCTACCTGGTTTGAAGTTATCGCTACTTTATGATACGAGGCTCTCTCGTTGCACCTACTTAGGGCTTCTTGCAAACGCCTGCTCTCTATTCTAGTCTTCTTAACTGAATTTTTGAGCTCTTCTGACGCGGATTCTAAATCGCTTATAACTTTTTCAAGCTTGGTGTTCATTTCCAACTTCTAGAAATAAAGCAAAAATGAAAATTTCTTTAGAACTCTTAGTAAAATTGTGTTGTCCTAAAGAATGCATGCAATTATTTAAACCCAAACTTATGTGCTGTTGTTATTTTAAAACGCTTCAAACTTTTGAGGATCTGGAAAAAACTTAGAAAACAGCTTTTTCAAACAATTTTGAACAAAGCCGGCTAACCAATTTAACAGCAATTACCTATCCATCACGCTTTGAACGAGGATAAATTTGAATCAAATAAAAAAGACAAAAAGAGAGGTTGCTTTGGTTAAAGGTTTGTTTCATTTGAAGTGATCTATTCCAATTCGCGAAACAGTCGACATGGGTGATAATGATAACGGAAAAATCTTGCTGCAAAAATATAGAAGCCCAGAGAAGGTAAATTAAAGAATCCCAAAAGAATCAATGAGAATCACTTCACCGGGCTGTCAAACATCAAATGCCTAAATACGCCTCTCAATCGACAGTAATTACATTGAAAGCACCACTATGAAAGGTAATTGTAGCAGCTAAGAGAATTACTTTTTTACTGTATTGAAGGCATAAAATCAGTTTACATAAAGTTATTGCGAGAACAAAACAAAAAGCATTGGATGACTCTGACAGTCAAGAATCGATTTGTCACAATTAAACGATTGGAATGAGATCTGGTTTAATATAACAGGCAATTGTATCAACATGAAAGAATAGTTTGCATGAGCATGAAAACGATCACTCGATGTATCTTACTTTCTCGCAGCCATAAAATTATCACCCTTCAGTGACCACCCCAAAGCCATCATTTTCCTTCGACGCATCCAGATCCTCGTTTTCAAAATTGTCAGCACTAGCATTCATCAACCGTTTCTTGACTTTTTTCGAGTCCCGTGCACAATCATTTATCGACTTTCGCGCAAGATACCATTGTCCAGGGAAACGCTCCTCGACCTTCTTCTGAATTTTTTCCATGCGCTCAGGATCTAAAGCTGGTTTTGTTGCCTTCTCTGGTTGCGCAATTCCTTTAATTCGCTCATCTAAGGTGAATAATCTTTTAAAAAGATTAATATCAACTTTACCGGGCGTGCTCCCGGGCAGCTTATTGAGCACTTCGCCTCCTTCAATAAATTGCTCGCACGCACTGGCTTTCGGTGTTGGCTGCGCCGTAACTTCGGGAGCTTTAGAGTCTAGAAGCTTTCGAATATTTCGATAATCTCGTCTTTGGATGTTCAATGCTTCAGTGACGAGCTTGAGCGTTTCACAAACGCTTTCTAGAGTCTCCACAAGGCGTTTATTTTGAACTTGATTAGCAGCAACTTCCACATTCTCGCTTACTTCTTGTTCATCGTTTACATCGTTGATCATTGCTGTTTCAGCATCTTGATTTGGTTGATCTGTTTCCTCGTTATCAGACAAGTTAATAGACTCATTATCGCTCTCTAACCGGATTGATTTCGATCCCGACTGCACCGGTTCTGTCGCTTTTCGTTTTCCAGAAAAAAACGACACGATGTCGCCATTTTTCTTTTGCAGGGGTTGACTTTTGCAATTCTGAGACTTGGAATTGTCTGGCAGTTCTTCATGAAGATCAGAGAACGTTAAATCAATCATTTCTGTAGAGGACACCTTGTCAATCCTGTTTTCTACTTGCGTTAGTACTTGCCTCTCAGAGCGCAACGGTAGTTTTTTGTTTGAGCCCGGCGCATTCGCGAACTTCAATCGTTCCGAGTAGTTTAAGTCCTTCGGCCAAAACTTGCTATCTAACTCGATTGAATGGTGATCACCAATTGATGGGAAGAAGAAGCGAAATCTCTTACCCGCATTTAATTTTAGCAGTCGTTCCTCATTTTTACTGTAAGATTTTGTTGACAGTTCTTCAGGAATTTTGCAGACAACTTGTGAGAATAGCTTAGGCTTTTTTGGAACTGAAACGGAAATTTTTGACTTTTCAATTGATCGTTTAACTTTCATGGCTTGATTAGTTGATGCCTGCTTTTTATTTCTTGGAAGCTGTCTTCAAATTTGTTCATCTGAAGAAAATTCTAAAGAAAAAGCGTTCAGACGAACAATTGCAAACAATAAAGACCGACAGCACTTATATAAGTGTTACAAACTTCGTTTCATAGCAAATATTCAGCCACTCAATTGCCCGTCCAATTAGCCTCCTAATGGCTGTTCATTTAGCCACAAAATTGGCTCTTCAATCGGTCACTCAATCGACTGTTCATTGAGCCACACAATCGGCTCCTTAATCAGCCTCTTAATCGGCTGTTCATTGAGCCACACAATTGGCTCTTCAATCAGTCACTCAATCGACTGTTCATTGAGCCACACAATCGGCTCTTCAATCAGTCACTCGATCGACTGTTCATTGAGCAACAATCGGCTCTTCAATCAGCCTCTTAATCGGCTGCTCATTGAGCCACACAATCGGCTCTTCAATCAGTCACTCAATCGACTGTTCATTGAGCCACACAATCGGCTCCTTAATCAGCCTCTTAATCGGCTGTTCATTGAGCCACACAATTGGCTCTTCAATCAGTCACTCAATCGACTGTTCATTGAGCCACACAATCGGCTCTTCAATCAGTCACTCGATCGACTGTTCATTGAGCCACAATCGGCTCTTCAATCAGCCTCTTAATCGGCTGCTCATTGAGCCACACAATCGGCTCTTCAATCAGTCACTCAATCGACTGTTCATTGAGCCACAATCGGCTCTTCAATCAGTCACTCAATCGACTGTTCATTGAGCCACACAATCGGCTCTTCAATCAGTCACTCGATCGACTGTTCATTGAGCCACAATCGGCTCTTCAATCAGCCTCTTAATCGACTGTTCATTGAGCCACACAATCGGCTCTTCAATCAGTCACTCAATCGACTGTTCATTGAGCCACAATCGGCTCTTCAATCAGTCACTCAATCGACTGGTCATTGAGCCACACAATCGGCTCTTCAATCAGTCACTCAATTGACTGTTCATTGAGCCACACAATCGGCTCTTCAATCAGTCACTCAATCGACTGTTCATTGAGCCACAATCGGCTCTTCAATCAGCCTCTTAATCGGCTGCTCATTGAGCCACATAATCGGCTCTTCAATCAGTCACTCAATCGACTGTTCATTGAGCCACACAATCGGCTCCTCAATCAGTCACTCAGTCGACTGTTCCTTGAGCCACAATCGGTTCTTCAATCAGTCACTCAATCGACTGTTCATTGAGCCACACAATCTGCTCTTCAATCAGTCACTCAATCGACTGTTCATTGAGCCATAATCGGCTCTTCAATCAGCCTCTTAGTGGGCTGCTCATTGAGCCACAAAATCGGCTCTTCAATCAGTCACTTAATCGACTGTTCATTGAGCCACACAATCGGCCCTTCAATCAGTCACTCAATCGAGTGTTCGTTGAGCCACACAGTCGGCTCTTCAATCAGTCACTCAATCGCCTAATCAGTGAGCCAAACAATCGGCTCTTCAATCAGCCTCTGAATCGGCTGTTCATTGAACCACAAAGTTGGTTCTACAATCAGTCAATCTATCGGCTGTTCATTGAGCCATGATTGGCTCTTCAAAAAAAAAACAGCTCAAAGAGCAATGCAAAAAATTCTTAACCATATAATTATGCGAAGATTGGTGTCGACAATTTAGAACAGAGGTTGCAAACGTTCAATTTGGAATTTCATGACAACCAAAATGTAAAAGCACAATAAATTCATAGCACAAAAGTTGAAAACTCAAACACTTAAAGCGCCATGAATGGCCAAATCAACTAAAAGTTAGAGCAACTTTGCAACTTTCTTCATCAACAACTTGCTAATGTTCTTATAGCACTTTAAGTGAACTCCATCTTGGAAGTCTTGTCGCTTTATCGCATTCTCAAGCTGGATATAGCGCCGCTTGTATTTGTCAGCAAGCCTTGAATTTGTATAATGAATACCCCGCTCGTTAGACAACCGAGGAATTATGTCACAAACGAAGCATTTGTGATTATTGTCCTCCACAAAAGTTACTAATTCTCGCATGCAATTCATCACGCCTTTGATATCAGATGGTGAGGGCACAGATGGGAACTTCGAACGAATATCATTCCCTGCTAGCATTATGATGATAATATCATAGCCAACCATTTCGTCCGAATAATTCCTCCAATTCTCCAACTTCTCACCACCTTTTCCAAGGATAACAATATGTGGAGGTAGAAGTAGCTTCTGAACATGGGAATCGCCAAACACGGCAATGGACTTGTTGTTTAGATTCATTTCAGACATGAAAAAGAGCAAAAACATTAACTTTTGCGAAGACATTACACAAATCACATATTTACAGCAGAGAACATCTTAAAAAATTACAGCATAAATTAACCCCTATAGCTTAGTACCCCTGATACCCGGGGCTGAGTGGTCCCACATTGACCCGTGGTGGTGGTCCCAGTTCACACTTGGTGGCGTCCCCTGATACCCGGGGATGGGTGGTCCCATGTTTACCGATGGTAGGGATTAAGCGCAACAAGCAATTCACAATGTAGATACACCAAAACTCTGGTTCTTTTTACTATTGGAGACGTCTAATAGTGATAACTAATTAATCCTGATCGTCAGAAGTACAAAAAAAATAACTCGTAAGAAGTACAAAATTAGGAAAAAAGCAGACCAAACTCTTCTATATATGATATCATGAAAAAGAAGCAAGTATTCTTGCATACAAAAAACAATCGCGTCTATATACATTTTTAACATGGGAAACACCAATGAAAACTCAAACATCAACTTATTTCTCGTTAGATTGTCAAAAAGATGTAAAAGATTGAAAATTCGCAAATAATGAATTTCGTCAAATAAAGACAACTTTTTTTGCAGTTTTTACATTCTGACGGAATTTTTGCATAAATCGTTAATGGTACAGTTGGTACTTTCCAGGCAAGTATAAAAATCACTCAAAAAACTAAAGTATCACACATCTACAACACCTAGAAGAAAAGAAGACTTTTGCAAGAATTTTTTTTTTTGACACACAAAGAGAAGTTATCTCCTCCTATTCCCGACTACACCAAAACTCTGGCTCTTTTTACTATTGAAGACGTCTACTAGTGCTAACTAACTAATCATGACCGTCAGATGTCCAAAAAAGTAACTCAATGAGATATTTTGAAAAAAAAAAAGAACGTATACTTTGGAAAAAAAGTAGACCAAATTCTTCAATTTATGATATCATGAAAAAGAAGCAAGCATTCTTTCATACCAAAAGCAATCGCGTCTATATACATTTTTAACATGGGAAACACCACTCAAAACTCAAACATCAACTTATTTCTCGTTAGATTGTCAAAAAGATATAAAAAAAATTGAAATTTCGCAAATAACGAATTTCGTCAAATGAAGACAACTTTTTTTTGCAATTTTTAGATTCTGACGGAATTTTTGCAAAAATCGTTAATGGTACAGTTGGTACTGTCCAGGCAGGTATAAAAATCACTCAAAAATGAAAGCATCGAACATCTACAACATCTAGAAGAAAAGAAGACTTTTGCAAAAAATTTTTTTTAAACACAAAGAGAAGTTATCTCCTCCTAGATCCGACTACACCAAAACTCTGGTTCTTTTTACTATTGGAGACGTCTACTAGTGCTAACTAAGTAATCCTTGCCGTCAGAAGTCCAAAAAAATTAACTCAAAGAGATATTTTGAAAAAAAAAAGAACGTATATTTTGGAAAAAAAGTAGACCAAACTCTTCTATATATGATATCATGAAAAAAAAGCAAGCATTCTTTCATACAAAAAGCAATCGCGTCTATATACATTTTTAACATGGGAGACACCAATGAAAACTCAAACATCAACTTATTTCTCGTTAGATTGTCCAAAGATGTAAAAAAAAGATTGAAATTTCGCAAATAATGAATTTCGTCAAATGAAGACAACTTTTTTTGCAATTTTTAGATTCTGACGGAATTTTTGCGTAAATTGTTAATGGTACAGTTGGTACGTTCCAGGAAAGTATAAAAATTACTCAAAAAACCAAATTATCGCACATCTTAAACGCCTAGAAAAAAAGAAGACTTTTGCAAGAATTTTTTTTGACACATAGAGAGAAGTTATCTCCTCCTGGACCCGACTACACCAAAACTCTGGTTCTTTTTACTATTGGAGACGTCTACTAGTGCTAACTAAGTAATCCTTGCCGTCAGAAGTCCAAAAAAATTAACTCAAAGAGATATTTTGAAAAAAAAAGAACGTATATTTTGGAAAAAAAGTAGACCAAACTCTTCTATATATGATATCATGAAAAAAAAGCAAGCATTCTTTCATACTAAAAACAATCGCGTCTATATAAATTTTTAACATGGGAAATACCAACGAAAACTCAAACATCAACTTATTTCTCGTTAGATTGTCAAAAAGATGTAAAAAAAAGATCGAAATTTCGCAAATAACGAATTTGGTCAAATGAAGACAACTTTTTTGCAATTTTTAGATTCTGACGGAATTTTTGCATAAATTGTTAATGGTACAGTTGGTACGTTCCAGGAAAGTATAAAAATTACTCAAAAAACGAAATTATCGCACATCTTAAACGCCTAGAAAAAAAAGAAGACTTTTGCAAGAATTTTTTTTTGACACATAGAGAGAGGTTATCTCCTCCTGGACCCGACTACACCAAAACTCTGGTTCTTTTTACTATTGGAGACGTCTACTAGTGCTAACTAACTAATCCTTGCCGTCAGAAGTCCAAAAAAATTAACTCAAAGAGATATCTTGAAAAAAAAGGATGTATATTTTGGAAAAAAAGTAGACCAAACTCTTCTATTAATGATATCATGAAAAAGAAGCAAGCATTCTTTCATACTAAAAGCAATCGCGTCTATATACATTTTTAACATGGGAGACACCAATGAAAACTCAAACATCAACTTATTTCTCGTTAGATTGTCCAAAGATGTAAAAAAAAGATTGAAATTTCGCAAATAACGAATTTCGTCAAATGAAGACAACTTTTTTTGCAATTTTTAGATTCTGACGGAATTTTTGCGTAAATTGTTAATGGTACAGTTGGTACGTTCCAGGAAAGTATAAAAATTACTCAAAACACCAAATTATCGCACATCTTAAACGCCTAGAAAAAAAGAAGACTTTTGCAAGAATTTTTTTTTGACACATAGAGAGAAGTTATCTCCTCCTGGACCCGACTACACCAAAACTCTGGTTCTTTTTACTATTGGAGACGTCTACTAGTGCTAACTAACTAATCCTTGCCGTCAGAAGTCCAAAAAAAATTAACTCAAAGAGATATTTTGAAAAAAAAGAACGTATATTTTGGAAAAAAAGTAGACCAAACTCTTCTACATATGATATCATGAAAAAGAAGCAAGCATTCTTTCATACTAAAAGCAATCGCGTCTATATACATTTTTAACATGGGAGACACCAATGAAAACTCAAACATCAACTTATTTCTCGTTAGATTGTCCAAAGATGTAAAAAAAAAAGATTGAAATTTCGCAAATAACGAATTTCGTCAAATGAAGACAACTTTTTTTGCAATTTTTAGATTCTGACGGAATTTTTGCGTAAATTGTTAATGGTACAGTTGGTACGTTCCAGGAAAGTATAAAAATTACTCGAAAAACCAAATTATCGCACATCTTAAACGCCTAGAAAAAAAGAAGACTTTTGCAAGAATTTTTTTTTACACATAGAGAGAAGTATTCTCTTCCTGGACCCGACTACACCAAAACTCTGGTTCTTTTTACTATTGGAGACGTCTACTAGTGCTAACTAACTAATCCTCGCCGTCAGAAGTCCAAAAAAATTAACTCAAAGAGATATTTTGAAAAAAAAGAACGTATATTTTGGAAAAAAAGTAGACCAAACTCTTCTATATATGATATCATGAAAAAGAAGCAAGCATTCTTTCATACCAAAAGCAATCGCGTCTATATACATTTTTAACATGGGAGACACTAATGAAAACTCAAACATCAACTTATTTCTCGTTAGATTGTCCAAAGATGTAAAAAAAAAGATTGAAATTTCGCAAATAACGAATTTCGTCAAATGAAGAAAACTTTTTTTGCAATTTTTAGATTCTGACGGAATTTTTGCATAAATTGTTAATGGTACAGTTGGTACGTTCCAGGAAAGTATAAAAATTACTCAAAAAACGAAATTATCGCACATCATAAACGTCTAGAAAAAAAGAAGACTTTTGCAAGAATTTTTTTTTGACTCATAGAGAGAAGTTATCTCCTCCTGGACCCGACTATACCAAAACTCTGGTTCTTTTTACTATTGGAGATGTCTACTAGTGCTAACTAACTAATCCTTGCCGTCAGAAGTCCAAAAAAATTAACTCAAAGAGATATCTTGAAAAAAAAGAATGTATATTTTGGAAAAAAAGTAGACCAAACTCTTCTATTTATGATATCATGAAAAAGAAGCAAGCATTCTTTCATACTAAAAGCAATCGCGTCTATATGCATTTTTAACATGGGAGACACCAATGAAAACTCAAACATCAACTTATTTCTCGTTAGATTGTCCAAAGATGTAAAAAAAAGATTGAAATTTCGCAAATAACGAATTTCGTCAAATGAAGACAACTTTTTTTGCAATTTTTAGATTCTGACGGAATTTTTGCGTAAATTGTTAATGGTACAGTTGGTACAATACAGGAAAGTATAAAAATTACTCGAAAAACCAAATTATCGCACATCTTAAACGCCTAGAAAAAAAGAAGACTTTTGCAAGAAATTTTTTTTACACATAGAGAGAAGTATTCTCTTCCTGGACCCGACTACACCATAACTCTGGTTCTTTTTACTATTGGAGACGTCTACTAGTGCTAACTAACTAATCCTTGCCGTCAGAAGTCCAAAAAAATTAACTCAAAGAGATATTTTGAAAAAAAAGAACGTATATTTTGGAATAAAAGTAGACCAAACTCTTCTATATATGATATCATGAAAAAGAAGCAAGCAGTCTTTCATACCAAAAGCAATCGCGTCTATATACATTTTTAACATGGGAGACACCAATGAAAACTCAAACATCAACTTATTTCTCGTTAGATTGTCCAAAGACGTAAAAAAAAAATTGAAATTTCGCAAATAACGAATTTCGTCAAATGAAGAAAACTTTTTTTGCAATTTTTAGATTCTGACGGAATTTTTGCATAAATTGTTAATGGTACAGTTGGTACGTTCCAGGAAAGTATAAAAATTACTCAAAAAACGAAATTATCGCACATCATAAACGCCTAGAAAAAAAGAAGACTTTTGCAAGAATTTTTTTTTGACTCATAGAGAGAAGTTATCTCCTCCTGGAACCGACTATACCAAAACTCTGGTTCTTTTTACTATTGGAGATGTCTACTAGTGCTAACTAACTAATCCTTGCCGTCAGAAGTCCAAAAAAATTAACTCAAAGAGATATTTTGAACAAAAAGAACGTATATTTTGGAAAAAAAGTAGACCAAACTCTTATATATATGATATCATGAAAAAGAAGCAAATTTTCTTTCATACTAAAAACAATCGCCTCTATATATATTTTTAACATGGGAAACACCAATGAAAACTCAAATATCAAATTATTTCTCGTTAGATTGCCAAACAAAAGTAAAAAAAATAGAAATTTTGCATATAAGGAATTTCTTCATAAAAAGACAACTTTTTTTGCAATTTTCCCATTCTGACGGAATTTTTAAATAAATTGTTACTGAAACAGTTGTTACTTTCCAGGCAAGTATAAAAATCACACAAAAAACGAAAGTATCGCACATCTACAGCATCTAGAAGAAAAGAAGACTTTTGGAAAAAAAAATTTATTGACACATAAAGAGAAGTTATCTCCTCCTGGACCCGACTACACCAGAACTCTGGTTCTTTTTACTATTGGTGACGTCTACTAGTGCTAACTAACTAATCGTGACCGTCAGAAGTCCGGAAAAAAATCAACTCAAAAAGAAATTTTCAAAAAAAGGACGTATATTTTGGAAGAAAAAGTAGACCTAAATCTTCTATATATGATATCATGAAAAAGAAGCTAGCATTCTTTTATACCAAGAAAAATGGCCTCTATATACATTTTTCACATGGGAATTACCAATGAAAACTCAGATATCAACTTATTTCTCGTTAGATTGTCAAAAATTTAAAAAAAAATTGAAATTTCGCAAATAAAGAATTTCTTCAGAAAAAGACAAATTTTTGCAATTTTCACATTCTGACAGAATTTTTAAATAAAATGTTAATGGTACAGTTGATACGTTTCAGGAAAGTATGAAAATTACTCAAAAAACGAAATTATCGAACATCTTAAACGCCTAGAAAAAAAGAAGACTTTTGCAAGAATTTTTTTTTGACATATAGAGAGAAGTTATCTCCTCCTGGACCCGACTACACCAGATCTCTGGTTCTTTTTACTACTGGAGACGTCTACTAGTGCTAACTAATTAATCGTGACCGTCAGAAGTCCGAAAAAAAATCAACTCAAAAATAAATTTTCAAAAAATGACGTATATTTTGGAAGAAAAAGTAGACCTAATTCTTCTATATATGATATCTAGACAAAGAAGCAAGCATTCTTTCATACCAAAAGTGATCGCGTCTATATAAATTTTTAACATGGGAAACACCAATGAAAACTCAAATATCAACTTATTTCTCGTCGAAAGTCCTTGATCCGATAAAATTTCTCTATTTTTGAAAATAGAATAAGCGAAAAAGTCGAGATTTCCGATTGAGATACAAACTTTTTTTCTAGGAACGTTAGGCGGACCATTCTTTTTTCTTTACAACCTAAATGTTACTGGTATTCTGGGATATCAATTTGGTTCACTTTCAAAAAGTCCTTGATCCGATAAAATTTCTCTATTTTTGAGAATAGAATAAGCGAATAAGTCGAAATTTCCGATTGAAATACGAACTTTTTTCCTAGACAAGCTATACCAAAAACTCTTTTTGTTTTAGACTCTAGGTACACAGGGAATACTCCATACCGTGTTTGGTTCGATTTGGACAACTCCTTGACCCGATAAAATTTTCATATTTTTCAAAATAGAATAAGCGTATAGCAAGCGAATACGTCGAAATTTCCGATTGAAAAACGAACTTTTTTTCTAGACAAGCTATACCATAAATTCTTTTTGCTTTACGCTCTAGGTACTCATGGGATACTCCATACCGAGTCTGGTTAGATTTGGACAACTCCTTGATCCGATAAATTTTCTATATTTTTAAAAATAGAATAAGCGAATAAGTCGAGATTTGCGATTGAGATACAAACTTTTTTTCTAGGAACTTTAGGCGGACCATTCTTTTTTCATTACAACCTAAATGTTACTGGTAGTCTGGGATATCAATTTCGTTCACTTTGAAAAAGTCCTTGATCCGATAAAATTTCTCTATTTTTGAGAATAGAATAAGCGCATAAGTCGAAATTTCCGATTGAAATACGAACTTTTTTCCTAGACAAGCTATACCAAAAATTCTTTTTGTTTTAGACTCTACATACACTGGGGATACTCCATACCGAGTTTGGTTCCATTTGGACAACTCCTTGATTCAACGAAATAGACCAATTTTTAAAATTCAATAATTGCAATTTATTTGAAATAATTGCAAATTTCCGTATGAAAAACTAACTTTTTTCCTAGGCAAGCTATGACAAAAATTCTTTTTGTTATAGACTCTAGGTGCAAATTTGATACTCCATACCGAGTTTGGTTCGATTTGAACAACTCCGTGACCCGATGAAGAAGGCCTATTTTTGAAAATTATTCAAAATTAATTATTCGAATTAATCGGAAATTTAAGTACGAAAAACTAACTTTTTTTCTAGACAAGCTATACCAAAATTTCTTTTTGTTTTACGCTCTGGGTACACATGGGATACTCCATACCGAGTCTGGTTAGATTTGGATAACTCCTTGATCCGATAAAATTTCTATATTTTTGAAAATAGAATAAGCGAATAAGTCGAGATTTGAGATTGAGATAAAAACTTTTTTTCTAGGAACGTTAGGCGGACCATATTTTTTTCATTACAATCTAAATGTTACTGGTAGTCTGGGATATCAATTTCGTTCGTTTTGAAAAAGTCCTTGATCCGATAAAATTTCTCTATTTTTGAGAATAGAATAAGCGCATAAGTCAAAATTTCCGATTGAAATACGAACTTTTTTCCTAGACAAGCTATACCAAAAATTCTTTTTGTTTTAGACTCTAGGTACAAATGTGATACTCCATACCGAGTTCTTGACCCGATAAAAATGAACTATTTTCAAAATTCGCTATTCGCGAAATTCGCAACTTTCCGTATGAAAAACTAACTTTTTTCCTAGGCAAGGTATACCAAAAATTGTTTTTGTTTTACACTCTAAGTACCCATGGTATACTCCATTCCCAGTTTGGTTCACTTTGGACAACTCTAAGACCTATTCAAAAAGACCTATTTTTAAAATTACTTATTTGAAATAATCGCAAATTTCCGTATGCAAACCCAACTTTTGTCGTAGGAAAGCTATAGCAAAAAATCTTTTTGTTTTAGACTCTAGATACACAGGGGATACTCCATACCGAGTTTGGTTTTATTTGAACAACTCCGTGACCCGATGAAGAAGGCCTATTTTTGAAAATTATTCAAAATTAATTATTCGAATTAATCGGAAATTTACGTACGAAAAACTAACTTTTTTTCTAGACAAGCTATACCAAAATTTCTTTTTGTTTTACGCTCTAGTTACACATGGGATACTCCATACCGAGTCTGGTTAGATTTGGACAACTCCTTGATCCGATAAATTTTCTATATTTTTAAAAATAGAATAAGCGAATAAGTCGAGATTTGCGATTGAGATACAAACTTTTTTTCTAGGAACTTTAGGCGGACCATTATTTTTTCATTACAACCTAAATGTTACTGGTAGTCTGGGATATCAATTTCGTTCACTTTGAAAAAGTCCTTGATCCGATAAAATTTCTCTATTTTTGAGAATAGAATAAGCGCATAAGTCGAAATTTCCGATTGAAATACGAACTTTTTTCCTAGACAAGCTATACCAAAAAATTCTTTTTGTTTTAGACTCTACATACACTGGGGATACTCCATACCGAGTTTGGTTCCATTTGGACAACTCCTTGATTCAACGAAATAGACCAATTTTTAAAATTCAATAATTGCAATTTATTTGAAATAATTGCAAATTTCCGTATGAAAAACTAACTTTTTTCCTAGGCAAGCTATGACAAAAATTCTTTTTGTTATAGACTCTAGGTGCAAATTTGATACTCCACACCGAGTTTGGTTCGATTTGAACAACTCCGTGACCCGATGAAGAAGGCCTATTTTGAAAATTATTCAAAATTAATTATTCGAATTAATCGGAAATTTAAGTACGAAAAACTAACTTTTTTTCTAGACAAGCTATACCAAAATTTCTTTTTGTTTTACGCTCTGGGTACACATGGGATACTCCATACCGAGTCTGGTTAGATTTGGATAACTCCTTGATCCGATAAAATTTCTATATTTTTGAAAATAGAATAAGCGAATAAGTCGAGATTTGAGATTGAGATAAAAACTTTTTTTCTAGGAACGTTAGGCGGACCATATTTTTTTCATTACAATCTAAATGTTACTGGTAGTCTGGGATATCAATTTCGTTCGTTTTGAAAAAGTCCTTGATCCGATAAAATTTCTCTATTTTTGAGAATAGAATAAGCGCATAAGTCAAAATTTCCGATTGAAATACGAACTTTTTTCCTAGACAAGCTATACCAAAAATTCTTTTTGTTTTAGACTCTAGGTACAAATGTGATACTCCATACCGAGTTCTTGACCCGATAAAAAAGAACTATTTTCAAAATTCGCTATTCGCGAAATTCGCAACTTTCCGTATGAAAAACTAACTTTTTTCCTAGGCAAGGTATACCAAAAATTGTTTTTGTTTTACACTCTAAGTACCCATGGTATACTCCATTCCCAGTTTGGTTCACTTTGGACAACTCTAAGACCTATTCAAAAAGACCTATTTTTAAAATTACTTATTTGAAATAATCGCAAATTTCCGTATGCAAACCCAACTTTTGTCGTAGGAAAGCTATAGCAAAAAATCTTTTTGTTTTAGACTCTAGATACACAGGGGATACTCCATACCGAGTTTGGTTTTATTTGAACAACTCCGTGACCCGATGAAGAAGGCCTATTTTTGAAAATTATTCAAAATTAATTATTCGAATTAATCGGAAATTTACGTACGAAAAACTAACTTTTTTTCTAGACAAGCTATACCAAAATTTCTTTTTGTTTTACGCTCTAGTTACACATGGGATACTCCATACCGAGTCTGGTTAGATTTGGATAACTCCTTGATCCGATAAAATTTCTATATTTTTGAAAATAGAATAAGCGAATAAGTCGAGATTTGAGATTGAGATAAAAACTTTTTTTCTAGGAACGTTAGGCGGACCATATTTTTTTCATTACAATCTAAATGTTACTGGTAGTCTGGGATATCAATTTCGTTCGTTTTGAAAAAGTCCTTGATCCGATAAAATTTCTCTATTTTTGAGAATAGAATAAGCGCATAAGTCGAAATTTCCGATTGAAATACAAACTTTTTTCCTAGACAAGCTATACCAAAAATTCTTTTTGTTTTAGACTCTAGGTACAAATGTGATACTCCATACCGAGTTTGGTTTGATTTGAACAACTTCTTGACCCGATAAAAAAGAACTATTTTCAAAATTCGCTATTCGCGAAATTCGCAACTTTCCGTATGAAAAACTAACTTTTTTTCCTGGGCAAGGTATACCAAAAATTCTTTTTGTTTTACACTCTAAGTACCCATGGTATACTCCATTCCCAGTTTGGTTCACTTTGGACAACTCTAAGACCTATTCAAAAAGACCTATTTTTAAAATTACTTATTTGAAATAATCGCAAATTTCCGTATGCAAACCCAACTTTTGTCGTAGGAAAACTATAGCAAAAAATCATTTTGCTTTAGACTCTAGATACACAGGGGATACTCCATAGCGAGTTTGGTTTGATTTGAACAACTTCTTGACCCGATAAAAAAGAACTAATTTCAAAATTCGCTATTCGCGAAATTCGCAACTTTCCGTATGAAAAACTAACTTTTTTCCTGGGCAAGGTATACCAAAAATTCTTTTTGTTTTACACTCTAAGTACCCATGGTATACTCCATTCCCAGTTTGGTTCACTTTGGACAACTCTAAGACCTATTCAAAAAGACCTATTTTTAAAATTACTTATTTGAAATAATCGCAAATTTCCGTATGCAAACCCAACTTTTGTCGTAGGAAATCTATAGCAAAAAATCATTTTGTTATAGACTCTAGATACACAGGGAATACTCCATACCGAGTTTGGTTCGATTCGAACAACTCCTTGACCCGATAAAATTTCTATATTTTCGAAAATAGAATAAGCGTATAGCAAGCGAATAAGTCGAAATTTCCGATTGAAAAACGAACTTTTTTTCTAGACAAGCTATACCAAAATTTCTTTTTGTTTTACGCTCTAGTTACACATGGGATACTCCATACCGAGTCTGGTTAGATTTGGATAACTCCTTGATCCGATAAAATTTCTATATTTTTGAAAATAGAATAAGCGAATAAGTCGAGATTTGAGATTGAGATAAAAACTTTTTTTCTAGGAACGTTAGGCGGACCATATTTTTTTCATTACAATCTAAATGTTACTGGTAGTCTGGGATATCAATTTCGTTCGTTTTGAAAAAGTCCTTGATCCGATAAAATTTCTCTATTTTTGAGAATAGAATAAGCGCATAAGTCGAAATTTCCGATTGAAATACAAACTTTTTTCCTAGACAAGCTATACCAAAAATTCTTTTTGTTTTAGACTCTAGGTACAAATGTGATACTCCATACCGAGTTTGGTTTGATTTGAACAACTTCTTGACCCGATAAAAAAGAATTATTTTCAAAATTCGCTATTCGCGAAATTCGCAACTTTCCGTATGAAAAACTAACTTTTTTTCCTGGGCAAGGTATACCAAAAATTCTTTTTGTTTTACACTCTAAGTACCCATGGTATACTCCATTCCCAGTTTGGTTCACTTTGGACAACTCTAAGACCTATTCAAAAAGACCTATTTTTAAAATTACTTATTTGAAATAATCGCAAATTTCCGTATGCAAACCCAACTTTTGTCGTAGGAAAGCTATAGCAAAAAATCATTTTGTTTTAGACTCTAGATACACAGGGGATACTCCATAGCGAGTTTGGTTTGATTTGAACAACTTCTTGACCCGATAAAAAAGAACTAATTTCAAAATTCGCTATTCGCGAAATTCGCAACTTTCCGTATGAAAAACTAACTTTTTTCCTGGGCAAGGTATACCAAAAATTCTTTTTGTTTTACACTCTAAGTACCCATGGTATACTCCATTCCCAGTTTGGTTCACTTTGGACAACTCTAAGACCTATTCAAAAAGACCTATTTTTAAAATTACTTATTTGAAATAATCGCAAATTTCCGTATGCAAACCCAACTTTTGTCGTAGGAAATCTATAGCAAAAAATCATTTTGTTATAGACTCTAGATACACAGGGAATACTCCATACCGAGTTTGGTTCGATTCGAACAACTCCTTGACCCGATAAAATTTCTATATTTTCGAAAATAGAATAAGCGTATAGCAAGCGAATAAGTCGAAATTTCCGATTGAAAAACGAACTTTTTTTCTAGACCAGCTATGTAAAAAATTCTTTTTGTTTTAGACTCTAGGTACAAATGTGATACTCCATACCGAGTTTGGTTCGATTTGAACAACTTCTTGACCCGATAAAATTTCTATATTTTTGAAAATAGACTAAGCGAATAATAAGCGAATATGTCGATATTTCAGATTGAAATACGAACTTTTTTCCTAGGCAAGCTATAGCAAAAATGCTTTTTGTATCCGACTTTATATATACAGGGAATACTCCATACCGAGTTTGGTTCGATTCGAACAACTCCTTGACCCGATAAAATTTCTATATTTTCGAAAATAGAATAAGCGTATAGCAAGCGAATAAGTCGAAATTTCCGATTGAAAAACGAATTTTTTTCTAGACCAGCTATGTAAAAAATTCTTTTTGTTTTAGACTCTAGGTACAAATGTGATACTCCATACCGAGTTTGGTTTGATTTGAACAACTTCTTGACCCGATAAAAAAGAACTATTTTCAAAATTCGCTATTCGCGAAATTCGCAACTTTCCGTATGAAAAACTAACTTTTTTCCTAGGCAAGGTATACCAAAAATTCTTTTTGTTTTACACTCTAAGTACCCATGGTATACTCCATTCCCAGTTTGGTTCACTTTGGACAACTCTAAGACCTATTCAAAAAGACCTATTTTTAAAATTACTTATTTGAAATAATCGCAAATTTCCGTATGCAAACCCAACTTTTGTCGTAGGAAAGCTATAGCAAAAAATCATTTTGTTTTAGACTCTAGATACACAGGGGATACTCCATACCGAGTTTGGTTTGATTTGAACAACTCCTTGACCCGATGAAGAAGGCCTATTTTTGAAAATTATTCAAAATTATTTATTCGAATTAATCGGAAATTTACGTACGAAAAATTAACTTTTTTCCTAGGCGAGCTATAGCAAAAATGCTTTTTGTATCCGACTTTATATATACAGGGAATACTCCATACCGAGTTTGGTTCGATTCGAACAACTCCTTGACCCGATAAAATTTCTATATTTTCGAAAATAGAATAAGCGTATAGCAAGCGAATAAGTCGAAATTTCCGATTGAAAAACGAATTTTTTTCTAGACCAGCTATGTAAAAAATTCTTTTTGTTTTAGACTCTAGGTACAAATGTGATACTCTATACCGAGTTTGGTTCGATTTGAACAACTTCTTGACCCGATAAAATTTCTATATTTTTGAAAATAGACTAAGCGAATAATAAGCGAATATGTCGATATTTCCGATTGAAATACGAACTTTTTTCCTAGGCAAACTATAGCCCAAATTCTTTTTGTTTTAGACTCTACTTGCCCATGGTATACAACTTATTTCTCGTTAGATTGTCAAAAATTAAAAAAAATTTGAAATTTCGCAAATAAAGAATTTCTTCAGAAAAAGACAACTTTTTTTGCAACTTTCACATTCTGACAGAATTTTTAGATAAAATGTTAATGGTACAGTTGATACGTTTCTGGAAAGTATGAAAACTATTCAAAAAACGAAATTATCGAACATCTTAAACGCCTAGAAAAAGAGAAGACTTTTGCAAGAATTTTTTTTTGACACATAGAGAGAAGTTATCTCCTCCTGGACCCGACCACACCAGAACTCTGGTTCTTTTTACTATTGGAGACGTCTACTAGTGCTAACTAATTAATCGTGACCGTCAGAAGTCCGAAAAAAAATCAACTCAAAAATAAATTTTCAAAAAAAGGACGTATATTTTGGAAGAAAAAGTAGACCTAATTCTTCTATATATGATATCTAGACAAAGAAGCAAGCATTCTTTCATACCAAAAGTGATCGCGTCTATATAAATTTTTAACATGGGAAACACCAATGAAAACTCAAATATCAACTTATTTCTCGTCGAAAGTCCTTGATCCGATAAAATTTCTCTTTTTTTGAAATTAGAATAAGCGAAAAAGTCGAGATTTCCGATTGAGATACAAACTTTTTTTCTAGGAACGTTAGTCGGACCATTCTTTCTTCATTACCACCTAAATGTTACTGGTAGTCTGGGATATCAATTTGGTTCACTTTCAAAAAGTCCTTGATCCGATAAAATTTCTCTATTTTTGAGAATAGAATAAGCGAATAAGTCGAAATTTCCGATTGAAATACGAACTTTTTTCCTAGACAAGCTATACCAAAAACTTTTTTTGTTTTAGACTCTAGGTACACAGGGGATACTCCATACCGTGTTTGGTTCGATTTGGACAACTCCTTGACCCGATAACATTTTTATATTTTTGAAAATAGAATAAGCGAAAAAGTCGAAATTTCCGATTGAAATACGAACTTTTTTCCTAGACAGGCTATACCAAAAATTCTTTTTGTTTTAGACTCTAGGTACAAATGTGATACTCCATACCGAGTTTGGTTTGATTTGAACAACTTCTTGACCCGATAAAAAAGAACTACTTTCAAAATTCGCTATTCGCGAAATTCGCAACTTTCCGTATGAAAAACTAACTTTTTTTCCTGGGCAAGGTATACCAAAAATTCTTTTTGTTTTACACTCTAAGTACCCATGGTATACTCCATTCCCAGTTTGGTTCACTTTGGACAACTCTAAGACCTATTCAAAAAGACCTATTTTTAAAATTACTTATTTGAAATAATCGCAAATTTCCGTATGCAAACCCAACTTTTGTCGTAGGAAAGCTATAGCAAAAAATCATTTTGTTTTAGACTCTAGATACACAGGGTATACTCCATACCGAGTTTGGCTCTATTTGAACAACTCCTTGACCCGATGAAGAAGGCCTATTTTTGAAAATTATTCAAAATTAATTATTCGAATTAATCGGAAATTTACGTACAAAAAACTAACTTTTTTCCTAGGCGAGCTATAGCAAAAATGCTTTTTGTATCCGACTTTATATATACAGGGAATACTCCATACCGAGTTTGGTTTGATTCGAACAACTCCTTGACCCGATAAAATTTCTATATTTTCGAAAATAGAATAAGCGTATAGCAAGCGAATAAGTCGAAATTTCCGATTGAAAAATGAACTTTTTTCTAGACCAGCTATGTAAAAAATTCTTTTTGTTTTAGACTCTAGGTACAAATGTGATACTTCATACCGAGTTTGGTTCGATTTGAACAACTTCTTGACCCGATAAAATTTCTCTATTTTTGAGAATAGAATAAGCGCATAAGTCGAAATTTCCGATTGAAATACGAACTTTTTTCCTAGGCAAGCTATAGCCCAAATTCTTTTTTGTTTTAGACTCTACTTGCCCATGGTATACAACTTATTTCTCGTTAGATTGTCTAAAATTAAAAAAAATTGAAATTTCGCAAATAAAGAATTTCTTCAGAAAAAGACAACTTTTTTTGCAATTTTCACATTCTGACAGAATTTTTAGATAAAATGTTAATGGTACAGTTGATACGTTTCAGGAAAGTATGAAAATTACTCAAAAAACGAAATTATCGAACATCTTAAACGCCTAGAAAAAGAAAGACTTTTGCAAGAATTTTTTTTGACACATAGAGAGAAGTTATCTCCTCCTGGACCCGACTACACCAGAACTCTGGTTCTTTTTACTATTGGAGACGTCTACTAGTGCTAACTAATTAATCGTGACCGTCAGAAGTCCGAAAAATATCAACTCAAAAATAAATTTTCAAAAAAAGGACGTATATTTTGGAAGAAAAAGTAGACCTAATTCTTCTATATATGATATCTAGACAAAGAAGCAAGCATTCTTTCATACCAAAAGTGATCGCGTCTATATAAATTTTTAACATGGGAAACACCAATGAAAACTCAAATATCAACTTATTTCTCGTCGAAAGTCCTTGATCCGATAAATTTTCTCTTTTTTTGAAAATAGAATAAGCGAAAAAGTCGAGATTTCCGATTGAGATACAAACTTTTTTTCTAGGAACGTTAGGCGGACCATTCTTTTTTCATTACAACCTAAATGTTACTGGTAGTCTGGGATATCAATTTGGTTCACTTTCAAAAAGTCCTTGATCCGATAAAATTTCTCTATTTTTGAGAATAGAATAAGCGAATAAGTCGAAATTTCCGATTGAAATACGATTTTTTTCCTAGACAAGCTATACCAAAAACTCTTTTTGTTTTAGACTCTAGGTACACAGGGGATACTCTATACCGTGTTTGGTTCGATTTGGACAACTCCTTGACCCGATAAAATTTTTATATTTTTGAAAATAGAATAAGCGTATAGTAAGCGAATAAGTCGAAATTTCCGATTGAAAAACGAACTTTTTTCTAGACAAGCTATACCAAAAATTCTTTTTGTTTTACGCTCTAGGTACACATGGGATACTCCATACCGTGTTTGGTTCGATTTGGACAACTCCTTGATCCGATAAAATTTCTATATTTTTAAAAATAGAATAAGCGAATAAGTCGAGATTTGCGATTGAGATACAAACTTTTTTTCTAGGAACGTTAGGCGGACCATTCTTTTTTCATTACAACCTAAATGTTACTGGTAGTCTGGGATATCAATTTCGTTCACTTTGAAAAAGTCCTTGATCCGATAAAATTTCTCTATTTTTGAGAATAGAATAAGCGTATAAGTCGAAATTTCCGATTGAAATACGAACTTTTTTCCTAGACAAGCTATACCGAAAATTCTTTTTGTTTTAGACTCTAGGTACAAATGTGATACTCCATACCGAGTTTGGTTTGATTTGAACAACTTCTTGACCCGATAAAAAAGAACTATTTTCAAAATTCGCTATTCGCGAAATTCGCAACTTTCCGTATGAAAAACTAACTTTTTTCCTAGGCAAGGTATACCAAAAATTCTTTTTGTTTTACACTCTAAGTACCCATGGTATACTCCATTCCCAGTTTGGTTCACTTTGGACAACTCTAAGACCTATTCAAAAAGACCTATTTTTAAAATTACTTATTTGAAATAATCGCAAATTTCCGTATGCAAACCCAACTTTTGTCGTAGGAAAGCTATAGCAAAAAATCTTTTTGTTTTAGACTCTAGATACACAGGGGATACTCCATAAAGAGTTTGGTTTGATTTGAACAACTCCGTGACCCGATGAAGAAGGCCTATTTTTGAAAATTATTCAAAATTAATTATTCGAATTAATCGGAAATTTACGTATGAAAAACTAACTTTTTTTATAGGCGAGCTATAGCAAAAATGCTTTTTGTGTCCGACTCTATATATACAGGGAATACTCCATACCGAGTTTGGTTCGATTCGAACAACTCCTTGACCCGATAAAATTTCTATATTTTTGAAAATAGAATAAGCGTATAGCAAGCGAATAAGTCGAAATTTCCGATTGAAAAACGAACTTTTTTTCTAGACCAGCTATGTAAAAAATTCTTTTCGTTTTAGACTCTAGGTACAAATGTGATACTCCATGCCGAGTTTGGTTCGATTTGAACAACTTCTTGACCCGATAAAATTTCTATATTTTTGAAAATAGAATAAGCTAATAATAAGCGAATATGTCGATATTTCCGATTGAAATACGAACTTTTTTCCTAGGCAAGCTATAGCCCAAATTCTTTTTGTTTTAGACTCTACTTGCCCATGGTATACTCCATTCCCAGTTTGGTTCACTTTGGACAACTCTAAGACCTATTCAAAAAGACCTATTTTTAAAATTACTTATTTGAAATAATAGCAAATTTACGCATGAAAAACTAACTTTTTTCCTAGGCAAGCTATAGCAAAAATTCTTTTTGTTTTACACTCTAGATACACAGGGGATACTCCATTCCGAGTTTGGTTCCATTTGGACAACTCCTTGATGCAAAGAAATAGACCAATTTTTAAAATTCAATAATTGCAATTTATTTGAAATAATTGCAAATTTCCGTATGAAAAACTAACTTTTTTCCTAGACAAGCTATGACAAAAATTCTTTTTGTTATAGACTCTAGCTACAAATGTGATACTCCATACCGAGTTTGGTTCGATTTGAACAACTTCTTGACCCGATAAAAAAGAACTATTTTCAAAATTCGCTATTCGCGAAATTCGCAACTTTCCGTATGAAAAACTAACTTTTTTCCTAGGCAAGGTATACCAAAAATTCTTTTTGTTTCACACTCTAAGTACCCATGGTATACTCCATTCCCAGTTTGGTTCACATTGGACAACTCTAAGACCTATTCAAAAAGACCTATTTTTAAAATTACTTATTTGAAATAATCGCAAATTTCCGTATGCAAACCCAACTTTTGTCGTAGGAAAGCTATAGCAAAAAATCTTTTTGTTTTAGACTCAAGATACACAGGGGATACTCCATACCGAGTTTGGTTTGATTTGAACAACTCCTTGACCCGATAAAAAAGGCCTATTTCGAAAATTATTCAAAATTAATTATTCGAATTAATCGGAAATTTACGTACGAAAAACTAACTTTTTTCCTAGGCAAGCTATAGCAAAAATGCTTTTTGTTTCCGACTCTATATATACGGGGAATACTCCATACCGAGTTTCGTTCGATTCGAACAACTCCTTGACCCGATAAATTTTCTATATTTTTGAAAATAGAATAAGCGTATAGCAAGCGAATAAGTCGAAATTTCCGATTGAAAAACGAACTTTTTTTCTAGACCAGCTATGTAAAAAATTCTTTTTGTTTTAGACTCTAGGTACAAATGTGATACTCCATACCGAGCTGGTTCGATTTGAACAACTCCTTGACCCGATAAAATTTCTATATTTTTGAAAATAGAACAAGCGAATAATAAGCGAATATGTCGATATTTCCGATTGAAATACGAACTTTTTTCCGAGGCAAGCTATAGCCAAAATTCTTTTTGTTTTAGACTCTACTTGCCCATGGTATACTCCATTCCCAGTTTGGTTCACTTTGGACAACTCTAAGACCAATTCAAAAAGACCTATTTTTAAAATAACTTATTTGAAATAATAGCAAATTTCCGTATGAAAAACTAACTTTTTTCCTAGGCAAGCTATAGCAAAAATTCTTTTTGTTTTACACTCTAGATACACAGGGGATACTCCACACCGAGTTCGGTTCCATTTGGACAACTCCTTGATTCAACGAAATAGACCAATTTTTAAAATTCAATAATTGCAATTTATTTGAAATAATTGCAAATTTCCGTATGAAAAACTAACTTTTTTCCTAGGCAAGCTATGACAAAAATTCTTTTTGTTTTAGACTCTAGGTACAAATGTGATACTCCATACCGAGTTTGGTTTGATTTGAACAACTCCTTGACCCGATGAAGAAGGTCTATTTTTGAAAATTATTCAAAATTAATTATTCGAATTAATCGGAAATTTACGTACGAAAAACTAAATTTTTTTCTAGACAAGCCATACCAAAATTTCTTTTTGTTTTACGCTCTAGGTACTCATGGTGTACTCCATACCGAGTCTGGTTAGATTTGGACAACTCCTTGATCCGATAAAATTTCTATATTTTTGAAAATAGAATAAGCGAATAAGTCGAGATTTGCGATTGAGATAAAAACTTTTTTTCTAGGAACGTTAGGCGGACCATTCTATTTTCATTACAACTTAAATGTTACTGGTAGTCTGGGATATCAATTTCGTTCGTTTTGAAGAAGTCCTTGATCCGATAAAATTCCTCTATTTTTGAGAATAGAATAAGCGAAAAAGTCGAAATTTCCGATTGAAATACGAACTTTTTTCCTAGACAAGCTATGACAAAAATTCTTTTTTGTTTTAGACTCTACATACACTGGGGATACTCCATACCGAGTTTGGTTCCATTTGGACAACTCCTTGATTCAACGAAATAGACCAATTTTTAAAATTCAATAATTGCAATTTATTTGAAATAATTGCAAATTTCCGTATGAAACACTAACTTTTTTCCTAGGCAAGCTATGACAAAAATTCTTTTTGTTTTAGACTCTAGGTACAAATGTGATACTCCATACCGAGTTTGGTTCCATTTGGACAACTCCTTGATTCAACGAAATAGACCAATTTTTAAAATTCAATAATTGCAATTTATTTGAAATAATTGCAAATTTCCGTATGAAAAACTATTTTTTTCCTAGGCAAGCTATGACAAAAATTCTTTTTGTTTTACGCTCTAGGTACACATGGGATACTCCATACCAAGTTTGGTTAGATTTGGACAACTCCTTGATCCGATAAAATTTCTATATTTTTGAAAATAGGATAAGCGAATAAGTCGAGATTTCCGATTGAGATACAAACTTTTTTTCTAGGAACGTTAGGCGGACCATTGTTTTTGCATTAGAACCTAAATGTTACTGGTATTCTGGGATATCAATTTGGTTCACTTTGAAAAAGTCCTTGATCCAATAAAATTTCTCTATTTTTGAGAATAGAATAAGCGAAAAAGTCGAAATTTCCGATTGAAATACGAACTTTTTTCCTAGACAAGCTATGACAAAAATTCTTTTTGTTTTAGACTCTACATACACTGGGGATACTCCATACCGAGTTTGGTTCCATTTGGACAACTCCTTGATTCAACGACATAGACCAATTTTTAAAATTCAATAATTGCAATTTATTTGAAATAATTGCAAATTTCCGTATGAAAAACTAACTTTTTTCCTAGGCAAGCTATGACAAAAATTCTTTTTGTTTTAGACTCTAGGTACAAATGTGATACTCCATACCGAGTTTGGTTCGATTTGGACAACTCCTTGATCCGATAAAATTTTTATATTTATGAAAACAGAATAAGCGAAAAAGTCGATATTTCCGATTGAGATACAAACTTTTAATCTAGGAACATCAGATGTTGAATATCGTTATGAACTATATTATAGACACAACAAGAGCAGTTCAGGTTACTCACCAAGGGCAGTAGCGAAGTCTAAAGTCACGATCTGGAAGAGCCAACAGGAAAACAAAGAAAAGCTCTGAAAAATCAGTGCCTTTAGGACATGAAGAACAAACACAGAAACACACAGACACAAAGAAAGACGCGCAGAAAAACCCTCAGCGCACCAACATCCCCAACATGGGGTGCACCAAAGCCCCGCGGGGGGGGAACCGACTAACCGGCGTCTCAACGGGACAAGGGGCCAGGGTGCACCTCATGGGGCTAAAAGCCCTCACCTTAAATTAAAAGTAATATATAATTATAACTATGACAATAACAATAATAACAAAAATAACAACGTCATGGACTAAAACAACCAGTTAAAAGAGCCCAGGTTATCTGGCCCCGGTTACTGCAGTGTCAACGGTGTAAAAACCGCTGGTGTCAACTTCTTCAGTGGCTAAAATCGAGGGCAAGTTTACTGGACAATTTCTCTAAAACTGCGAAACAAAAATGAACCCCTTTAGTACAGTTTGTAGCACTGCTTGAGATATGCATCATATTAAAAAATGAGCCCAATCGGTGCACTCTTCAAGGAGTTATAGCAGAAAAAAGGTACCGTACCAACTGACCCCAGAAGAGAGATACCCCACATTCAGAGCTAAAATTGACCTTCAGAACTTCTTAAAATGAGGTAAAAATATATATGGGGAGATTTGCCATTACAAATGGAGTTCAAGGAGCCTATTCGTGGAGTCAAAGTAATGAATTTCAACATTTCACATGTAGGAACGTGAAACGTACCAGTCACTTACTGGTGAAAATGACCGTATGTTTCTTGGCCAATTTCTCAAAAACGGCTGAAAGAAACAAAACGCTATTTACAGGGATTCAAGTACGGCTCAAGCTGAGTTCAAATCAACAAACAGATCAAAAATCGGTTCACTCTACGAGGAGATATTCCAACATCAAAGTACCGTACCAAATGATCAAAATGACCTATTTCTGGTCCTGTTTCTGCGTTCTATAACCGATAACCACTCATTATAACCACCTGTAAAATATATATGAGGACAATCCCCATTATCGACCGAGTCTACCGAACTAACTGTTCAGTCTAAAATAGCCAGTTTTGTTGATCTAATATGTAGCTTCACGAAAAGTACCGGACACGAATTGGCCAAAATGGAGGTATGTGTCCTGGCCAATTTCTCGAAAACGGCTGAAAGAAACAAAAGGCTATTTACAGGGATTCAAGTACGGCTTAAGTTGAGTTCAAATCAACAAACAGATCAAAAATCGGTTCACTCTACGAGGAGAAATTCCAACATAAAGGTGCCGTACCAAATGACTAAATAGGACAAATACTGGTCACGAATCGCTAAAATTCACCACCCGAACAACGGAAAACTACATACAAAATATATATGGGTAGACTCTCCACTAACAGGGGATTCTAAAACACTAACACTTGCTGGGTAAATCGCGTGTTTTGTTGTACCGAAATTTGGTTCACCCAGAACAGCCCAAAATTTCGATTTGGGAAAGCCGATTTGGGAAACCAACTAAACACTGCAAGCACGAGGGGTTCAGTGCTAACAAAATGCGACCCCTCCCGTTTAATTTGGTCCAGTACTTTAGGAGATATTACCAGAATACTGTTCTGTACCCCATTTTTTTGGCTAAAATCGAAGCCCAAAATCTCCGTAACTGACGTAAAACAAAGTGAAACAGGGTTGCCGGAGTATTTGTGGTTGCAATTCTGGTCAACTTCGACATTCTGGGTCACGGAAAACCTTCATGGGGAGGTGGGAAAAAATTTCCCACCTCACCATGAAGGCTATGATGTTTTGTGTGTTTTGACACGAAACAACACTCCCCGAAATTTGCCGAAATCATGAAAAATGAAAAATTGTTGAGTTAACCCCATTAAAACATACAATTAGCTTCAGGAACTTAAATAGTGCCTAGAGAACACAAAAAGCACACCAGAAAGGTGGTTCAATTGGGGAAAACACCACTCAGCCATTAAATTTGAGAAAAAATTTTTATTTCCGCGTGGTTCGGCTCTTACAGGACAAAAATGGCCGTTTCAACGCCACAAAACTATACAGAAATATGTATCGGGATACTCACCACTATCCTACAAATCTAAGTTACTCATATATGTAGGATTAATTCGTTATTTTGTGTTCCGAATTTTAGGTGATACCAACGTGACCTAATGTTCCAACGTTTTTTTTTAATTGACCTTGAATCACGTTTTTACCGTCCCGGTTATAAAAACCACTCACTTGGCAAGCAAGAACGGATCAGTAGCAACAAAACGCGCTCTTGATTGTTCAAATTGGTTCTGTAGTTTTGAAGAAATGATCAAACATTTGCGCCATACCTCATTTTTTGTATTCCTGATACACATAACTTTTTCGCAAATTGTTGGAAAACTACTTAAATCTGGGGCTCCGACGTAATTTTGGGAGCAATATAAGTTCAATTGGTAGCTACTGGACACCGGAAATCTCTACCGCGAAGTGAGAAAATATTCCCACCTCGCCATAGAATTCAGGGTTTTTCAGAGAAAAAATTGAATTAAATCATTATGTATCATAAGCTAGAGCGTACTGGATGCTTTTTTATGATATTTTTAGTACTTACCACGTCATTCACGCTTGGTGTAAACAGAATAAACCATTGAACTGATCATTGAACTACTTTTTCTGGAAACGAGAGTTTTTCAAATGCGTTATCCACGGCAAAATTATATATGAAACTTTCCGTAAAGGCCTGAGAGAAAAATTATCTTAAGGCAAAAAATGGACCCCTTTTTTGTCGTTCAGCTGTTTGAAACGTTCAGTGGGAGTGCTGTTCTGCTATAGGTTTGGTTTAGAACGGATTAGAAGGGTGATTTTTTTGACCATTTACATATTTCGCCAAGTACACCTTGAATCAGTGAAAAAAGTTACGTTATCGCAAGTCAAAACGTTTGATCGACATTTTTACTCGAAGTATGTCTTTTTATCAGTATCAATATCATATTGAAAATAGTTATTTGCGGTACTTACAACATAATAATGATTCAAAGTTAAGGGACTCATAGAAAACTCTGATTTACAGAGAAAAATTTAGATTAAATCATTATTTATCAAACGGTGGAACGTACTGGATGCTTTTGTATGAACTTTTTTAGTGCTCACTACGTCATTCAAGTTTAGTGTGAACAGAATAAACCATTGAACTGATCATTGAACTATTTTTGTGGAAACGATTTTTTCAAATACGTTGTCCACGGCAAAGTTATATGAAACTTTCCTTAAATGCCTGAGAGAAAAATTTTCTTAAGGCAAAAAATATTGGAACCCCTTGTTCGTCTTTAAACTGTGTGACAACTTCCGTAGGAGTTTCGATCTGCCATAGGTTATCTTTAGAACGGATTAGAAGGTTGAGATTTCTGACCATTTACGATTTTAGCCAGGTACACCATGAATCAGTGAAAAATGTTATGTTATCGCAAGTCAAAACGTTTGATCAACACTTTTACTGGAACTTTGTCTTTTTATCAGTCCCAAAAAAGTACTGAAATTTGTTTTTTGCGGTACTTGCAACATAATAATGATTCAAAGTGAATGGACTCACAGAGAAGTCTCATTTACAGAGAAAAAATTGCTTAAATCATTAAATATCATACGCTGGAGCGTACTGGATGCTTTTATATGGATTTTTTTTAGTGCTTACCGCGCCATTCACGCTTGGTGTGAAGAGAGTGAACCATTGAACTGATCATTGAACTATTTTTGTGGAAACGAGAGTTTTTCAAATACGTTATCCACGGCAAAGTTTATATGAAACTTTCCGTAAACGCCTGAGAGAAAAATTATCTTAAGGCAAAGAATGGACCCCTTTATGTCGTTAAACTGAGTGAAATTTTCAGTAGGAGTGCCGATCTGAAATAGGTTATCTTTAGAACGGATTAGAAGGTTGAGATATCTGACCATTTACGATTTTCGCCAGGTACACCATGAATCAGTGAAAAATGTTATGTTATCGCTAGTCAAAACGTTTGATCAACACTTTCACTGGAACTTTGTCTTTTTGTCAGTCCCAAAAAAGTACTAAAGTGTGTTTTTTGCGGTACTTGCAACATAATAATGATTCAAAGTGAATGGACTCACAGAGAAGTCTCATTTACAGAGAAAAAATTGGAATAAATCATTATATATCATACGCTGGAGCGTACTGGATGCTTTTATATGAAATTTTTAGTGCTTACCATGCCATTCACGCTTGGTGTGAACAGAGTAAACCATTGAACTGATCATTGAACTTTTTTTGTGGAAACGAGAGTTTTTCAAATACGTTATCCACGGCAAAGTTTATATGAAACTTTCCGTAAAGGCCTGAGAGAAAAATTATCTGAGGGCAAAAATGGACCTTTTTGTCGTTAAACTGAGTGAAACTTTCAGTGGGAGTGCCGTTCTGCTATAGGCTTTGTTTAGAAGGGATTAGAAGGGTGATTTTTTGACCATTTAAAATTTTTGCCAGGTACACCTTGAATCAGAGAGAAATGTTATGTTTTCGCAAGTCAAAACGTTTGATCGACATTTTTACTGAAACTTAGTTTTTTAAAAGTCTCAATAGAATTTTGAAACTTGTTTTTCGTGGTACTTGCAATCCACTCTGATATTTTCAACGTTAACTAATTTTTTATTAACGGTGCAAGTTTTATCTTGGTTGAGGTAAAATTCCCACTCGTAAATATCCCTCATCCTATTAGAAAACGAAGTAAAACAAGCGAGAAAACTTTCCTAGCAGGAAATTCAAGAAAAAAAAGAAATTGTAAGATTTCCTACTAGGATTTGCGAGAAAATCAGGCGAAAGTTTTTTTCCGAGCAGGAAATTGCGGAAAAGCGGGAAAAAGTTTTTTCCGAGCAGGAAATTACGGAAAAGCGGGTGAAAGTTTTTTTTCCGAGCAGTAAATTACGGAAAAGCGAGTTTTAGTAAGATAATCAGGAATCCTAGTGAGATTAGTAGGAATCGTTTCACCGGGAATGCTTGCGTCATTGCAATGACTCTATGAACAATAAGAACCTCTGCGAACTCTTTGCTCTTCAACAATGAGAGAGTAAACGGATTCATACCTCTAAAAAATTGTGCCTCCTTTTCTCCAAATTTTTATGAGACATTGCTCAATTGAGTCATATTGATTAGAGCGAGTTGTCCAAATTTAGATTAAAAATCATCCGCATAATACCTATTGCACATCGAAAACTTCAGTTGATTCACAGGGCAACACCTGATCTTTTTAACTTTACCTTTCAAAGCGAACCATACGTGCATCAATTCACTGACTCTATGAACAATAAGTTTCTCTGCAAAATCTTTGCTCTTCAACTTTGACAGTAAACGGAATCCAACCGCTAATTTTTTTTCCTTTTCACCAAATTTTTATGAGACATTGCTCAATTGAGGCATTTTGAATAGAGCGATTTGTCCACATTTAGATTAAAAATCATCAAGATAAACCTCATTGCTCAGCGAAAAGATTCAATTGATTCACTGGGCAGCGCCTGATCTTTTAAAATTTCCCTTTCAAAATGAACCAAGCGTGCATCAATTCAATGACTTGAATTCACAGGGCAGCACCTGATCTTTTTAACTTCATCTTTCAAAGTGAACCAACCTACAGCAATTTACCGAGTTTTTGAACAAAAAGTTCCTCTGCGAACTCTTTGCTCGTCAACTTTGAGAGAGTAAACTGACTCTTACCGCTGAAAAGTTCTGCTCTCTTTTCACTTCCAAACTTTTAACAAAATTTTGCTCAATTGAGGAATACTAAATGGATCGAGTTGTCCATACTTGGATTAAAAATCATCTGCTTTATAGCTATTGCACAGCGAAAAGTTTCAATTGATTCACAGGGCAGCACCTGATATTTTATCTTTACCTTTGAAAGTGATTAATGCTTGCGTCATTTCAATGACACTATGAACAATAAGTTCCCCTGCGAACTGTTTGCTCTTCAACTTTGAGAGAGTAAACGGATTCGTACCTCTAAAAAATTTTGCTTCCTTTTCTACGAATTTTTTATGAGACCTTGCTAAATTGAGACATACTGATTAGAGCGAGTTGTCCACATTTAGATTGAAAAATCATCCGCATAATACCTATTGCACATCGAAAACTTCAGTTGATTCACAGGGCAACACCTGATCTTTTTAACTTTACCTTTCAAAGCGAACCATACGTGCATCAATTCACTGACTCTATGAACAATAAGTTTCTCTGCGAACTCTTTGCTCTTCAACTTTGAGATAGTATACGAAATCATACCGCTAATTTTTTTTCCTTTTCTCCAAACTTTTTATGAGACATTGCTCAATTGAGTCATAGTGATTAGAGCGAGTTGTCCACATTTAGATTAAAAATCATCTAGATAATCCCCATTGCCCAGCGAAAAGATTCAATTGATTCACAGGGCAGCGCCTGATCTTTTAAAATTTCCCTTTCAAAATGAACCAAGCGTGCATCAATTCAATGACTTGATGAACAGTAAGTTCCTCTGCGAACTCTTTGCTCGTCAACTTTGAGAGAGTAAACTGACTCTTACCGCTGAAAAGTTCTGCTCTCTTTTCACTTCCAAACTTTTAACAAAATTTTGCTCAATTGAGGAATACTAAATGGATCAAGTTGTCCATACTTTGATTAAAAATCATCTGGTTTATAGCTATTGCACAGCGAAAAGTTTCAATTGATTCACCGGGCAGCACCTGATGTTTTATCTTTACCTTTGAAAGTGATTAATGCTTGCGTCATTTCAATGACACTATGAACAATAAGTTCCCCTGCGAACTGTTTGCTCTTCAACTTTGAGAGAGTAAACGGATTCGTACCTCTAAAAATTTTGCTTCCTTTTCTACGAGTTTTTTATGAGACCTTGCTCAATTGAGGCATATTGAATAGAGCGAGTTGTCCACATTTAGATTAAAAATCATCTGCGAAATACCAATTGCACAGCAAAAAGTTTCAATTGATTCAAAGGAGAAGCACCCAATCTTTTTAACTTAACATCTCAAAGTGAACCGAGGCTGCATCAATTTACTGATTTTGAGAACAAGATATTCCTTTACGAACTCTTTGCTTTTCAACTTTGAGAAAGTAAACGGCTT
Organism: Convolutriloba macropyga; assembly: GCF_964194025.1. NCBI lineage: Eukaryota > Metazoa > Xenacoelomorpha > Acoela > Convolutidae > Convolutriloba > Convolutriloba macropyga. Next base: position 53,877,993 of record NC_134475.1, on the reverse strand, counting down.
CACACCGCTAATAAAATTTTACTTCATTTTCTCTTCCAAACTTTTCCTAAACATTGCTCAATCGAGGAATACTGAATAGAGCGAGTTGTCAACACTTGGATTAAAAATCATCTGCATAACACCTATTGCACAGCAAAAAGTTTCAATTAATTCGCAGGGAGGCACCTGATCTTCCTAACTTTACCTTTCAAAAAGGAGCCATACGTACATCAATTCACTGACTCTATGAACAATTATTTTTTCCTCGAACTCTTTGCTCTTCAACTTTGAGACAATAAACGGATTCGTAACGCTAAAAATTTTTGCTTTCCTTTCTCCAGACTTTTTATGAGACATAGCTCAATTGAGGAATACTAAATGGAGCGAGTTGTCAACACCTGAATTAAAAATCATCTGCGTAATACGTATTGCACAGCGAATAGTTTCAATTGATTCACATGGCAACACCTGATTTTTTTTTACCTTTTAAAGTGAACGATGCGTGCATTAGTTCACTTACTTTATGAACAATTAGTTCATCTGCGAATTCTTTTCTCTTCAAGTTCGAGATAGTAAACGGATTCATACCTCTAAAAAATTTTGCTCCCTTTTCTCCAAATTTTTTTTGAGACATTGCTCAATTGAGGCATATTGAAAAGAGCGAGTTGTCCACAATTAGATTGAAAATTATCTGCAAAATACCTTTTGCACGGCAAAAAGTATTAATTGGTTCACAGGGCAGCACATGATATTTTATCTTCAACTTTCAAATTGAACCATACGTGAATCAATTCACTGACTCTATGAACAATAAGTTTCTCTAAAAACTCTTTCCTCTTCAACTTTGAGAGAGTAAACGGATTCATAACCCTGAAAATTTTTGTTTTCCTTTCTCTAGATTTTTATGAGACATTGCTCAATTGAGGAATACTAAATGGAGCGAGTTGTCTACACTTGGATTAAAATCATCTGTATAAAACCTATTGCACTGCGAAAAGTTTCTATTGATTCACAGGGCCGCGCCTAATCTGTTTAACGTTACCTTTCAAAGTGAACCAAGCCTGCATCAATTTACTGACTTTTTGAACGAGAAATTCTTTTTCCAACTTTTGGCTTTTCAACTTTGAGAAAGTAAACGGATTCATACCGCTAAAATATTTTACTTCCTTTTCTCTTCCAATTTTTTTCCGAAACATTGCTCAATTGAGGTGTACTGAAAAGAGCGAGTTGTCAACAGTAGGGTTAAAAATTTTCTGCATAAAACTTATTGCACAGCGAATAGTTTCAATTGATTCACATGTCAACATCTGATCTTTTTATCTTTACCTTTTAAAGTGAACAATGCGTGCATTATTTCACTTTCTTTGTGAACAATTAGTTCATGTGCGAATTCTTTTCTCTTCAAGTTTGAGAGAGTAAACGGATTCATACCTCTAAAAAATTTTGCTCCTTTTTCTCAAAACTTTTTTTGAGACAATGTTCAATTGAGGCATATTGAATAGAGCGAGTTGTCCACAATTAGATTGAAAATCATCTGCAAAACACCTTTTGCACGGCAAAAAGTTTTAATTGATTCACAGGGCATCACCTGATCGTTTTAACTTTAACTTTCAAATTGAACCATAAGTGCATCAATTCACTGACTCTATGAACAAAAAGTTTCTCTGCGAACTCTTTGCTTTTTAACTTTGAGAGTGTAAACGGATTCATACCGCTAAAAATTTTTGTTTTCCTTTCCCCAGATTTTTATGAGACATTGCTCAATTGAAGAATACTAAATGGAGCGAGTTGTCAACACTTGGGTTAAAAATCATCTGTATAATACCTATTGCACAGCGGATACTTTCAACTGATTCACCGGGCAACACCTGATCTCTTTATCTTTACCTTTTAAAGTGAACAATGCGTGCATTAGTTCACTTACTTTATGAACAATTAGTTCATCTGCGCACTCTCTTCTCTTCAACTTTGAGAGAGTAAACGGATTCGTACCTTTAAAAAGTTTTGTTCCCTTTTCTTCAAACTTTTTTTGAGACATTTCTCAATTGAGGCATTTTGAATAGAGCAAGTTGTCCACAATTAGATTTAAAATCAACTGCAAAACACCTTTTGCACGGCAAAAAGTTTTAATTGATTCACAGGGCAGCACCTTATCGTTTTAACTTTAACTTTCAAAGTGAACCATACGTGCATCAATTCACTGATTCTATGAACAATAAGTTTCTCTGCGAACTCTTTGCTCTTCAAATTTGAGAGAGTAAGCGGATTCATACCGCTAAATTATTTTGCTTCCTTTTCTCCAAACTTTTAAGGAAAATTTGCTCAATTGAGACATACTGAATAGAGCGAGTTGTCCACACTTAGATCAAAAATCATCTGCTTTATACCTAGTGCACTGTAAAAAGTTTCAATTGATTCACAGGGCGGCACCTGATTTTTTTATCTTTACCTTTGAAAGCGAATAATGCTTGCGTCATTTCAATGACTCTATGAACCACAAGTTACTCTGCGAACTCTTTTCTCTTCAACTTTGAGACAGTAAACGGATTCATAGCTGTAAAATGTTTTGCGTACTTTTCTCCAAACTTTTTATGAGACATTGCCCAATTGAGGCGTATTGAATAGAGCGAGTTGTCCACCTTTAGATTAAAAATCATTTGCCAAATACCTATTGCACAGCGAAAATTTTCAATTGATTCACAGGTCAGCGCACAATCTTTTTAACTTTACTTTCCAAAGTAAACCAAGCCTGCATCAATTTACTGACCTTTTGAACAAGAAATTCCCTTACGAACTATTTGCTCTTGAATTTTTAGAAAGTTAGCGGATTCATACTACTTGATTTTTTGTTTACTTTTCTCTTCCAAACTTTTTCTGAACAATTGCTCAGTTAGGGCATACTAAATTGAATAAGTTGTCCACATTTGAAATAAAAATCAACTGCATAATACCTATTGAACAACGAAAAGCTTCAATTCATTCACAGGGCAGCGTCTGATCTTTTTAACTTTACCATTCAAAGTGAAACAAGCCTGCATCATTTACTGGTTTTTTGAACAAGAAATTCACTTACGTAATCTTTGCTCTTGAACTTCGAGAATGTTAGCGGATTCATACCACTTATATGTTTTGTTTGCTTTTCTCTTCCAAAATTTTTCGGAAACATTGCTCAATTATGGCATAATAAATTGAGCGAGTTGTCCACGCTTGGTTTAAAAATCATCTGCATAATACTTTTTGAAAAGCAAAAGTTTTCAAATGATTCATAGGGCAGCGCCCGATCTCTTCAACTTTAACCTTCAAAGTGAACCAAGCCTGTATCAATTTACTGACTTTTTGAACAAGAAGTTCCCTTACGAAATCTTTGCTCAACAACTTTGAGAAAGTAAACGGATTCATAGCGATAAAAAACTGTGCTTCGTTTTCTCTTCCAAAATTTTTCCGAAAAAATGCTCATTTGAGGCATACTAAATTGAGTGAGTTGTCCACTCTTGGATTAAAAATCATCTGCATAAAACCTCTTGCACAGCGAAAAGTCTCAATTGATTCACAAGGCAGCACCTGATTTTGTTTACTTTACCTTTCAAAGTGAACCATACGTGCATCAATTCACTGACTTTATGAACAATAAGTTTCTCTGCGAACTCTTTGCTCTTCAACTTTGAGAGAGTAAACGGATTCATATCGCTAAACAATTTTACTTCCCTTTATCTTCCAAATTTTTTCGAAACATTGATCAATTGAGTCATACTGAATTTAGGGAGTTGTCCACTTTTGGGTTAAATATCATCTGCATAATGCCTATTGCACATCGAAAAGTTTCAGTTGATTCACAGGGCAGCACCTGATCTTTTTAAATATACCTTTCAAAGTAAATCATGCGTGCATCAATTCACTGACATCATGAACAATATGTTCCTCTGTGAACTCTTTGCTCTTCTACTCTGAGAAAGTAAACGCAAAAAACTTTGCATCGTTTTCTCTTCCAAACTCTTTCCTAAACAATGCTCAACTGAGGCACAGCGAATAGAGCGAGTTGTTCACACATGGATTAAAAATCATCTGCATAATACCTCTCGCACAGCGAAAAATTTTAATTGATTCACAGGGCAGCACGTGATCTTTTTATCTTTTCAAAGTTTCAAAGCGAACCATACGTTTATCAATTCACTGTCTCTATGAACAATAAGTTTCTCTGCGAGTTCTTTGCTCTTCAACTTGGAAAGAGGAAACGGATTTATACCGCTAAATAATTTTGCTTCCTTTTCTCCAAACATTTTATAAGGTATTGCTCAATTGAGGCATATAGGGTAGAGCGAGGGCTCCTCACTTGAATTAAAAATCATCTGCTTAATACCAATTGCACGTCAAAAATTTCAATTCATTCACAGGGCAGCAACTGATTTTTTTAACTTTATTTTTCAAAGTGAACCATACGTGTATCAATTCACTGACTCTATGAACAATAAGTTTCTCTGCGAGTTCTTTGCTCTTCAATTTTAAAAGAGTAAACGGATTCATACCGCTAAATAATCTTGCTTCCTTTTCTCCAAACTTTTTATGAGGGATTGCTCAGTTGAGGCATATAGGATAGACCGAGTGCTCCTCACTTGGATTAAAAATCATCTGCTTGATATCAATTGCACATCAAAAATGTCAAATCATTCACAGGGCAGCAACTGATCTTTTTAACTTTACTTTTCAAAGTGAACCATGCGTGCATCAATTCACTGACTTTATGAACAATAGGATCTTTTGCGAACTCTTTGCTATTCAACTTTGAGAAAGTAAACAAAAAAAATTTTCCTTCCTTTTCTCTTCCAAACTTTTTCCGAAACATTGCTAAATTGAGGCAAACTAAATTGAGCGAGTTGTCTATACTTGCAATAAAAATCATCTGCATAATACCTATTGCACATCAAAAAATTTCAGTTGATTCACAGTGCAGCAACTGATCTTTTCAACTTCACCTTTCAATGTAAACCATGCGTGAATCAATTCACTGACTTTATGAACAATAGGATCTTCTGCGAACTCTTTGCTCTTCAACTTTGAGAAAGTAAACGAAAAAAACTTTGCTTCTTTTTCTCTTCCAAAAATTTTCCGATACATTGCTAAATTGAGGCATACTAAATTGAGCAAGTTGTCTACTCTTGGATTAAAAATCATCTGCATAATACCTATTGCACATCAAAAAATTTCAGTTGATTCACAGGGCAGCACCTGATCTTTTTAACATTACCTTTCAAAGTGAATCATGCGTTTATCAATTCACTTACTCTATGAACAATAAGATTCTCTGCGAACTCGTTGCTCTTCAACTTTGAGAAAGTAAACGAAAAAAATTTTGCTTCCTTTTCTCTTCCAAACTTTTTCCGAAACATTGCTAAATTGAGGCAAACTAAGTTGAGCGAGTTATCTATGCTTGGAATAAAAATCATCTGAATAATACCTATTGCACATCAAAAAATTTCAGTTGATTCACAGTGCAGCAACTGATCTTTTCAACTTTACCTTTCAAAGTAAACCATGCGTGAATCAATTCACTGACTCTATGAACAATAAGTTTCTCTGCGAGTTCTTTGCTCTTCAATTTTAAAAGAGTAAACGGATTCATACCGCTAAATAATCTTGCTTCCTTTTCTCCAAACTTTTTATGAGGGATTGCTCAAATGAGGCATATAGGATAGACCGAGGGCTCCTCACTTGAATTAAAAATCATCTGCTTAATACCAACTGCACGTCAAAAATTTCAATTCATTCACAGGGCAGCAACTGATTTTTTTAACTTTATTTTTCAAAGTGAACCATACGTGTATCAATTCACTGACTCTATGAACAATAAGTTTCTCTGCGAGTTCTTTGCTCTTCAATTTTAAAAGAGTAAACGGATTCATACCGCTAAATAATCTTGCTTCCTTTTCTCCAAACTTTTTATGAGGGATTGCTCAATTGAGGCATATAGGATAGACCGAGTGCTCCTCACTTGGATTAAAAATCATCTGCTTAATACCAATTGCACATCAAAAATTTCAATTCATTCACAGGGCAGCAACTGATCTTTTTAACTTTACTTTTCAAAGTGAACCATGCGTGCATCAATTCACTGACTCTATGAACAATAGGATCTTCTGCGAACTCTTTGCTATTCAACTTTGAGAAAGTAAACGAAAAAAATTTGCTTCCTTTTCTCTTCCAAAATTTTTCCGATACATTGCTAAATTGAGGCATAATAATTTGAGCAAGTTGTCTACTCTTTGATTAAAAATCATCTGCATAAAACATATTGCACATCAAAAAATTTCAGTTGATTCACAGGGGAGCACTTGATCTTTTTAACATTACTTTTCAAAGTGAATCATGCGTGTATCAATTCACTGACTCTACGAACAATAAGTTTCTCTGCGAACTTTTTACTCTTCAACTTTGAGAGAGTAAACGGATTCATACCGCTAAAAAATTTTGCTTCCTTTTCTCCAAACTTTTTATGAGACATTGCTCAATTGAGGCATATTGAATAGAGCGAGTTGTCCACAATTAGATTAAAATTATCTGAAAAATATCTATTGCACGGCAAAAAGTTTTAATTGATTCACAGTGCAGCCCCAGATCTTTTACAGATTAACTTTCGAAGCGATCCAGGCCTGCATCAATTTACTGACTTTTTGAACTAGAAATTCTTTAGGAACTCTTTCCTTTCCAATTTTGAAAAAGTAAAGGGATTCATACCGCTAAAAATTTTACTTCCTTTTATCGTTAATTGAGGCAGACTGAATTGAGGGAGTTGTCCACTTTTGGGTTAAAAATTATCTGCATAATACCTAGTGCACATCGAAAAGTTTCAGATGATTCACAGGGCAACACCTGATCTTTTTAACATTACCTTTCAAAGTGAATCATGCGTGTATCAATTCACTTACTCTATGAACAATAAGATTCTCTGCGAACTCGTTGCTCTTCAACTTTGAGAAAGTAAACAAAAAAAATTTTGCTTCCTTTTCTCTTCCAAATTTTTTCCGAAAAATTGCTAAATTGAGGCACACTAAATTGAGCAAGTTGTCTACTCTTGGATTAAAAATCATCTGCATAATACCTAGTGCACATCGAAAAGTTTCAGTTGATTCACAGGGCAGCACCTGATCTTTTTAATTTTACCTTTCAAAGTAAGTCATGCGTGCATCAATTCACTGATTTCATGAACAATAAGTTCCTCTGTGAACTCTTTGCTCTTCAACTTTGAAAGAGTAAACGGATTCATACCGCTAAATAATTTTGCTTCCTTTTCTCCAAACTTTTTATGAGGGTTTGCTCACTTGAGGCATATAGGATAGAGCGAGTGCTCCTCACTTGGATTAAAAAACATCTGCTTGATATCAATTGCACATCAAAAATGTCAAATCATTCACAGGGCAGCAACTGATCTTTTTAACTTTACTTTTCAAAGTAAACCATGCGTGCATCAATTCACTGACTTTATGAACAATAGGATCTTTTGCGAACTCTTTGCTATTCAACTTTGAGAAAGTAAACGAAAAAAATTTTCCTTCCTTTTCTCTTCCAAACTTTTTCCGAAACATTGCTAAATTGAGGCAAACTAAATTGAGCGAGTTGTCTATACTTGCAATAAAAATCATCTGCATAATACCTATTGCACATCAAAAAATTTCAGTTGATTCACAGTGCAGCAACTGATCTTTTCAACTTCACCTTTCAATGTAAACCATTCGTGAATCAATTCACTGACTTTATGAACAATAGGATCTTCTGCGAACTCTTTGCTCTTCAACTTTGAGAAAGTAAACGAAAAAAACTTTGCTTCTTTTTCTCTTCCAAAAATTTTCCGATACATTGCTAAATTGAGGCATACTAAATTGAGCAAGTTGTCTACTCTTGGATTAAAAATCATCTGCATAATACCTATTGCACATCAAAAAATTTCAGTTGATTCACAGGGCAGCACCTGATCTTTTTAACATTACCTTTCAAAGTGAATCATGCGTTTATCAATTCACTTACTCTATGAACAATAAGATTCTCTGCGAACTCGTTGCTCTTCAACTTTGAGAAAGTAAACGAAAAAAATTTTGCTTCCTTTTCTCTTCCAAACTTTTTCCGAAACATTGCTAAATTGAGGCAAACTAAGTTGAGCGAGTTATCTATGCTTGGAATAAAAATCATCTGCATAATACCTATTGCACATCAAAAAATTTCAGTTGATTCACAGGGCAGCAACTGATCTTTTCAACTTTACCTTGCAAAGTAAACCATGCGTGTATCAATTCACTTACTCTGTGAACAATAAGATTCTCTGCGAACTCGTTGCTCTTCGACTTTGAGAAAGTAAATGAAAAAAATTTTGCTTCCTTTTCTCTTCCAAACTTTTTCCGAAATATTGCTAAATTGAGGCATACTAAATTGATCAAGTTGTCTACTCTTGGATTAAAAATCATCTGCATAATACCTATTGCACATCAAAAAATTTCAGTTGATTCACAGGGCAGCACCTGATCTTTTTAACATTACCTTTCAAAGTGAATCATGCGTGTATCAATTCACTTACACTATGAACAATAAGATTCTCTGCGAACTCGTTGCTCTTCAACTTTGAGAAAGTAAACGAAAAAAAATTTGCTTCCTTTTCTCTTCCAAACTTTTTCCGAAACATTGCTAAATTGAGGCAAACAAAATTGATCGAGTTGTCTATACTTGGAATAAAAATCATCTGGATAATACCTATTGCACATCAAAAAATTTCAGTTGATTCACAGGGCAGCACCTGATCTTTTTAACATTACCTTTCAAAGTGAATCATGCGTGTATCAATTCACTCACTCTATGAACAATAAGATTATCTGCGAACTCGTTGCTCTTCAACTTTGAGAAAGTAAACGAAAAAAATTTTGCTTCCTTTTCTCTTCCAAACTTTTTCCGAAACATTGCTAAATTGAGGCAAACTAAATTGAGCGAGTTGTCTATACTTGGAATAAAAATCATCTGCATAATACCTATTGCACATCAAAAAATTTCAGTTGATTCACAGGGCAGCACCTGATCTTTTTAACTTTACCTTTCAAAGTAAAGCATGCGTGAATCAATTCACTGACTTTATGAACAATAGGATCTTCTGCGAACTCTTTGCTCTTCAACTTTGAGAAAGTAAACGAAAGAAATTTTGCTTCTTTTTCTCTTCCAAAATTTTTCCGATACATTGCTAAATTGAGGCATACTAAATTGAGCAAGTTGTCTACTCTTGGATTAAAAATCATCTGCATAATACCTATTGCACATCAAACAATTTCAGTTGATTCAAAGTGCAGCACCTGATCTTTTTAACATTACCTTTCGAAGTGAATCATGCGTGTATCAATTCACTTACTCTATGAACAATAAGATTCTCTGCGAACTCGTTGCACTTCAACTTTGAGAAAGTAAACGAAAAAAATTTTGCTTCACTTTCTCTTCCAAACTTTTTCCGAAACATTGCTAAATTGAGGCAAACTAAATTGAGCGCGTTGTCTACACTTGGAATAAAAATCATCTTCATAATACCTATTGCACATCAAAAAATTGCAGTTGATTCACAGGGCAGCACCTGGTCTTTTTAACATTACCTTTCGAAGTGAATCATGCGTGTATCAATTCACTTACTCTATGAACAATAAGATTCTCTGCGAACTCGTTGCTCTTCAACTTTGAGAAAGTAAACGAAAGAAATTTTGCTTCTTTTTCTCTTCCAAAAGTTTTCCGATACATTGCTAAATTGAGGCATACTAAATTGAGCAAGTTGTCTACTCTTGGAAAAAAAATCATCTGCATAATACCTATTGCACATCAAAAAATTTCAGTTGATTCACAGGGCAGCAACTGATCTTTTCAACTTTACCTTTCAAAGTAAACCATGCGTGAATCAATTCACTGACTTTATGAACAATAGGATCTTCTGCGAACTCTATGCTCTTCAACTTTGAGAAAGTAAACGAAAAAAATTTTGCTTCTTTTTCTCTTCCAAAAGTTTTCCGATACATTGCTAAATTGAGGCATACTAAATTGAGCAAGTTGTCTACTCTTGGAAAAAAAATCATCTGCATAATACCTATTGCACATCAAAAAATTTCAGTTGATTCACAGGGCAGCAACTGATCTTTTCAACTTTACCTTTCAAAGTAAACCATGCGTGAATCAATTCACTGACTTTATGAACAATAGGACCTTCTGCGATCTCTATGCTCTTCAACTTTGAGAAAGATAACGAAAAAAATTTTGCTTCTTTTTCTCTTCCAAAAGTTTTCCGATACATTGCTAAATTGAGGCAAACTAAATTGAGCGAGTTGTCTATACTTGGAATAAAAATCATCTGCATAATACCTATTGCACATCAAAAAATTTCAGTTGATTCACAGGGCAGCAACTGATCTTTTCAACTTTACCTTTCAAAGTAAACCATGCGTGAATCAATACACTGACTTTATGAACAATAGGATCTTCTGCGAACTCTTTGCTCTTCAACTTTGAGAAAGTAAGCGAAAGAAATTTTGCTTCTTTTTCTCTTCCAAAATTTTTCCGATACATTGCTAAATTGAGGCATACTAAATTGAGCAAGTTGTCTACTCTTGGATTTAAAATCATCTGCATAATACCTACTGCACATCAAAAAATTTCAGTTGATTCAAAGGGCAGCACCTGCTCTTTTTAACATTACCTTTCAAAGTGAATCATGCGTGTATCAATTCACTTACTCTATGAAGAATAAGATTCTCTGTGAACTCGTTGCTCTTCAACTTTGAGAAAATAAACGAAAAAAATTTTGCTTCCTTTTCTCTTCCAAAAGTTTTCCGATACATTGCTAAATTGTGGCATACTAAATTGAGCAAGTTGTCTACTCTTGGAAAAAAATCATCTGCATAATACCTATTGCACATCAAAAAATTTCAGTTGATTCACAGGGCAGCAACTGATCTTTTCAACTTTAACTTTCAAAGTAAACCATGCGTGAATCAATTCACTGACTCTATGAACAATAGGATCTTCTGCGAACTCTTTACTCTTCAACTTTGAGAAAGTAAACGAAAAAAAATTTTGCTTCTTTTTCTCTTCCAAAAATTTTCCGATACATTGCTAAATTGAGGCAAACTAAATTGAGCGAGTTGTCTATACTTGGAATAAAACTCATCTGCATAATACCTATTGCACATCAAAAAATTTCAGTTGATTCACATGGCAGCAACTGATCTTTTCAACTTTACCTTTCAAAGTAAACCAAGCGTGAATCAATTCACTGACTTTATGAACAATAGGATCTTCTGCGAACTCTTTGCTCTTCAACTTTGAGAAAGTAAACGAAACAAATTTTGCTTCTTTTTCTCTTCCAAAAGTTTTCCGATACATTGCTAAATTGAGGCAAACTAAATTGAGCGAGTTGTCTACTCTTGGATTAAAAATCATCTGCATAATACCTATTGCACATCAAAAAATTTCAGATGATTCACAGGGCAACACCTGATCTTTTTAACATTACCTTTCAAAGTGAATCATGCGTGTATCAATTCACTTACTCTATGAACAATAAGATTCTCTGCGAACTCGTTGCTCTTCAACTTTGAGAAAGTAAACGAAAAAAAATTTTGCTTCTTTTTCTCTTCCAAAAATTTTCCGATACATTGCTAAATTGAGGCAAACTAAATTGAGCGAGTTGTCTATACTTGGAATAAAACTCATCTGCATAATACCTATTGCACATCAAAAAATTTCAGTTGATTCACATGGCAGCAACTGATCTTTTCAACTTTACCTTTCAAAGTAAACCAAGCGTGAATCAATTCACTGACTTTATGAACAATAGGATCTTCTGCGAACTCTTTGCTCTTCAACTTTGAGAAAGTAAACGAAACAAATTTTGCTTCTTTTTCTCTTCCAAAAGTTTTCCGATACATTGCTAAATTGAGGCAAACTAAATTGAGCGAGTTGTCTACTCTTGGATTAAAAATCATCTGCATAATACCTATTGCACATCAAAAAATTTCAGATGATTCACAGGGCAACACCTGATCTTTTTAACATTACCTTTCAAAGTGAATCATGCGTGTATCAATTCACTTACTCTATGAACAATAAGATTCTCTGCGAACTCGTTGCTCTTCAACTTTGAGAAAGTAAACAAAAAAAAATTTTGCTTCCTTTTCTCTTCCAAATTTTTTCCGAAACATTGCTAAATTGAGGCATACTAAATTGAGCAAGTTGTCTACTCTTGGATTAAAAATCATCTGCATAATACCTATTGCACATCAAAAATTTTCAGTTGATTCACAGGGCAGCACCTGATCTTTTTAGCATTACCTTTCAAAGTGAATCATTCGTGTATCAATTCACTGACTTTATGAACAACAAGTTCCTCTGTCAACTCTTTGTTCTTCAACTTTGAGAAAGTAAACGACGAAAATTTTGCTTTTTTTTCTCTTTCAAACTTTTTTCTAAACATTGCTGAATTGAGGCATACTATATTGAGCGAATTGCCAATTCTTGGATTGAAAATCATCTGCATAATACCTATTGCACAGCGAAAATTTTCAAATGATTCACATTGCAGCACCCTTTTTAATTTTACCTTTCAAAATGAACCAAACCTGCAGCAATTTAATGACTTTTTGAACAAGAAGTTCCCTTACGAACTCTTTGCTCTTCAACTTTGAGAAATTAAACGGATTCATATCGCTAAAAAAAGTTTGCTTCCTCTTCTCTTCCAAACTTTTTCCGAAACATTGCTCAATTGAGGCATAACAAATTGAGCAATTTGTTCACACTTGTATTCAAAATCATCTTCATAACACCTAATGCACAAAGAAAATTTTCAATTGATTCAAAGGGCAGCGCGCAATCTTTTAAACTTCACCTTTCAAAGTGACCCAAGCCTGCATCAATTTACTGACCTTTTGAACAAGAAGTTCTCTTACGAACTCTTTGCTCTTCAACTTTGAGAAAGTAAACGGAAAAAATTTCGCTTCCTTTTCTCTTCCAAATATTTTCCGAAACATTGCTCAATTGAGGCATACTAAATTGAGCGAGCGATTTGTCCACACTTGAAATAAAAATCCTCTGCATAAAATCTATTGCACAGCGAAATGTTTCAATTGATTCACAGGGCAGCACCTTATCCTTTTAACTTTACCTTTCAAAGTTAACCAGGCCTGCATCACTTTACCGACTTTTTGAACAAAAAGTTCCCTTACGAGTTCTTTACTCTTCAACTTTGAGAAAGTAAGCGGATTCATATCGTTAAAAAATTTGCTTCCTTTTCTCTTCCAACCTTTTTCCGAAACATTGCTCAACTGAGGCATACTAAATTGAGCGAGTTGTCCACACTTGGATTAAAAATAATTTGCATAATACCTATTGCACAGCAAAAGCTTCAATTGATTCACAGGGCAGCACCTTATCTTTTTAACTTTACTTTTCAAAGTTAACCAACTCTGCATCATTTTAATGACTTTTTGAACAAGAAGTTCCCTTAAGAACACTTTGCTCTTCAACTTTGAGAAAGTTGTTGCGGCTGCTCAAGAATCTCAGCGGAACCTAATCTTCACGGCTTGGTTCTCGAGTTTTACGCCAGCCTGTTTCTTCACTCGATTCGATTTGACTAACAATCTCGTGGAAACTATTAGTCGCTCGGACGTATTAAAGGACTGTAAATTTAAATTTGTTTATTGAAGTTAAGAAAATCCTTAGTGATCGTCTATGTTCAATCTCCTGCTGAAGTTTGTACGGAGCATTGAATGCCTCAAATGTAAGACATTTGACCTTTAATAACCACCTAAGGGATAATAGAATAAACAATTTAAGAAATTTATCAATAAATGACAAAATATCAAAAAAATTCATTTTTTGCACCAAATAAGTGCTAATAGCTACACCTATGGGTATGATGCAATAATGCTCGTTGTGTCCATGTATAGCTTAGGAGTTACCCTAACCGTGTGCTAAAACCTTGAGTTGCTCAGGGTTTTGACCTTTTTTGAGTTTTGACAAAATTTCAAGTTTTAGGGTTTTAATTTCATTTCTGTTGGTCTGATGGCTCATGCTTCTGTTCATCAGTGGCGCCAACAAAAGTAAACGTATTCATACCGTTGAAAAACTTTGCTTCCTTTTCTCTTCCAAATTTTTCCCGAAACATTGCTCAACTGAGGCATACTAAATTGAGCGAGTTGTCGACACTTGGATTAAAAATAATCCGCATAATACCTATTGCAGATCGAAAAGTTTCAATTGATTCACAGGGCAGCACCTGATCTTTATAACTTTACTTCTCGATGTGAACCTAGCCTGCATCAGTTTACTCACTTTTTGAACAAAAAATTCCTTTACAAACTCTTTATTTTCAACTTTGAGAAAGTAAACGGATTCACACAGCGAAAAAAATTTCACTTCTTTGTCTCTTCCAATTTTTTTCCGAAACATTGCTCAATTGAGGCATACTGAATGGAGCCTAAGTCTTGTGTGCCATTCTTTGGAGGGTCGACAACACAGTTTGGAGATAGTGGTTGGCAAGGTCCGGAGTGCTCGGCCGCTGTTTTCAGCCAACTTGGCGTTATTCTTGTCTTTGTTCTTGATCGAACACTTTCTTTGTCATCTACTACTGATCCAGATGCTCTTGAGCTTCCTTTGATGAGCTAGATCTGGAGCTGTCGTTGCTTATCCTCTGCTTCTGCTCTCTTTCATTCATTGTCGAGATCTCGCTCCCGCTGTCGCAGACGCAATTCTTCTTCTTGCTGTTGTAGTCGCAGCTTCATTACTTCTCTGTCATTTGAATTTCTTGATCTCTCAGCTGTTGCTCTGTTTCTTCCTTAGCTATCAGGTTTTCAATTTCCATTCGCTCGACTTCACGTTGTCTCGACGAGCGCGACTGTGCAACACTGAGTTTCTTTCCACTCCTGTTGGTAGCAGATCTCTGAGAAGAAATCTCAACAACTTCTCCCGTTGGGTTCGATGCGTCTTTATTGTTAACAACTACCGTCTGGTTTGCATCATTTTTGCTACTTGTTGATGCCACTAGGGACGTTTGGTTTCCACAATCCTTGTTGTGCCCGTGCTGCTTGATCAGGTTTCGATAGTAACTTCTAGCATTATTGAAATTCGCAAACCCTTGGGGACAAGCTTCTGTCTTCATTATTTGAAAAGATTCTGCGCAAATTTCATCTAGCTTTTCTAATAACCGTTCCGCCTGATTACACAGTATCTATTTTTCTCGGAGATCTGGTACTTTGTCAACTACCCATCGCAAAACTTTACTCTTTTCTTCTAACATACGCTTGTTGTCATTGTCAGAGTTTTCAAAATACTTTGGTTTTAATAGTAACCTCTGCTGTTGTCGGTTGTCTTCCAAATTGTCGTACGTCTCGAAGAAACATCGATAAGCACCTTCGGCCGTATTGTTTTTTTTTTGTTTTGTGTCAGGTAACCTTTTAGCTCGTTGAGGAGTCTGGAGAAGGACTTGAGTAGATCAGCTTGCTCTTTCTCTAACATCTTGAGTTGACCACTCACTTTCCAATCAGCTGTCTTTCAGTGTCTGTTAGGAGTTTTGCTGGCCATCGTTGCTGGTTGTGATTTGGTCCACAAAGTCGAATCGAAAATTCGTTGCTTTCCGTGTCACTGCTGTTGTTGTCGTCCGGGTCGGCGGACCAAATGTTTCGGCTGCTTAAGAATCTCAGCGGAACCTAATCTTCACGGCCTGGTTCTCGAGTTTTACGCCGGCCTGTTTCTTCACTCGATTCGATTTGACTAACAATCTCGAGGAAACTATTAGTCGTATTAAAGGACTGTAACCTTAATTTTGTTGATTGAAGTTAAGAAAATCCTTAGTGATAGTCTTTTTTCAATCTCGTGCTGAAGTTTGTTAGGCTTCAACCAGTAGCTAGTATTGTTGCTAACTTCTTGTCAAGAGAGCTCAACTAACTTATAACGAGGGAGATCTTAAGATCTACCAAAAAATTTAGAATAAAAGACCAAAAGTGATGAAGAATCGAATTTTGTCAATCTGAGAGCCAACTGCTCTTTGTAACAGTTTCTATCGGTTCAAAACGCAATATGGTTGCACTATGCAAACAATTGGGTTAAAGTAAAAAATAAGATAAATATCATTTGTCACATCATTGTCACTGATCTCTGATTGGTTAATCAAGTAAAGTGATTTAAGTCAATGTTTACATAGTAAATGTCAAATTACCGCACCATTTGCTTTTGTTGACATAAGCACTGAAGTTACGTACGTAGCATTAAATGCCTCAAATATATGACATTTGACCTTTAATAACCACCTAAGGGATCATTGAATAAAAAATTTAAAATAAAACAATAAAAGTCAAAATATCAAAAAAAGCACTTTTTGCACCATTTAATTGTTAATAGCCACAACTATGGGTATGATGCAATAATGTTCGTTGGGTCCGTGGATAGCTTAGGGTTCACCCTAACCGTGTGCTAAAACCTTGTGTTGCTCAGGGTTGCCCTTCTCAAAATCGGGGGGTTGGACAAATTTTCAATCCCAACTTGTAAAATTTTTCAGTTTTGACCTTTTTTTGCAATTTGACAAAATTTCAAGTTTTAGGGTTTTAATTTCATTTCTGTTGGTCTGATGGCTCATGCTTCTGTTCATTAGTGGCTCCAACATTGCCGGCCCTGTTTTCGATCTCGGAAACACCATCATAAAAGACTGGCGCCAATTTCACTACCTGTCTGTTGAATTCGCCATGTGCCATCTTGACTCTCGCTGATCGTACGACGCCATCGTCGCCTTTGAAGACTTTGATGACTCGTCCCATTTTGTATTCACATCGTTTCAATGAATCATCTACCATCCACACAAATTCACTTTCTTTCAGATTTCGTACATGTTCTTTTGACCACTTTGATCTCTGATTCCATTGTGGAAGATATTCACGTGTCCATCTTTTCCAGATCATGTCGACATATGCTTGAGCCGTTTTGAAGGACTTTCTCAGATCATGGTAGCGCTCGCTGGATGGCATAAATGGTGCACTCGCACTTTCTCGTCCTAGCAAGAAGTGATTTGTTGTTAGGGCTGTCAGATCCTCTGGGTCGTCACTTACTGCTCTCAGGGGTCTGGAGAGTTTGCTTCACAAGACCATTCGTTGTACTGAGTACCTCATCGGTGAGGCTTCGGCTGTCCAAGCTTGCAATCATGGCCTTTTTGCAACTTTCAACCAATCTTTTCCAGATTCCACCAAAGTGTGGCGCTCCAGGTGGGTTGAATTTCCAAACAATCTTTTTCAGAGCTAAGTCGCTTTCAATCTTAGTTTTGTCCCACTCGTCCTTGAATGCTTTCAGTTCCTTGGCTGCTCCAACGAAGTTCGTGCCGTAGTCGTTGATGATGGTACTTGGATAGCCACGTCGTGCGATGAATCTTGTCACTGCAGCTAGACATGACTCGGTGTCCAATGACTGTGCAACTTTGATGTGTACTGCTCTTGTTGATAGACAAGTGAAGAGGCAGAACCGTCTCTTCAAGGAACGCCGTAGGAACTTCACTTCGATGGGTCCGAAGTAGCCGACTCCGGTATGGGTGAATGGGAAAACACGCTAATCAAGTCGCTCTCGGGGCAAGCCCGCCATCGGTGGGTGTATTGGGTTGGCGTTCCAGTGTCTACATTTGATACATCTTGACTTGATTTTTGTAATGCACTTCGTAGTCCAATGATCCAGTATTATTGTTGGAGAATGTTTCTCACGTATTCTGTGCCTTCGTGTAAGTTGTCACGATGAGCTCCAACAGAAGTTGTAATAGTGGATGCTTCGCTGTCAACAGTATTGTGTGTTTGGCATTGTAATCGAATTTCGCATGCTTCAGTCGACCTTTCACTCGAATTGTTCCATCTTCTTCACTGAAGGGTGACAATTGGTCGATGTTCAATGTTTTCGGGATTTCTTTGCTGTTAGTTATCGACTTTGAAACTTTGAAACATTAGGGAAGTTTTCGGTTTGAACAAATCGAAACAATACTTGTTCTGCTTGACGGATCTCTTCTGCTTTGAGGGGCCTCTTCTCCTTCGTCTTGATCCTCACGCAATAGGCAATGAAGGTTCTGATTTTATTGAAGCTGCTGTAGCGGTTCCAGTCAAATGGTTGCTCGACTTGTGTTTCTGCTGCTACAGTACTGATAGCTTGCTCAGCTTCAATTTCGTTCTCTTGGCACCAAGGCTTTGCCACTTATCTTCATCCTTTTGTAGCCATGCCAGCCCGTTTAACCACACAGACTCCCGGAGTCCTTCAATGGACATTCCTCGGGTTCCTATGTTGGCCGTGTTTTCGAGACCTTTCACGTGTCTCCATTGATCCATCGATGAGTTTTCTAGTACCTCCGCTCCTCTGTTCGCAACGAAAATTTGTTGTTTCTCGTGCGCTGTATGTAGCCACTGTTGGACCGTTGATGAATTGGTCCAATGAAAGATTTTGTCAATTTTGACATCATGCTCGTTTAGTATCTGCTTTCTGAGGCGAACTCCGTAAACTGCGGCTTGGAGTTCTAATTTCGGTATCGTCATGTGTCTGATGGGTGCCACACGACATTTCCCTATTACATACGTCAGTTTTAGCGTTGCTTCATCTTTCAGATATGCGACGATGCACATTGCTTCCTCTGATGCATCGGTAAAGATGTGAAGTCTCAGGTTTGTGCATCGGTTTTCAAATTAAAGTCGGTTTATTGACATCTTTCTTATTCCTCTCAACTCAGAACACCAAAACAGCAATCACTAAACGGTTTTGTCCCATGCTTGTCCCGTTGCTGCCCAAAGGCCTTTGAGTAGATATCGCATTTGTATGGTGAAGGGAGAACAAATTCCGAGTGGGTCGAACACTGCTGAGACAAAGGATAGGACAATTCTCTGAGTTATTTTTGCTGGAACTTCCTACTCAGTTCCACGACAGACAATGAGGCTATCTGTGTCTACGTTCCAGTTTAGTCCAAGTATTGAGGATGATTGTGGTTCAGCTTCCAAAGTTTTCACAACTTTCGTTGACCTGTCTGTCTGTGGGATCTGTAAATTGACTTCTTCGTCACTTGTTATCCATTTCGTCAGTTTGAATCCACCCTTGCTGAGTATGTCTCTGATTTTCTGGTAGATTTCGGTTGCCTCTTGAAGTGTTCTGGCTGACTCTAGGAAGTCGTTCATGTAGAAGTTTTGCTGAACCGTTTTGACGAGACTTTCGTCGTTGACTGCATTATCTTTCGCCACTTGGTGCAAAGCGTAATTTGCACAAGTCGACGAGCTTTTTGCCCCAAAAACGTGTCGTGTGTACTCGTATACTTCAATCTTCTGCTCTCGATGTTCTCGCCAGAGGAATCGTAGGCATCGTTGTCGCCGCTTGGGACAGCAATTTGAAGAAACATCGCTTCTATGTCGGCTGATAGAGCTATTTGGTGTTCTCGGAAGCGAAAAATTATTCCGATCAGACTCTGTAGCAGGTCTGGTCCAGATAGCATTTTGTCGTTTAGGGCTACGCCTTGATACTTTGCTGCTGCGTTGCACATTCATCTGAGTTTTTTAGGTTTATGCGGATTAATGACAGGATGTTGTGGCAAATACCATTGTAGTTTGTTTCGAGTTTCATTCAATTCTGTTTGATCAACTTTCCGAACGTGTCCAGCGTTGACATCTGTGTCAATAGTTTCCTGATAGCGCTTTCTTAGCGTCCCGTCTTTCTGTTGGCGTCGTTCTAGGGACTTGAGCTGCCCCATTGCAGAGTAGAAGTTATTCGGCAACTTCACTTCGTCCTCTCGCCACAGAAGTCCAACTTCGTATCTTTCACCGTTGAATCGCGTTGTTTGCTCCAACGTCCCGATTGCTCATTGTTCGTCTTTTGAATGACCTGTGACACCGCAGTTTGAGGCGTAGGACTCGATATCCCACCACCTACTCAACTGGTTTGCCAATTTGCCATCTTCAATTGCTGTTGCTGTCGTTGCAAGAGTTGCTGCTTGCTTCGCTGGTAGGGGACCACTTAAGGCCCAGCCAATCTTTGATGGTGCAGTTTTGTCGTCTGACTTTTTGATCTCAAAAGGGTAATAAATGTCGTAACAATCTTGTCCAAGAATCACTTGAACCTCGTTTAGATTGTAATTCTGATTTGGCAAGTTCCTCAAATGTGGGTAGCGGTCTTTCAACTCTTGAAGTTCCACAATCTGGTCACACAATTTCAATTTTTCGTGTACGTAGAAATGCACTGTTGTCAATGGTTGAGACTTCAGTCTTTACAGTCTTTTCAGTCTTTTCAGTCTTTACATCATTTGATCCATTGATCCCTGCTACTGATAGAGATGCTTTTCGGCCTTGGAGTTGGAGCTTAGACACCACTGATTTGTCCACAAATGAGAATGAGGATCCCGAATCCCACATTGCTAGCACATTTGGGCTTAAGTCTCGGTAAGTCAGTTTGATTCGCACCACTGAGAATCCTCCTTGCGTAATGTTGGTTGCTACTGCTGTTGTAGCATCTGAGACACTCGCTGTGGTTTCCTTCTTTGCAGGGTCACTATGCAAAAATCTGTTGTGTCTCTTTCCGCAGTCCGGTACACTGCATGTTCTGCTTTTGCGATCCCTCGACATGTGACCGGGTCTCAAACAGTTCAAACACAGTCGGAACTTCTGAACATGCTCTCGTCGTTCCAGTACTTTCATAGACTTGAACTTCTCACAGGTCCAAATAGAGTGTTTTCGGTCCTTGAAGGGACATCCGGAGTTGCTAGGTTTGCTTGCGTTTTCTGCGTTAGAAGCAAACGTACTCGTCTTCGGCTTATCGGGGATTTGAAATTTGTTTCTGTCAAACGACGAGTTTGTCTGTGCTAAGAGATTCTCATGAATAGTTGCTTTGGAGGCAAGCCATTCTTTGAAGACGATAGAGTTTCCTCTCAGTAGTCGGCGATCTTGAAGGTACTGCAACTACTGCTCTCTCAGTTGCGGAGAAAGTTTTCTCGTTGTTGAGCTCAGCCCTCCTTCTGATTCTAAATCTGATGTGTATCTAAGTTGGTTCAACGTGTTCACCACATTTGTAACCACATTTGCAAATTTTACAATGCTTACCGAATCGTCGTGCCGCACTGGTGGATGAGTGTATATTTTCTTGAAATGGGCATTTACTATTATATCTGATTTGCCGTACTTCTCTCAGAGTATGTCCCAAGCATAATATTATGATTGTGAGCTGAATCCCATTCCCGATATTGCTGCTTCTGCTTGACCATGCCGCTGTTTTCAGCCAACTTGGCGTTATTCTTGTCTTTGTTCTTGATCGAACACTTTCTTTGTCATCTACTACTGATCCAGATGCTCTTGAGCTTCCTTTGATGAGCTAGATCTGGACCTGTCGCTGCTTCTCCTCTGCTTCTGCTTTCTTTCGTTCACTGTCGAGATCTCGCTCCCGCTGTCGCAGACGCAATTCTTCTTCTTGCTGTTGTAGTCGCAGCTTCATTACTTCTCTGTCATTTGAATTTCTTGATCTCTCAGCTGTTGCTCTGTTTCTTCCTCAGCTATCAGGTTTTCAATTTCCATTCGCTCGACTTCACGTTGTCTCGACGAGCGCGACTGTGCAGCACTGAGTTTCTTTCCACTCCTGTTGGTAGCAGATCTCTGAGAAGAAATCTCAAGAACTTCTCCCGTTGGGTTCGATGCGTCTTTATTGCTAACAACTACCGTCTGGTTTGCATCATTTTTGCTACTTGTTGATGCCACTAGGGACGTTTGGTTTCCACAATCCTTGTTGTGCCCGTGCTGCTTGATCAGGTTTCGATAGTAACTTCTAGCATTATTGAAATTCGCAATCCCTTGGGGACAAGCTTCTGTCTTCATTACTTGAAAAGATTCTGCGCAAATTTCATCTAGCTTTTCTAATAACCGTTCCGCCTGATTACACAGTATCTATTTTTCGGAGTCGCTTAAATTTTCTGTTTTCAATTTCTTTTCGAGTTTTAACAATTCGTTCTCAATTGAAACAGAATCGTCCAATAATTTGTACCCTCGCAATGTATCTTTCCGGTAGTCGACGACTACTGCGCGACAATCTTCAATGTCTCGGAGATCTGGTACTTTGTCAACTACCCATCGTAAAACTTTACTCTTTTCTTCTAACATACGCTTGTTGTCATTGTCAGAGTTTTCAAAATACTTTGGTTTTAATAGTAACCTCTGCTGTCGTCGGTTGTCTTCCAAGTTGTCGTACGTCTTGAAGAAACATCGATAAGCACCTTCGGCCCTCATTGTTTTTTTTTGTTTTGTGTCAGGTAGCCTTTTAGCTCGTTGAGGTGTCTGGAGAAGGACTAGAGTAGATCAGCTTGCTCTTTCTCTAACGTCTTGAGTTGACCACTCACTTTCCAATCAGCTGTCTTCCAGTGTATGTTAGGACTTTTGCTGGCCATCGTTGTTGGTTGTGTTTTGGTCCACCATGTCGAATCGAAAATTCGTTGCTGTTCGTGTCACTGCTCTTGTTGTCGTCCGGGTCGGCGGACCAAATGTTTCGGCTGCTTAAGAATCTCAGCGGCACCTATTTTTCACGGCCTGGCCTGGTTCTACCGAGTTTTACGCCTGCCTGTTTCTTCACTCCATTCGATTTGACTAACAATCTCGTGGAAACTATTATTCGCTCGGACGTATTAAAGGACTGTAACTTTAGTTTTGTTCATTGAAGTTAAGAAAATCCTCAGTGATCGTCTATGTTCAATCTCGTGCTGAAGTTTGTACGGAGCATTGAATGCCTCAAATGTATGACATTTGACAATCATTAACCACCTAAGGGATCATAGAATAAACAATTTAAGAAATTTATCAATAAATGACAAAATATCCAAAATTTCACTTTTTGCACCAAATAAGTGCTAATAGCTACACCTATGGGTATGATGCAATAATGTGCGTTGGGTCCATGGATAGCTTAGGAGTTACCCTAACCGTGTGCTAAAACCTTGAGCTGGTCAGGGTTTTGACATTTTTTGAGTTTTGACAAAATTTCAAGTTTTAGGGTTTTAATTTCATTTCTGTTGGTCTGATGGCTCATGCGTCTGTTCATTTGTGGCTCCAACAAAAGTAAACGGATTCATACCGTTGAAAAATTTTGCTTGCTTTTCTCTTCCAATCTTTTCCCGAAACATTGCTCAATTGAGGCATAAAAAATTGAGCGGGTTGTCCACACTTTTGAGCGAGTTGAACAAAAATCATCTGCATCATACCCATTGCACAGCGAAATCTTTCAATTGATTCACAGGGCAGCACCTTATCTTTTTACCTTTACCTTTCAAAGTTAACCAAGCCTGCTTCATTTAACTGACGTTTTGAACAAGAAGTTCCTTACGAACTCTTTGCTCTTCAACTTTGAGAAAGTAAACGGATTCAAACCGATTAAAAATTTACTTCCTTTTCTCCTCCAATCTTTTTTCGAAACATTGCTCAATTGAGGCATACTAAATTGAGCGAGTTGTCCACACTTGGATTAAAAATCATCTACATAATACCTATTGCACAAAAAAGTTTCAATTGATTCACAGGACATCGCCTGATCTTTTTAACTTTACCTTTCAAAGTGAACCATGCGTGCATCAATTCACTTACATTATGAACAGTAAGTGCCTTTGCGAACTCTCTGCTTTTCAATTTCGGGAGAGCAGACTCATTCTTACTGCTGAAAATTTTTGCTGCCTTTTCTCTTCCAAACTTTTTCCGAAACATTGCTCATTTGAGGCATGCTGAAAAGAGCGAGTTGTCCACCCTTAGCTTAAATATTATCTGCATAATACCTATTGCACAGCAAAAAATATCAATTGATTCACAGGGCAGCGCCTAATCTTCTTAACTTTACCTTTCAAAGTGAATGAATCCTGCATCCTTTTACTGACTTTTTGAACAAGAAGTTCCCTTACGAACTCTTTGGTCTTCCATTTTGGAAAGTAAACAGATTCATACCGTTAAAATCTTGCTTCCTTTTCTGTTCCAATTTTTTTTCCTAAACCTTGCTCAATTGAGGCATACTAAATTGAGCGAGTTGTTCAAACTTGGATTAAAAATCATCTGCATAATATCTATTGCACAGCAAAAAGTTTCAATTGATTCACAGGGCATCGCCAGATCTTTTTAAGTTTACCTTTAAAAGTGAAACATGGGTGCATCAATTCAGTGAATTTTTGAACAGTAAGTGCCTTTCCGAACTCTTTGCTCTTCAATTTTGGGAGAGTAAACAGATTCTTACTGCTGAAAAATTGTACTGCCTTTTCTCTTCCAAACTTTTTCCGAAACATTGCTCATCTGAGGCATGCTGAAAAGAGCGAGTTGTCCACACTTAGCTTAAAAATAATCTGCATAATACCTATTGCACAGCGAAAATTTTCAATTGATTCACATGGCAGCGCCTAATCTTTTTTACTTTACCTTTCAAAGTGAACCAAGCCTGCATCATTTACTGGCTTTTTGAACAAGAAGTTCCCCTACGAATCCGTTGCTCTTCAACTTTGAGAAAGTAAACGGATACATACCGTTAAAAAAATTGCTTCCTTTTCTCTTCCAATTTTTTTCCGAAAAATTGCTCAATTGAGGCATACTAGATTGAGCGAGTTGTCCAAACTTGGATTAAAAATCATCTGCATAATACCTATTGCACAGCAAAAGGTTTCATTTGATTCACAGGGCATTGCCAGATCTTTTTAAGTTTACCTTTAAAAGTGAAACGTGCGTGCATCGTTTCAGTGAATTTATGAACAGAAAGTGCCTTTGCGAACTCTTTGCTCTTCAATTTTGGGAGAGTAAACAGATTCTTACTGCTGATATCTTTTGCTGCCTTTTCTCTTCCAAACTTTTTCCGAAACATTGCTCATTTGAGGCTCGCTGAAAAGAGCGAGTTGTCCACTCTTAGCTTAAAAATCATCTGCATAATACCTATTGCACAGCAAAAATTTTCAATTGATTCACATGGCAGCGCCTAATCTTTTTAAATTTAGCTTTCAAAGTGAACCAAGCCTGCATCATTTACTGGCTTTTTGAACAAGAAGTTCCCCTACAAACTCTTTGCCCTTCAACTTTGAGAAAAAAAACGGATACATAGCGTTAAAAAATTTGCTTCCTTTTCTCTTCCATTTTTTTTCCGAAGCCTTGCTCAATTGAGGCATACTAGATTGAGCGAGTTGTTCAAACTTGGATTAAAAATCATCTGCATAATACCTATTGCACAGCAAAACGTTTCAATTGATTCACAGGGCATCGCCAGATCTTTTTAAGTTTATCTTTAAAAATGAACCATGCGTGCATCAATTCAGTGAATTTAAGAACAGCAAGTGTCTTTGCGAACTCTTTGCTCTCCAATTTTGGGAGAGTAAAAAGATTCTTGTTGCTGAAAATTTCTACTGCCTTTTCTCTTCCAAACTTTTTCCGAAACAATGCTCATTTGAAGAATGCTGAAGAGAGCGAGTTGTCCACCCTTAGCTTAAAAATCATCTGCATAATACCTATTGCACAGCGAAAATTTTCAATTGATTCACATGGCAGCGCCTAATCTTTTTTACTTTACCTTTCAAAGTGAACCAAGCCTGCATCATTTACTGGCTTTTTGAACAAGAATTTCCCCTACGAGTCCTTTGCACTTCAACTTTGAGAAAGTAAACGGATACATACCGTTAAAAAATTTGCTTCCTTTTCTCTTCCAATTTTTTTCCGAAAATTTGCTCAATTGAGGCATACTAAATTGAGCGAGTTGTCCAAACTTGGATTAAAAATCATCTGCATAATACCTATTGCACAGCAAAAATTTTCAATTGATTCACATGGCAGCGCCTAATCTTTTTAAATTTAGCTTTCAAAGTGAACCAAGCCTGCATCATTTACTGGCTTTTTGAACAAGAATTTCCCCTACGAGTCCTTTGCAGTTCAACTTTGAGAAAGTAAACGGATACATACCGTTAAAAAATTTGCTTCCTTTTCTCTTCCAATTTTTTTCCGAAAATTTGCGCAATTGAGGCATACTAAATTGAGCGAGTTGTCCAAACTTGGATTAAAAATCATCTGCATAATACCTATTGCACAGCAAAAAGTTTCAATTGATTCACAGGACATCGCCAGATTTTTTTAAGTTTACCTTTAAAAGTGAAACATGGGTGGATCATTTCAGTGAATTTATGAACAATAAGTGCCTTTGCGAACTCTTTGCTCTTCAATTTTGGGAGAGTAAACAGATTCTTACTGCTGATATCTTTTGCTGCCTTTTCTCTTCCAAACTTTTTCCGAAACATTGCTCATTTGAGGCTCGCTGAAACGAGCGAGTTGTCCACTCTTAGCTTAAAAATCATCTGCATAATACCTATTGCACAGCAAAAATTTTCAATTGATTCACATGGCAGCGCCTAATCTTTTTAAATTTAGCTTTCAAAGTGAACCAAGCCTGCATCATTTACTGGCTTTTTGAACAAGAAGTTCCCCTACAAACTCTTTGCCCTTCAACTTTGAGAAAAAAAACAGATACATAGCGTTAAAAAATTTGCTTCCTTTTCTCTTCCATTTTTTTCCGAAGCCTTGCTCAATTGAGGCATACTAGATTGAGCGAGTTGTTCAAACTTGGATTAAAAATCATCTGCATAATACCTATTGCACAGCAAAACGTTTCAATTGATTTACAGGGCATCGCCAGATCTTTTTAAGTTTACCTTTAAAAATGAACCATGCGTGCATCAATTCAGTGAATTTAAGAACAGCAAGTGTCTTTGCGAACTCTTTTTTCTCTTCAATTTTGGGAGAGTAAAAAGATTCTTGTTGCTGAAAATTTCTACTGCCTTTTCTCTTCCAAACTTTTTCCGAAACATTGCTCATTTGAGGAATGCTGAAAAGAGCGAGTTGTCCACACTTAGCTTAAAAATCATCTGCATAATACCTATTGCACAGCGAAAATTTTCAATTGATTCACATGGCAGCGCCTAATCTTTTTTACTTTACCTTTCAAAGTGAACCAAGCCTGCATCATTTACTGGCTTTTTGAACAAGAATTTCACCTACGAGTCCTTTGCACTTCAACTTTGAGAAAGTAAACGGATACATACCGTTAAAAAATTTGCTTCCTTTTCTCTTCCAATTTTTTTCCGAAAATTTTGCTCAATTGAGGCATACTAAATTGAGCGAGTTGTCCAAACTTGGATTAAAAATTATCTGCATAATACCTATTGCACAGCAAAAAGTTTCATTTGATTCACAGGACATCGCCAGATTTTTTTAAGTTTACCTTTAAAAGTGAAACATGGGTGGATCATTTCAGTGAATTTATGAACAATAAGTGCCTTTGCGAACTCTTTGCTCTTCAATTTTGTGAGAGTAAACAGATTCTTACTGCTGAAAATTTTTGCTGCCTTTTCTCTTCCAAACTTTTTCCGAAACCTTTCTCATTTGAGGCATGCTGAACGGAGCGAGTTGTCCACTCTTAGCTTAAAAATTATCTGCATAATACCTATTGCACAGCGAAAAATTTCAATTGATTCACAGGTCAGCACCTTATCTTTTTAACTTTACTTTTCAAAGTTAACCCAGCCTGCATCATTTACTGGCTTTTTGAACAAGAATTTCTCCTACGAACTCTTTGCTCTTCAATTTTGGGAGAGTAAACAGATTCTTACTGCTGAAAATTTTTGCTTCCTTTTCTTCCAATAATTTTCCGAAACTTTGCTCAATTGAGGCATACTAAATTGAGCGAGTTGTCCACAC
This sequence comes from Convolutriloba macropyga, assembly GCF_964194025.1. Taxonomy (NCBI): domain Eukaryota; kingdom Metazoa; phylum Xenacoelomorpha; order Acoela; family Convolutidae; genus Convolutriloba; species Convolutriloba macropyga. The sequence goes on along the minus strand of NC_134475.1, from coordinate 53,850,292 downwards.
TTAGCTTAAAAATCATCTGCATAATACCTCTTGCACAGGGAAAAATTTCAATTGATTCACATGGCAGCGCCTATTATTTTAACTTTACCTTTCAAAGTGAACCAAGCCTGCATCATTTACTGTCTTTTTGAACCAGAATTTCCCTTACGAACTCTTTGTCCTTCAACATTGAGAAAGTAAACGGATTCATACCGTTTAAAAATTTGCTTACTTTTCTTTTTCAATCATTTTACGAAACATTGCTCAATTGAGGCATACTAATTTGAGCGAGTTGTTCACACTTGGATTAAAAATCATCTGCATAATACCTTTTGCACAGCAAAAAGTTTCAACTGGTTCACAGGGTATCGCCTGATCTTTCTAACTTTACCTTTCAAAGTGAACCATGCGTCTATCAATTCAGTGACTTTATGAACAGTAAGTGCCTTCGCGAACTCTTTGCTCTTCAGTTTTGGCAGCACAAACTGATTCTTACTGCAGAAAAATTTTGCTGCCTTTTCTCTTCCAAACTTTTTACGAAACATTGCTCATTTGAGGCATGCTGAAAAGAGCAAGTTGTCCACACTTAGCTTAAAAATGATCTGCATAATACCTATTGCACATCAAAAAATTTCAACTGATTCACAGGGCAGCACCTAAACTTTTTAAATTTACGTTTCGAAGTGAACCAAGCCTGCATCTTTAATGGCTTTTTGAACAAGAATTTCCCTTGCGAACTCTTTGCTCTTCCACTTTGAGAAAGTATAAGGATTCATACCGTTAAAATATTTGCTTCCTGTTCTCTTCGAATGTTTTTTCCGAAACCTTGCTCAATTGAGGGCTGCATAATACCTATTGCACAGAAAAAAAGTTTGAATTGATTCACAGGGCAGCACCTAAACTTTTTAAATTTACCTTTCGAAGTGAACCAAGCCTGCATCATTTACTGGCTTTTTGATCAAGAAATTCCCTTATGAACTCTTTGCTCTTGAACCTTGAGAAATTAATGGAATTCATACCGTTGAAAAATTTTGCTTCCAAACTTTTCCCAAAACATTGCTCAATTGAGGCATAATAAATTGAGCGAGTTATCCACACTTGGTTTAAAAATCATCTGCATAATACTTTTTGAAAAGCAAAAGTTTTCAAATGATTCATAGGGCAGCGCCTAATATTTTAACTTTACTTTTCAAAGTGAACCAAGTCTGCATCATTTACAGGCTTTTTGAACAAGAAATTACCTTATGAAGTCTTTAATCTTGAACTTTGAGAAATTAATGGAATGCATACCGTTGAAAAATTTTGCTTCCTTTTCTCTTCCAATCTTTTTCCGAAACATTGCTCAATTGAGGCATACTAAATTGGGCGAGTTGTCCACACTTGGATTAAAAATCATCTGCTTAATATCTATTGCGCAGCAAAAAGTTTCAATCGATTCACAGGGCATCGCATGATCTCAGGTCTGCCTTTTCTCTGCCAAACTTTTTCCGAAACATTTTTCATTTGAGGCATGCTGAAAAGAGCAAGTTGTCCACAATTAGCCTAAAAATCATCTGCATTATACCTATTGCACAGCGAAAAGTTTCAATTGATTCACAGGTCAGCGCCTAATTTTTTTAGCGTTACCTTTCAAAGTGAACCAAGCCTGCATCATTTACTGGCTTTTTGAACAAGAAATTCACTTACGAACTCTCTGCTCTTGAACTCTGAGAAATTAAAGGGATTAATACCGTTGAAAAAGTTTGCTTCCTTTTCTCTTCCAATCTTTTTCCGGAACATTGCTCAATTGAGGCATACTGAATAGAGCGAGTTGTCCACACTTAGATTAAAAATCATCTGCATAATATCTATTGCTCAGCAAAAAGTTTCAATCCATTCACAGGGCATCGCATGATCTCAGGTCTGCCTTTTCTCGTCCAAACGTTTTCTGAAACATTGTTCATTTGAGGCATGCTGAAAAGAGCAAGTTGTCCACACTTAGCTTAAAAATCATCTGCATAATACCTATTGCACAGCAAAATTTTTCAATTTATACACATGGCAGCGCCTTTTTTTTAAATTTAGCTTTCAAAGTGAACCAAGCCTGCCTCATTCACTGGCTTTTCGAACAAAAAGTTCCCCTACAAACTCTTTCCTCTTCAACTTTGAGAAAGCAAATGGATACATACCGTTGAAAAATTTTGCTTCCTTTTCTCTGCCAATTTTTTTCCGAAACATTGCTCAATTGAGGCATACTAAATTGAGCGAGTTGTCCATACTTGGATTAAAAATCATCTGCATAAAATCTATTGCGCAGCAAAAGTTTCAATTGATTCATAGGGCAGCGCCTGATCTTCTTAACATTACTTTTCAAAATTAACCAAGCCTGCATCATTTTACTGACTTTTTGAATAAGAAGTTCCCCTACGAACTCTTTGCTCTTCAACTTTGAGATAGTAAACGGATTCAAACCGTCAAAAAATTTGCTTCCTGTTCTCTTCCACTCTTTTTCCGAAACATTGCTCAATTGAGGCATACTAAATTGAGCGAGTTGTCCACACTTGGATTAAAAATCATCTGCATAATAACTATTGCACAGCAAAAAGTTTCAATCGATTCACAGGGCATCGCATGATCTCTTTAGATTTACCTTTCAAAGCGAACAATGCGTTCATCAATTCGCTGACTTTATGAACAGTGGGTGCCTTTACGAACTCTTTGCTCATCAGTTTTGAGAGAGTAGACTAATTCTTACTGCTAAAAAATTTTGCTGCCTCTATCTTCCAAATTTTTCCCCAAACATTGTTCATTTGAAGCATGTCGAAAAGAGCGAGTTGTCCACACTTAGCTTAAAAATCATCTGCATAACACTTATTACACAGCAAAAATTTTCAATCGATTCACAGGGCATCGCATGATCTCTCTAACTTTGTCTTTCAAAGTGAACCATGCGTTCATCAATTCACTGAATTTATGAACAGTAGGTGCCTTTGCGGACTCTTTGATCTTCAATTTTGGGAGGGTAAATTAATTCATAATGCTAAAAAATTGTTCTGCCTTTTCTCTTCCAAACTTTTTCCGAAACATTGCTCATATGAGTTATACTGAAAAGAGCGAGTTGTCCACAATTAGCTTAAAAATCAACTGCATCATACTTACCGCACAGCAAAAAGTTTCAATTGATTCACAGGGCAACGCCTGATCTTTTTAACTTTACCTTTCAAAGTTAACGAAGCCTGCATCCTTTTACTGACTTTTGGAACAAGAAGTTCCCTTACGAACTCTTTGCTCTTCAACTTTGAGAAAGTAAACGGATTCATTCCGTTGAAAAATTTGGCTTCATTTTCTCTTCCAATCTTTTTCGGAAACATTGCTCAATTGAGGCATACTGAATAGAGTCCTATGTCTTGTGTGCCATTCATTGGACGGTCGACAACACAGTTTGGAGATAGTGGTCGGCTAGGTCCAGAGTGCTCGGCCGCTGTTTTCAGCCAACTTGGCGTTATTCTTGTCTTTGTTCTTGATCGAAAACTTTCTTTGTCATCTACTACTGATCCAGATGCTCTTGAGCTTCCTTTGATGAACTAGATACCGTTGAAAAATATTGCTTCCTTTTCTCTTCCAAGCTTTTCCCGAAACATTGCTCAATTGAGGCATGCTGAGAAGAGCGAGTTGTTCGCACTCAGCTTAAAAATCATCTGCATCATACTTATTGCACAGCAAAAAATTTCAATTGATTCAAAGGGCAGCGCCTGATCTTTTTAACTTTACCTTTCAAAGTTAACGAAGCCTGCATCATTTTACTGATTTTTGGAACAAGAAGTTCCCTAACAAACTCTTTGCTCTTCAACTTTGAGAAAGTAAACGGATTAATTCCGTTGAATAATTTGGCTTCCTTTTCTCTTCCAATCTTTTTCTGAAACATTGCTCAATTGAGGCATACTAATTTGAGCGAGTTGTCCACATTTAGATTAAAAATCATCAAGATAATCCCCATTGCTCAGCGAAAAGATTCAATTGATTCACAGGGCAGCGCTTGATCTTTTAAACTTTCCCTTTCAAAATGAACCAAGCGTGCATCATTTCAATGACTTGATGAACAGTAAGTTCCTCTGCGAACTCTTTGCTCTTTAACTTCGAGAGAGTGAACAGATTTGTACTGCTAAAAAATGTTTTCTTTTCTCTGCCAAAGTTTTACCAAAACTGCTCAGTTGATGCACTGAAGAGAGTTAGTTGTTTTCAGTTAGATTATAATTCATCTGCTTAAAACTAATTGCACAGCGAAAAGTTTCAATTAATTCACAGGGCAGCACCTGATCTTTTTAACTCACCTTTCAAAGTCAACCAAGCCTACATCAATTTACCGACTTTTTGCAAAAAAAAGTTCCTCTGCGAACTCTTTTCTCTTCAAATTTGAGAAAGTTAGCGGATTCATACCGCTTAAAGATTTTGTTTCCTTTTCTCTTCCAATCTTTTTCCGAAACATTGCTCAATTGAGCCATACTAAATTGAGCGAGTTGTACACACTTGGAATAAAAATCACCTGCATAATACCTATTGCACAGCGAAAAGTTTCATTTGATTCACAGGGCAGCACCTGATCTTTTTAGTTTTACCTTTCAATTTGAACCAAGCCTGCACCAATTTACTGACTTTTTGAACAAGAAATTCCTTTACGAACTCTTTGCTCTTCAACTTTGAGAAAGTTAGCGGATTCATGCCGCTTAAATATTTTGTTTCCTTTTCTCTTCCAAACTTTTTCCGAAACATTGCTCAATTGAGGCACTGAAGAGAGTGAATTTTCCTCACTTAATTTAAAAATCATCTGCATAATACCTATTGCAGAGCGAAAAGTTTCAAATGATTCACAGGGCAGCAGCTGGTCCTTTTAATTTTACCATTCAAAGTGAACCAAGCCAAAGTGAACCAGTTGTCCAAACTTAGCTTAAAAATCATCTGCATAATACCAATTGCACAGCGAAAAGTTTCAATTGATTCACAGGGCAGCGCCTAATTTTTCCTAACGTTACTTTTCAAAGCCAACCAAGCTTGCATCATTTACTGGCCTTTTGAAAAAGAAATTCCCTTGCGAGCTCTCTCCACTTGAATTTGGAGAAAATAAAGGGATTCATACCGCTGAAAAATATTGCTTCCTTTTCTCTTCCAAGCTTTTCCCGAAACATTGCTCAAATAAGGCATGCTGAGAAGAGCGAGTTGTTCACACTTAGATTAAAAATCATCTGCATCATACTTATTGCACAGCAAAAAGTTTCAATTGATTCACAGGGCAGCGCGTGATCTTTTTTCTTTGCCTTTCAAAGTGAATCATTCACTGACTTTATGAACAACAAGTTACTCTGTGAATTCCTTTGCGAACTCTTTTCTCTTCAACTTTGAGAAAATAAAACGGATTCCTACAGCGAAAAATTTTGCTTCCTTTTCTGCCAATTTTTTTCCGAAACATTGCTTAATTGAAGCATACTAAATTGAGCGAGAAATCCACACAAAGATTTAAAATCCTCTGCATACTAACTATTGCACGGCGAAAAGTTTCAATTGATTCATAGGGCTTTTTGATTCATATTGACTTTTTGAACAAGAAGTTCCCTTACGAAATCTTTGCTCTTCAAATTTGAGAAAAAAAACGGATTCATTCGGTTGAAAAGTTTTGCTTCCTTTTCTCTTCCAATCTTTTTCTTAAACATTGCTCATTTGAGGCATGCTGAAAAGACCGAGTTGTCCACACTTAGCGTAAAAATTATCTGCTTAATACCATTTGCACAGCGAAAAATTTCAATTGATTCACAGGGCAGCACCTTATCTTTTTAACTGTACCTTTCAAAGTTAACCAAGCCTGCATCATTTTACTGAATTTTTGAACAAGAAGTTCCCTTAAGAATTCTTTGCTGTTCAACTTTGAGAAAGTAAACGGATTCATTCCGTTGAAAAGTTTTGCTTCCTTTTCTCTTCCAATCTTTTTCTGAATCATTGCTAAAATGAGGCATACTAATTTGAGCGAGTTGTCCACACTTGGATTAAAAATCATCTGCAATAAACATATTGCACAGCAAAAAGTTTCAATTGATTGACAGGGCATCGCATGATCTCGTTAAATTAACCTTTCAAAGTCAACCATGCGTTCATCACTTCAGTGACTTTATGAACAGTATGTGCCTTTGCGAACTCTTTTCTCTTCAAATTTTGTAGAGTAAACTAAATCCTACTGCTACAAAATTTTGCCGCCTTTTCTCTTCCAAACTTTTTCCGAAATATTGCTCATTTGAGGCATGCTGAAAAGAGCTATTTTTCCACACTTAGCTTAAAAATCATCTGCATAATACCTATTGCAGAACAAAAAGGTTCAATTGATTCACAGGGCAGCACCCGATCTTTTTAACTTTACCTTTCAAAGTAAGACAAGCGTGAATCAATTCACTGACTTTATGAACAATAGGATCTTCTGCGAACTCTTTGCTCTTCAACTTTGAGAAAGTAAACGAAAAAAATTTTGCTTCTTTTTCTCTTCCGAAAATTTTCCGATACATTGCTAAATTGAGGCATACTAAAATTGAGCAAAATGTCTACTCATGGATTAAAAAACATCTGCATAATACCAACTGAACATCAAAAAATTTCAGTTGATTCACAGGGCAGCACCTGATCTTTTTAACATTAACTTTCAAAGTGAATCATGCGTGCTTCAATTCACCGACTCAATGAACAATAGGATCTTCTGCGAACTCTTTGCTTTGCTCTTCAGCTTTGAGAAAGTAAACGAAAAAAATTTTGCTTCTTTTTCTCTTCCAAAAGTTTTCCGATACATTGCTAAATTGAGGCATACTAAATTGAGCAAGTTGTCTACTCTTGGATTAAAAATCGTTTGCAGAACAATTTTTGCATAGTTAAAGTTTCATTTGTATCACAGTGGAGCACCTGATCTTCTTATTTTTACCTTTCAAAGTGAACCTTGCGTGCATCACTCTGCTGAATTTTTGAACAAGAACTTCCTGGACGAAGTTTTTTCTCTTCAACTTTGAGACTTTACTGATTCGTACTGCTTAAAAAAAATTCTGCTTTTCTCTTCCCATGTTGTACCAAAACTTTGCTAATTTGAGGCACTGAAGAGAGTGAGTTATCCTCAGTTAGTTTAAAAATTATTTGCATAGTATCTATTTCATAGTTAAAAATTTCAATTGCTTTACAGGGCAGCATCCTATCTTTTAACTTTACCTTTCAAGGTGAACCATGCCTGCATCAATCTAATGACTTTATCAACAACAAGTTCCTTTGTGAACTCTTTGCTCGTCAACTTAGAGAAAGTGATTCGTACTGCTAAAAATTCGCTTTTTTTTCTCTTCCAAAGTTTTACCAAAAGTCTTCAATTGAGGCTCCGAAGAGAATGAGTTGTCCTCACTTAGATTAAAAATCATCTGCATAATACTTATGCTCAGCAAAAATTTTCAATTGATCCATAGGACAGCGGCTGATCTCTTTTACTTTACCTTTCAAAGCGAACCAAGCCTGCATCAATTAGACTTTTTGAACAAGGAATTCCTTTACGAATTCTTTGCTCTTCAACATTGAGAAATTAAAACGGATTCCTACAGCTAAAAATTTTTGCTTCCTTTTCTGAGCAATTGTTTTCCGAAACATTGCCTAATTGAAGCATACTAAATTGAGCGAGAAATCCACACTTAAAATTAAAATTATCTGCATAATAACTATTGCACAGCGAAAAGTTTCAATTGATTCACAGGGCAGCGCCTATTCTTTCTAACGTTACCTTTCAAAGTGAACCAAGCCTGCATCATTTACTGGCTTTTTGAACAAGAAGTTCCCTTACGAACTTCATGCTCTTCAACTTTGAGAAAGTAAACGGACTCATACCGTTAAAAAATTTGCTTCCTTTTCTCTTCTAATCTTTTTCCGAAATTTTGCTCAATTAAAGCATAATAGATTGAGCGATTTGTCCACACTTGGATTAAAAATCATCTGCATAATACCTATTGCTCATCGAAAAGTTTCAATTGATTCACCGGGCAGCGCCTAATCTTTTTAAATTTAGCTTTCAAAGTCAACCAAACCTGCTTTAATTTACTGACTTTTTGTACAAAAAGTTCCCATACCAACTCTTTGCTCTTCAACTTTGAGAAAGTAAACGGATTCAAACCGATTAAAAAATAGCTTCCTTTTCTCCTCCAATCTTTTTTTCGAAACATTGCTCAATTGAGCCATACTAAATTGAGCGAGTTGTCCACACTTGGAATAAAACTCAATTGCAAAATACCTATTGTACAGCAAAAAGTTTAAATTGAATCACATGTCAGCACCTGATCTTTTTAATTTTACCTTTCAAAATGAACCAAGCCTGCATCAATTTACGGACTTTTTGAACAAGAAATTCCTTTACGAACTCTTTGCTTTTCATTTTTGAGAAAGTTAGCGGATTCATACCGCTTAAAGATTTTGTATCCTTTTCTCTTCCAAAGTTTTTCCAAAACATTGCTCAATTGAGGCAGTGAAGAGAGTGAGTTGTCCTCACTTAGTCTAAAAATCATTTGCAGAACACTTTTTGCATCGTGAAAGTTTCAATTGTTTCACAGTGGAGCACATGATCTTCCTATTTTTACCTTTCAAAGTGAACCTTGCGTGCATCACTCTGCTGACTTTCTAAACAAGAACTTCCTGGACGAAAGGCATTCTCTTCAAATTTGAGAGTCTTTTCGGATTCGTACTGCCAATTTCATAATACCAGTTTGACAGCAAAAAGTTTCAATTCTTTTAAAGAGTAACACCTGATTCTCTTATATTTACCTTTCAAAGTGAACCAAGCCTGCATCAGTTTTCTGACCTTGCGAACAAGAAGTTCCTTTACGGACTCTTTGCTCTTCAACTTTGGGAAAGTAAGCGGATCCATACCGCTTAAAAATTTTGTTTCCTTTTCTCTTCCAAACTTTTTCCGAAACATTACTCAATTGATGCATACTGAATAGAGCGATTTGTCCACACTTAGGTTAAAACTCATCTGCATAATACCAATTTGACAGCAAAAAGTATCAATTCTTTTACAGGGTAACACCTGATTCTCTTAACGTTACCTTTCAAAGTGAACCATGCGTGCATCAATCTGCTGACTTTCTGAACAAAAACTTTCTTGACGAACTCTTTACTCTTCAAATTTGAGAGAGTAAACAGATTCCTACTGCTAAGAAAATTCTGAATTTTTTTCTCTTCCAATTTTATTGAAGCTTTGCTCAATTGAGGCACTGAGAAGAGTGAGTTGTCCTCAGTTAGTTTAAAAATCATTTGCATAATACCTCCTATTTCATAGTTAAAATTTTCAATTTCTTTACAGGGTAGCACCTGATCTTTTAACTTTACCTTTCAAAGTGAACAATGCATGCATCAATCTAATGATTTTATCAAAAAGAAGATCCTTTGCGAACTCTTTGCTCCTCAACTTAGAGATAGTGAACAGATTTGTACTGCTAAGAAATCGCTTTCTTTTCTCTTCCAAAGTTTTACCAAAAGTGTTCAATTGAAGCACTGAAGAGAGTGAGTTGTCCTCACTTAGCTTGAAAATCATCTGCATAATATTTATTACACAGCAAAAAGTTTCAATTGATTCACAGGGCAGCGCCTGATCTTTTTAACTTTACCTTTCAAAGTGAACCAATTCTGCATCAATTAGACTTTTCGAACGAGGAATTCCTTTACGAACTTTTTTCTCTTCAACTTTGAGACAGTAAAACGAATTCATACAGTTGAAAATTTTTTGCTTCCTTTTCTTCCAAATTTTTCCGAAACATTGCCTAATTAAGGCATTGTAAATTGAGCGAGAAATCCCCACTTAGATTTCAAATCACCTGCAAAATATCTAGTGGACACCGAAAAGTTAAAAGTTTAAATTGATTCACAGAGCATCGCCTGATCTTTTTATTTTTAACATTCAAAGTTAACATTGCGTTCATTAATTCACTGACTTTATGAACAGTAGGTGCCTTTGCGAACTCTTTGCTCTTAATTTTTGGGAGAGTAAACTAATTCCTACTGTTAAAAAAATTTGCTGCCTTTTCTCTTCCAAACTTTTTTCGAAACATTGCTCAATTGAGCCATACTAAATTGAGCGAGTTGTCCACACTTGGAATAAAACTCAATTGCAAAATACCTATTGTACAGCAAAAAGTTTAAATTGAATCACAGGTCAGCACCTGATCTTTTTAATTTTACCTTTCAAAATGAACCAAGCCTGCATCAATTTACGGACTTTTTGAACAAGAAATTCCTTTACGAACTCTTTGCTTTTCATTTTTGAGAAAGTTAGCGGATTCATACCGCTCAAAGATTTTGTATCCTTTTCTCTTCCAAAGTTTTTCCAAAACATTGCTCAATTGAGGCAGTGAAGAGAGTGAGTTGTCCTCACTTAGTCTAAAAATCATTTGCAGAACACTTTTTGCATCGTGAAAGTTTCAATTGTTTCACAGTGGAGCACATTATCTTCCTATTTTTACCTTTCAAAGTGAACCTTGCGTGCATCACTCTGCTGACTTTCTAAACAAGAACTTCCTGGACGAAAGGCATTCTCTTCAAATTTGAGAGTCTTTTCGGATTCGTACTGCCAATTTCATAATACCAGTTTGACAGCAAAAAGTTTCAATTCTTTTAAAGAGTAACACCTGATTCTCTTATATTTACCTTTCAAAGTGAACCAAGCCTGCATCAGTTTTCTGACCTTGCGAACAAGAAGTTCCTTTACGGACTCTTTGCTCTTCAACTTTGGGAAAGTAAGCGGATCCATACCGCTTAAAAATTTTGTTTCCTTTTCTCTTCCAAACTTTTTCCGAAACATTACTCAATTGATGCATACTGAATAGAGCGATTTGTCCACACTTAGGTTAAAACTCATCTGCATAATACCAATTTGACAGCAAAAAGTATCAATTCTTTTACAGGGTAACACCTGATTCTCTTAACGTTACCTTTCAAAGTGAACCATGCGTGCATCAATCTGCTGACTTTCTGAACAAAAACTTTCTTGACGAACTCTTTACTCTTCAAATTTGAGAGAGTAAACAGATTCCTACTGCTAAGAAAATTCTGAATTTTTTTCTCTTCCAATTTTATTGAAGCTTTGCTCAATTGAGGCACTGAGAAGAGTGAGTTGTCCTCAGTTAGTTTAAAAATCATTTGCATAATACCTCCTATTTCATAGTTAAAATTTTCAATTTCTTTACAGGGTAGCACCTGATCTTTTAACTTTACCTTTCAAAGTGAACAATGCATGCATCAATCTAATGATTTTATCAAAAAGAAGATCCTTTGCGAACTCTTTGCTCCTCAACTTAGAGATAGTGAACAGATTTGTACTGCTAAGAAATCGCTTTCTTTTCTCTTCCAAAGTTTTACCAAAAGTGTTCAATTGAGGCACTGAAGAGAGTGAGTTGTCCTCACTTAGCTTGAAAATCATCTGCATAATATTTATTACACAGCAAAAAGTTTCAATTGATTCACAGGGCAGCGCCTGATCTTTTTAACTTTACCTTTCAAAGTGAACCAATTCTGCATCAATTAGACTTTTCGAACGAGGAATTCCTTTACGAACTTTTTTCTCTTCAACTTTGAGACAGTAAAACGAATTCATACAGTTGAAAATTTTTTGCTTCCTTTTCTTCCAAATTTTTCCGAAACATTGCCTAATTAAGGCATTGTAAATTGAGCGAGAAATCCCCACTTAGATTTCAAATCACCTGCAAAATATCTAGTGGACACCGAAAAGTTAAAAGTTTAAATTGATTCACAGAGCATCGCCTGATCTTTTTATTTTTAACATTCAAAGTTAACATTGCGTTCATTAATTCACTGACTTTATGAACAGTAGGTGCCTTTGCGAACTCTTTGCTCTTAATTTTTGGGAGAGTAAACTAATTCCTACTGTTAAAAAAATTTGCTGCCTTTTCTCTTCCAAACTTTTTTCGAAACATTGCTCATTTGAGGCATGCTGAAAAAAGCCAGTTGTCCACACTTAGCTTAAAAATCATCTGCATAATACCTATTGCACAGCGAAAAATATCAATTGATTCAGAGTGCAGCGCCTAATCTTTTAAACATTACCTTTCAAAGTGAACAAAGCCTGCATCAATTTACTAACTTTTTGAATAAGAAACTCCTTTACGAACTCTTTGCTCATAAACTTTGAGAAAGTTAGCGGATTCATACCGCTAAAAGATTTTGTTTCCTTTTCTCTTCCCAACTTTTTTCCAAACATTGCTCAATTGAGGCACTGAAAAGAGTGAGTTGTCCTCAATTAGTTTAAAAATCATCTGCATAATAGCTATTGATTCACAGGGCAGCAGCTGGTTCCTTTAATTTTACCATTCAAAGTGAACCAAGCCTGCATCAATTTACTGACCTTTTGAACAAGAAACTCCTTTACGAACTCTTTGCTCTTCATCTTTGAGAAAGTAAACGGATTCATACCGCTAAAAAATTTTACTTCCTTTTCTCCAAAATTTTATGAGACATTGTTCAATTGAGGCATATTGAATAGAGCGAGTTGTACATACTTGGATTAAAAATCATCTGTAAAATACCTATTGCACGGCAAAAAGCTTCAATTGATGCAGAGAGCAGCACTTTATCGTTTTTACTTTACCTTTCAAAGTGAACCATGCGTGCATCAGTTTACTGAATTTATCAACAAAAAGTTCCTTTGCGAACTCTTTGCTCTTCAACTTCGAGAGAGTGAACAGATTTGTACTGCTAAAAAATGTTTTCTTTTCTCTGCCAAAGTTTTACCAAAACTGCTCAGTTGATGCACTGAAGAGAGTTAGTTGTTTTCAGTTAGATTATAATTCATCTGCTTAAAACTAATTGCACAGCGAAAAGTTTCAATTAATTCACAGGGCAGCACCTGATCTTTTTAACTTCATCTTTCAAAGTGAACCAACCTACAGCAATTTACCGAGTTTTTGAACAAAAAGTTCCTCTGCGAACTCTTCGATCATCAACTTTGAGAAAGTAAACGGATTCATACGGTTAAAAAGTTTGCTTCCTTTTCTCTTCCAATCTTTTTCCGAAACATTGCTCAATTGAGGTATACTAAATTGAGCGAGTTAACCAAATTTGGATTAAAAATTATCTACATAACACCTATTGCACAGCAAAAAGTTTCAATTGATTCACAGGGCATCGCCTGATCATTTTAACCTTAACTTTCAAAGTGAACCAAGCCTGCATCAGTTTTCTGACTTTGCGAACAAGAAGTTCCTTTACGGACTCTTTGCTCTTCAACTTTGGGAAATTAAACGGATTCATACCGCTGAAAGTTTTCACTTTTTCGGGTTGTCCACACTTTTTTTAAAAATCATCTGCAAAATACCTATTTTACGGCAAAACGTTTCAATTGATCCACAGGGTAGCACCTGATCGTTTTAACTTAACCTTTCAAAGTGAACCATGAGTGCATCAGTTTACTGATTTTATCAACAAGAAGTTCCTTTGCGAACTCTTTGCCCTTCAACTTCGAGAGTGAACAGATTCGTACTGCTAAAAAAAATTTGCTTCCTTTTCTCTTCCAAATTTTTTCCGATACAATGTTCAATTGAAGAATACTGAATAGAGCGATTTGTCCACACTTAGGTTAAAACTCATCTGCATAATACCAATTTGACAGCAAAAAGTATCAATTCTTCTACAGGGTAACACCTGATTCTCTTAACTTTACCTTTCAAAGTGAACCATGCGTGCATCAATCTGCTGACTTTCTGAACAAAAACCTTCTTGACGAACTCTTTACTCTTCAAATTTGAGAAAGTAAGCAGATTCGTACTGCTAAGAAAATTTTGAATTCTTTTCTCTTCCAATTTTATCGAAACTTTGCTCAATTAAGGCACTGAAGAGAGTGAGTTGTCCTCACTTAGTTTAAAAATCATCTGCATAATACCTATTGCAGTTAATGTTTTCAATTGTTTCACAGAGCAGCACCTGATTTTCTTAACCTTGCTTTTCAAGGTGAACCATGCGTGAATCAATCTGCTGATTTTCTGAACAAGTTCCTCAGCGAAATCTTTGCTCTTCAACTTTTAGAGAGTAAACGGATTCGTACTGCCGAAAATTTTTGCTTTCTCTTTTCCTAAATTTAACTGTAAAATTGCTCAATTGAGGCATACTGAAGCGAGCAACCTGTCCATACTTATTTTAAAAATCATTTGCTTTCACTCTTCCTAAAATTTTCCGAAATTTTGCTCAGTTGAGGCATACTGAAGCAAGCAAGCTGTCCATATTTAGACTCAAAATCATCTGTCTAATACCTATCGCATATAACCAATAATATTCATGGTTCACTGGGCAGCACCTCATCTTTTTAAGTTTACCTTCCAAAGTGAACCAATCCTGTACCAGTTTATTGACTTTTTGGACAAGTTCCTTTGCAAACTCTTTCCTCTTAATTTTTGAGTTAACAGATTTGTACTGCAAAAGAATGCTTACTTTTCTCTTTCAAAGATTTACCAAAACTGCTCAAGTGAGGCACTGAAGAGAGTGAGTTGTCCTCACTTAGTTTAAAAATCATCTGCATAATACCTTTTGCACAGTTAAAATTTTCAATTGTTTCACAAGGCAGCACCTAATATTCTTAACTTTGGCTTTCAAAGTGAACCATGCGTAAATCAATCTGCTGATTACTGAAAAAAATCCTCACCAACTCTTTGCTCTACAACTTTTAGAGAGTAAACGGATTCGTACTGCCAAAAAATTTTGCTTTCTCTCTCCCTAACTTTTTCTGAAATATTGCTCAATTGAGGCATATTGAAGCGAGTAAGCTGTCCATACTTAGACTCAACATCAATTGCCTAATACCTATAGCATAACCAATAATTTCAATGGATACACTGGGCAGCACTTGATCTTTAACCAATCTTTTATCCTTTGTGAACTCTTTGATCTTCAACCTTGACAGATAACAGATTCTTACTGCAAAAAAAAGAATGATTTTTTGTCTCTTCAATGTTTACCAAAATTTCTCAATTGAGGCACTGAAGAGAGTGAGTTGTCCTCACTTAGCTTGAAAATCATCTGCAGAATACCTATTGCACATCGAGAAGTTTCAATTAATTCACATGGCAACGCCTGATCTTTTTAACTTTACCCTTCAAAGTCAACCAAGCCTGCATCAAATTACTGGCTTTTTGAAATTCACTTACGTAATCTCTGCTCTTGAACTTTGAGACTCTTAGCGGATTCATACCACTTAAACATTGCTCAATTGAGGCATACTGAATAGAGCGAGTTGTCCACACAGAGGATAAAAAATCATCTGCAAAATACTTTTTGCACGGCAAAAAGTTTTAATTGATTCACAGGGCAGCACCTGATTTTTTTAACTTTAACTTTCAAATTGAACCATACGTGCATCAATTCATTGACTCTATGAACCATAAGTTTCACTGCGAACTCTTTGCTCTTTAACTTTGAGAGAGGAAACGGATTCATAACGCTAAAGTTTTTTGTTTTGCTTTCTCCAAACTTTTTTTGAGACATTGCTCAATTTGGGCATATTAAATAGAGCGAGTTGTCCACAATTAGATTGTAAATCATATGCAAAATACCTTTTGCACGGCAAAAAGTTTTATTTGATTCACAGGGCAGCACCTGATTTTTTAACTTTAATTTTCACATTGAACCATACGTGCATCAATTCACTGACTCTATGAATGATAAGTTTCTCTGCGAACTCTTTGCTCTTTAACTTTGAGAGAGTAAACGGATTCATACCGCTAAAAATTTTTGTTTTCCTTTCTCCAGACTTTTTATGAGACATTGCTCAATTGAAGAACACTAAATGGAGCGAGTTGTCAACACTTGGGTTAAAAATTATCTGCCTAATACCTATCGCATAGCCAATAGTTTCAATTGATTCACAGGGCAGCACCTGATCTTAATTTTACCTTTCAAAGTGTATCATGCGTGCATCAATCTGCTGAATTTATCAAAAAGAAATTCCTTCAAGAATTCTGCTCTTCAACTTTGAGAAAGTCGACGAATTCTCATCACCTGATCTTCTTAACTTTACCGTTCAAAGTTAACAATTGGAGGGAGTCCTCGACGTTTAATGGAAAAAACAATCCCGATGCGAGTTTGTTTCCTCACAAAAAAATTTATTTAGGCCAAAGACAAGCACCTATAACTCGTCTTTGAAAAAATCGTGCTTTCACCAACTTTCTTTTCAAATTTGTAAATTCTGCGTTTTAATTTATTATATTAGACGTTTTTCTGCTTTTAGTGGCTACTATTAAATTCTTGTCTGTCTAAATTACGTTCTGTCTAAATCCTTGATTTTAGATGTGGGGAGTATGAAGCAAGCTGAGTGAGAACTAATGACGATTTTGGACAAATCCTTTTTTTCCCTACAATCTTCTGTGTGTTGTGAAATTCGATGCTCAACTGCAGTGCGAAATAAACTTATAGCAGCTTTGAATGAGAAGCAGATTGAAATCAAAAAGTGCCTAGCTCTTGTTTTTGGTTCTCTATGTCGTTTTGATGATAATGTTCGCGAGAAGTCAAGCTCTCTGGTCACCAACCAAATTTCAGGTTGAGTTTTCAATTAGTGAAGGAGTTCAGTCAAAGCTTAATGCCAAACCGTTTTCTTGTTAAATTGACGTCATTTCACTATATTATAAGAAAAATCTCAATTTCCCTTTTATTGGTGCATGGTTTTGCTAAAAGTTTCTTCAGGCAAGTTTGTCTTTCATTAGATATTTTAATTCATAGGTGAAATAACAGGAGTTGGAGGAATAAGTGGAAGTTCATCGGGATGTCATCTCTATATCAACTTAAAATACAATCAGTTGATATTTAATACCAGAGTTAAGATTTTTCAAATGTTGAAATAACTTTGTTGAATCAATGTGTTTTCTAAATTAGATGTTTTGAGGTATTTTTTGTCATTAGTTTGCGTAAATCAAATTCTAGCCTTTAAAAGCTGATAAGTTTCTCTGCGAACTCTTTGCTCTTTAACTTTGAGAGGGTAAACGGATTCATACCGCTAAAAATTTTTGTTTTCCTTTCTCCAGACTTTTTATGAGACATTGCTCAATTGAAGAATACTAAATGGAGCGAGTTGTCAACACTTGGGTTAAAAATTATCTGCCTAATACCTATCGCATAGCCAATAGTTTCAATTGATTCACAGGGCAGCACCTGATCTTAATTTTACCTTTCAAAGTGTATCATGCGTGCATCAATCTGCTGAATTTATCAAAAAGAAATTCCTTCAAGAATTGTGCTCTTCAACTTTGAGAAAGTTCACGAATTCTCATCACCTGATCTTCTTAACTTTACTGTTCAAAGTTAACAATTGGAGGGAGTCCTCGAAGTTTAATGGAAAAAACAATCCCGATGCGAGTTTGTTTCCTCACAAAAAAATTTATTTAGGCCAAAGACAAGCACCTATAACTCGTCTTTGAAAAAATCGTGCTTTCACCAACTTTCTTTTCAAATTGGTAAATTCTGCGTTTTAATTTATTATATTAGACGTTTTTCTGCTTTTAGTGGCTACTATTAAATTCTTGTCTGTCTAAATTAAGTTCTGTCTAAATCCTTGATTTTAGATGTGGGGAGTATGAAGCAAGCTGAGTGAGAACTAATGACGATTTTGGACAAATCCTTTTTTTCCCTACAATCTTCTGTGTGTTGTGAAATTCGATGCTCAACTGCATCGCGAGATAAACTTATAGCGGCTTCGAATGAGAAGCAGATTGAAATCAAAAAGTGCCTAGCTCTTGTTTTTGGTTCTCTATGTCGTTTTGATGATAATGTTCGCGAGAAGTCAAGCTCTCTGGTCACCAACCAAATTTCAGGTTGAGTTTTCAATTAGTGAAGGAGTTCAGTCAAAGCTTAATGCCAAACCGTTTTCTTGTTAAATTGACGTCATTTCACTATATTATGAGAAAAATCTCAATTTCCCTTTTATTGGTGCATGGTTTTGCTAAAAGTTTCTTCTGGCAAGTTTGTCTTTCATTAGATATTTTAATTCATAGGTGAAATAACAGGAGTTGGAGGAATAAGTGGAAGTTCATCGGGATGTCATCTCTATATCAACTTAAAATACAATCAGTTGATATTTAATACCAGAGTTAAGATTTTTCAAATGTTGAAATAACTTTGTTGAATCAATGTGTTTTCTAAATTAGATGTTTTGAAGTATTTTTTGTCATTAGTTTGCGTAAATCAAATTCTAGCCTTTAAAAGCTGATAGGTTTCTTCCTAAGCTTCCTAAGTTTTCAGGAAGATGAATGACGAACAAAGAGACCTTTTCAATCATCTTTTTGATGTGAGCCATTTGTGTCATCAAAACTTCCAACAAATTCTTGATAAAGATTATAATGGTACTCACAATTATGTGGTTAACATTAATGCCACTCCGATGGATCATAATCTAGTGATTCATCGATAAATTGCATAAGTCAGGCGAAAACTGGTTTGTCAAGCCTCTGAAGAACTGAAGAGTGAAAGCAGTGAATCATCTGTACATAAATTGCAGGAGTCGACTCTAGTGCAAGAAACCAGCTGTTAAACAGATCTTCCAAAGTGAACCAATCCTGTATCAGTTTACTGACTTTTTGGACAATTTCCTTTGCTAACTCTTTCCTCTTCAATTTTGAGTTAACAGATTTGTACTGCAAAAGAATGCTTTCTTTTCTCTTCCAAAGATCTACCAAAACTGCTCAAGTGATGCACTGAAGAGAGTGAGTTGTCCTCACTTAGTTTAAAAACCATCTGCAAATTACCTATTACACAGTGAAAATTTTCAATTGTTTCAAAAGGCAGAATCTTATATTCTTAACTTTGTCTATCAAAGTGAACCATGCGTGAATCAATCCGCTGACTTTCTGAACAAGTTCCTCAGCGAATTCTTTGCTCATCAACTTTTAGAGAGTAAACGGATTCGTACTGCCAAAAAATTTTGGTTTCTCTCTTCCTAATTTTTTTTTGAAATATTGTTCAAATGAGGCATACTGAAGCAAGCAAGCTGTCCATACTTAGACTCAACATCAATTGCCTAATACCTATAGCATAACCAATAATTTCAATGGATTCACTGGGCAGCACTTGATCTTTAACCAATCTTTTATTCTTTGTGAACTCTTTGATCTTCAACCTTGACAGATAACAGATTCTTACTGCAAAAAAAAAGAATGATTTTTTGTCTCTACAAAGTTTACCAAAATTTCTCAATTGAGGCACTGAAGAGAGTGAGTTGTCTTCACTTAGCTTGAAAATCATCTGCAGAATACCTATTGCACATCGAAAAGTTTCAATTGATTCACAGGGCAACGCCTGATCTTTTTAACTTTACCCTTCAAAGTCAACTGAGCCTGCATCAAATTACTGGCTTTTTGAAATTCACTTACGTAATCTCTGCTCTTGAACTTTGAGACTCTTAGCGGATTCATACCACTTAAACATGGCTCAATTGAGGCATACTGAATAGAGCGAGTTGTCCACACTTGGATAAAAAATCATCTGCAAAATACTTTTTGCACGGCAAAAAGTTTTAATTGATTCACAGGGCAGCACCTGATTTTTTTAACTTTAACTTTCAAATTGAACCATACGTGCATCAATTCATTGACTCTATGAACCATAAGTTTCACTGCGAACTCTTTGCTCTTTAACTTTGAGAGAGTAAACGGATTCATACCGCTAAATTTTTTTGTTTTGCTTTCTACAAACTCTTTTTGAGACATTGCTCAATTTGGGCATATTAAATAGAGCGAGTTGTCCACAATTAGATTGTAAATCATATGCAAAATACCTTTTGCACGGCAAAAAGTTTTATTTGATTCACAGGGCAGCACCTGATTTTTTAACTTTAACTTTCAAATTGAACCATACGTGCATCAATTCACTGACTCTATGAACGATAAGTTTCTCTGCGAACTCTTTGCTCTTTAACTTTGAGAGAGTAAACGGATTCATACCGCTAAAAATTTTTGTTTTCCTTTCTCCAGACTTTTTATGAGACATTGCTCAATTGAAGAATACTAAATGGAGCGAGTTGTCAACACTTGGGTTAAAAATTATCTGCCTAATACCTATCGCATAGCCAATAGTTTCAATTGATTCACAGGGCAGCACCTGATCTTAATTTTACCTTTCAAAGTGTATCATGCGTGCATCAATCTGCTGAATTTATCAAAAAGAAATTCCTTCAAGAATTCTGCTCTTCAACTTTGAGAAAGTCGACGAATTCTCATCACCTGATCTTCTTAACTTTACCGTTCAAAGTTAACAATTGGAGGGAGTCCTCGACGTTTAATGGAAAAAACAATCCCGATGCGAGTTTGTTTCCTCACAAAAAAATTTATTTAGGCCAAAGGCCAGCACCTATAACTTGTCTTTGAAAAAATCGTGCTTTCACCGAATTTCTTTTCAAATTTGTAAATTCTGCGTTTTAATTTATTATATTAGACGTTTTTCTGCTTTTAGAGGCTACTATTAAATTCTTGTCTGTCTAAATTAAGTTCTGTCTAAATCCTTGATTTTAGATGTGGGGAGTATGAAGCAAGCTGAGTGAGAACTAATGACGATTTTGGACAAATCCTTTTTTTCCCTACAATCTTCTGTGTGTTGTGAAATTCGATGCTCAACTGCAGTGCGAGATAAACTTATAGCAGCTTTGAATGAGAAACAGATTGAAATCAAAAAGTGCCTAGCTCTTGTTTTTGGTTCTCTATGTCGTTTTGAAGATAATGTTTGCGAGAAGTCAAGCTCTCTGGTCACCAACCAAATTTCAGGTTGAGTTTTCAATTAGTGAAGGAGTTAAGTCAAAGCTTAATGCCAAACCGCTTTCTTGTTAAATTGACGTCATTTCACTATATTATGAGAAAAATCTCAATTTCCCTTTTATTGGTGCATGGTTTTGCTAAAAGTTTCTTCTGGCAAGTTTGTCCTTCATTAGATATTTTAATTTATAGGTGAAAAAACAGGAGGTGGAGGAATAAGTGGAAGTTCATCGGGATGTCATCTCTATATCAACTTAAAATACAA
Organism: Convolutriloba macropyga; assembly: GCF_964194025.1. Taxonomy (NCBI): domain Eukaryota; kingdom Metazoa; phylum Xenacoelomorpha; order Acoela; family Convolutidae; genus Convolutriloba; species Convolutriloba macropyga. The sequence continues at coordinate 53,829,286 of NC_134475.1, read as the reverse complement.
TCAGTTGATATTAAATACCAGAGTTAAGATTTTTCAAATGTTGAAATAACTTTGTTGAATCAATGTTTTTTCTAAATTAGATGTTTTGAAGTATTTTTGTCATTAGTTTGCGTAAATCAAATTCTAGCCTTTAAAAGCTGATAGGTTTCTTCCTAAGCTTCCTGAGTTTTCAGGAAGATAAATGACGAACAAAGAGACCTTTTCAATCATCTTTTTGATGTGAGCCATTTGTGTCATCAAAACTTCCAACAAATTCTTGATAAAGATTATAATGGTACTCACAATTATGTGGTTAACTTAATGCCACTCCGATGGATCATAAACTAGTGATTCATCGATAAATTGCATAAGTCATGCAAAAACTGGTTTGTCAAGCCTCTGAAGAACTGAAGAGTGAAAGCAGTGAATCATCTGTACATAAATTGCAGGAGTCGATTCTAGTGCAAGAAACCAGCTGTTAACCAGAGCTTCCAAAGTGAACCAATCCTGTATCAGTTTACTGACTTTTTGGACAATTTCCTTTGCTAACTCTTTCCTCTTCAATTTTGAGTTAACAGATTTGTACTGCAAAAGAATGCTTTCTTTTCTCTTCCAAAGATTTACCAAAACTGCTCAAGTGATGCACTGAAGAGAGTGAGTTGTCCTCACTTAGTTTAAAAACCATCTGCAAATTACCTATTACACAGTGAAAATTTTCAATTGTTTCACAAGGCAGCTCCTTATATTCTTAACTTTGTCTTTCAAAGTGACCCATGCGTGAATCAATCCGCTGACTTTCTGAACAAGTTCCTCAGAGAAATTTTTGCTCTTCAACTTTTATAGAGTAAATGCAATCGTACTGCCAAAAATTTTGCTTTCTCTCTGCCTAAATTTTTCTGAAATATTGTTCAATTGAGGCATACTGAAGCGAGCAAGCAGTCCTTACTTAGACTCAACATCATCTGTCTAATACCTATCGCATAGCCAATCATATTCATGGGTTCACTGTGCAGCACCTAGACTTTTTAAGTTTGCCTTCCAAAGTGAACCACTCCTGTATCAGTTTACTGACTTCTTTTTGAACAAGTTTTTTTGCAAAATTTTTGCTCTCCGATATTGACTGAACAGATTTGTACTGCGAAAAAGAATGCTTTCTTTTCTCTTCCAAAGATTTACCAAAACTGCTCAATTGAGGCACTGAACAGTGTGTTTGTCCTCACTTAGTTTAAAAATCATCTGCTTATTACCTATTACACATTTGAAATTTTCAATTGTTTCAAAAGGCAGCACCTTATATTCTTAACTTTGTCTATCAAAGTGAACCATGCGTGAATCAATCCGCTGACTTTCTGAACAAGTTCCTCAGCGAATTCTTTGCTCATCAACTTTTAGAGAGTAAACGGATTCGTACTGCCAAAAAATTTTGGTTTCTCTCTTCCTAAATTTTTTTTGAAATATTGTTCAATTGAGGCATACTGAAGCAAGCAAGCTGTCCATACTTAGACTCAACATCATCTGTCTAATACCAATCGCATAACCAATAATGTTCATGTGTTCACTGGGCAGCACCTAGACTTTTTAAGTTTACCTTCCAAAGTGAACCAATCCTGTATCCGTTTACTGACTTTTTGAACAAGTTCCTGTGCAAAATTTTTGCTCTTCGATATTGACTGAACATATTTGTACTGCGAAAAAGAATGCTTTCTTTTCTCTTCCAAAGATTTACCAAAACTGCTCAATTGAGGCACTGAACAGTGTGTTTGTCCTCACTTAGTTTAAAAATCATCTGAATAATACCTATTGCACAGTTAAAATTTTCAATTGTTTCACAAGTCAGCACAAGATCTTAACTTTGCATTTTAAAGTGAACCATGCGTGAATTAATCTGCTGACTTTATGAAAAAGCAATTCCTTTAAGAACTCTGCTCTTCAACTTTGAGAAAGTTGACGAAATCTCACTTAGTTTAAAAACAATCTGAATAATACCTATTGCATAGCCAAAAGTTTCAATTGTTTCGCAGTGCAGCACCTGATTTTCTGAACTTTACCGTTCAAAGTGAACAATTGGAGGGAGTGCTCGATGTTTAATGGAAAATACAATCCCGATGCGAGTTTCCTCTCAAAAAATTCAATTAGGCCAAAGGGCAGCACCTAAATTCGTCTTTGAAACAAATCGTGCCTTCACCGAATTTCTTTCCAACTTTGTAAATTCTACGTTTCAATTTGTTATATTAGATGTTTTTCTGCTTTTGATGGAACTTTTACTGGCTACCGTTAACGTTCTGTCTAAATGCTTGATTTTAGATATGGGGAGTATGAAGCAAGCTGAGTGAGAACTAATGACGATTTTGGACAAATCCTTTTTTCTCTACAATCTTCTGTGTGTTGTGAAATTCGATGCTCAACTGCAAAGCAAGATGAGCTTATAGCAGCTTTGAATGAGAGGCAGATTGAAATAAAAAAGTGCCTAGCTCTTGTTTTACGATCTCTATGTCGTTTTGATGATAATGTTTGCAATAAGTCAAGTTCTCTGGTCACCAACTGAAGTTCAGGTTGATTTTTCAGTTAGTGAAGGAGTTAAGTCCAATATTAAAGCCAAACCTTTTTCTTTTTAAATTGAAGTCATCTCACTAGATTACGAGAAAATTCTCAATTTCCCTTTTATTGTTGCATGGTTTTGCTAAAAGTTTCTTCTGGCAAGTTTGTCTTTCATTAGATATTTTAATTTATAGGTGAAATAACAGGAGGTGGAGGAATAAGTGAAAGTTCATGGGGATGTCACCTCTATATCAACTTAAAATACAAACAGTTGATATTAAATACCAGAGTTAAGATTTTTCAAATGTTGAATTAGCTTTGTTGAATCAATGTGTTTCTAAATTAGATGTTTTGATGTATTGTTTGTCATTAAATTGCGTAAATCAAATTCTAGCCTGTAAACGCTGATAAAGTCTTCAGGAAAATGAGTGACGAACAAAAAGACCTTTTCAATCCTCTTTTTGATGTGAGCGATTTGTGTCAACAAAACTTCCAAAAAACTCTTGAGAAAATTATGATGGTACTCAAAATTTTGTGGTTAATCTTAATGCCGCTGCGTTCGATCATAAACTAGTGATTCATCGATAAAGTGCATAAGTCAGGCGCAAACTGGTTTGTCAAGCCTCTGAAGAGCTGAAGAGTGAAAGCAGTGAATCATCTGTTTATAAATTGCAGGTTTCGACTTCAGTGGAAGAAACCAGCTGCCAACCAGAGCTTCTGCAAGTTGAAACTTCTTGTGGTTTCAACTGTAAAGAGTTTTTGGCGCAAAAGAGCTGTCCTCATATTAGAAATGAAACAATTAATACTGTTTCTCCTCAATTCTAAAATGATGGCGGCACCGGTTTTCGAAAGTTTTTCAAAAGTTTGAAAATAGTCGCAGCGGATAGTCCCTGAGTTGGTTTCGAACGAGTTCTTTGGTGTAGTTTTGTTATTGTGGTTGTTCTCTGCGAAAAAATGTTTTGTTACCTACATTTTGTCCGATTTTCCTTTCTCATAAATTGAACGCTCCGGTCTTTCTGAAATCATTGATGATTAGCTTACAGATAGCACATTCAATTTCAGTTGAAAAATGTCATCATCATGTGATGAAAATCTGCGTATAATCTTTACTGCTTTCCCAAAACTATCACCGCATTATGCATCGAACCTGAAGGTCATGCAGAGTACGTTACTAAACAAACAGCTGCCCAAGAAATTTTGTTTATTTGACAAGACAACTGGGTCCAAGAAGGTGCAAAAAGAGATACCAAAGGCTAAAGATGTAGGTCAACTTGGATAACGACAATTGTCAATAAAAAATTAATCTTTGAACAGAGGCCAATTCTATTTTTTTAGCTCAGGTCTTTTCCAATAGTAACCGATGACGTGTTATGGGTAGTGAGTGGTGCTTTAGGGAAATCAGCTGTAAGTATTTCACATGTTTCCTGTTGTTTTTTATCAACTGATCATCAGCGTTATCATATTTTTAAGAAGCTCCAATAAGCAACGCAGGCCCGCAAAACTTTCAAGGAGATGGGGATGAAAATAATGTAAATTCAAATACTTTATTTTCTTACCAATTTTGACCATGGTAGGCTGATACCAAACTGCTTTGCAAACTCGTCAATTGCAAAAACACAGCCGGAAAAAATCAAAGCAATTTCTTTTGTAAAATTTTTGTATCCTTCAATTTTTTCTTTCAGCAACTTAAAAAAAATAGTCAACTTGGAAGCTAATCTAGTGGAATTCTTCTCAATTTTCTTAAACATCATCTTCTTTTCTGTACATTATACACTCTTTTGGAAAGTTCAATTTCTTAGAAGTCTGTACAAGCTGCTGTTGTCAGTGAATTGTCTGTACGCTCTGGATCAGCCAATGTACGTTCTGATTGGAAATTTTTCAAAAAAATGTCAAATTTTGCTGGCTCTTATTATAATAGTACAATTGACTTAATATCTTATAGTATATCCATCTTCAATTGAATGACGGAATAGTCTCTTAGCGACGAGTCGCCCTCTCTCGTATTTGTTTTTTGTTTAAATTGGCATAATCCAATTTTGATTTTATTTTTGCAGGAAGTTTCAAATTACAGTTACAGTAAGCTTTCGAGCAACTGCTTGACAATTTTTTGGTCGAATGAGTAAAAAAAATTCTGATGGTTTTCTGGTTTAACTTTTACCAGCTCTGGGAGGCCGGTGTGAAGCTCATTTCCATTTTGGCTAATAATAGTTGTTTGTTCCTGATTTCTATGGAGTCTTGTCGCCGTTTTAGATAAATAGTATGCACAACTGTTTTTCAGAACGAAGACATACAACTGGTTTTAAAGGAGATAGGGAAAACGCAGAACTGGATGCAAATTGTGGTACGTTTACAAGTTTTTTTATTTCTTGATCTAAGCTGTCTGAGTTTTGATCCAGGCTAAAAGTCGGAAGTTACCTGCTGTGAAGAGAACTGTGCATCAAATGTCCAGATATCGAAGAAGAAGGGAACTGTTCCTTAGTCATACTAACAAACAATCAACGGCAACCAAAGCATGATTTTCTATTTGCTGACTTTGACTTGATGTTTTCCTATTGATCGTCTTATCGTCTTTTTCCCTTAACATTAGGTTTTGAATAAATTTTCCTCGCAACCAACTGGTCAAACCTACAGACGTTCGATTCCTCCGTATTGTTACTGAAATCAGTGCAATGCAAAAGAGAATCTTCATGATCTAGAAGGACATATCTTAGTACCTGGTCATGACTGCGGTCTTATGAATAAGGAATGCTCTCACTGTGGAGCTTTGAAATGGAAGTACGAGTACAATAATGTTTGTTGTATGTCTGGAAAAATAAAATTGTCTGATTATCCCAAACCCCCGAAGCTATAAAGAATCTACTTCTCGGTAGTGTCGAAAGGTCTTCAGTGCTTTGAAAATACGTTCGGCAGCTTAATAATGCCTTGTCAATTGCGTCAGTGAAAATTGGAAACAGTCAAAGCAACGTGGATGGCTTTAATCCAACTGTTTTTGTTTCAGGTAAATTTCGCTAGATAAATGATTTTCTGTTTTTCGCCAATGGTGTTTGGTTGGTTTTAGGGGAAGTGTTACAACAATTTTGGGCCTCTAAGAGTTAACAGACAAGATCCGAAATACGTGCAGGCCTATGTTCATGATCCCCAGTGCGAAAAAGAGTCTACTCGTCTGCAAATGAGGTTCATGAGGCTTCAAGCTTCGATCTCTCTCTTTGAATATCATATCCTTGAGAGAATTTTGGATGACCTTCAGGTAAAATTTTTGTCAAATGTCTGAATTCTGGTTTTCAAAATTTTAAAATCTATTTCATTCAGAACTGTCTTCGTCAAGTTAATCCCTACACTTCGGACATTTTACAAATTGCTGAGTTATTTGAATCAACCAACTCATCACAGAAGTTGACCTTTGTTATAAATCCTGACGAGAAGCCGCAAACGGAACACGAGTGGGTGCATGGTCTGAACCTGCACGAAATTGCCATCTTGACCAACGAGAGACCAGCGCTGTCTGATATTGTTGTTCAGAGTCGCTCGGGACAGATAACTACAATATCAGATACAAACCGACCCTTTGATCTTCTTCATTTTGTTCTCCTGTTTCCGTATGGATCATATGTTTCCGTATGAAGTCGGAAAATCAGGCAGTCGTAAGTTTTGTTATTATACCTTATTTTGTTTCTTTAATTTGTCGATTGTTTTGGTACCTCCCGCTTTTACGAACAATTTTGGTCCTTTGTGCTATTTTAATGTGTTGTTCAAGTATGACAAAGGATTTGTTTGAGTTCTGAAACACGTTCTGTTACAAAGCAGCAGCTCCATTGCTTTTTTCATGTGCACGAAAAAGCTGGCAATGTCAATTTTTTGCTCTTGGTTGAGTGACTGCTGCAAGAATTTATTTGTGTCTTGTTTGCATCCATTGAAGGAATGCGGTTGCCGTTTGCAAGGTTCAATCAGGAGATCTTGCGCACTGAGATTAGGTCGCATCTGCAAGATGCGGTAAACAATATCGAAGACACTAGAGCTGGAAAGAGGATTATTTGCCCTCGATCAAAACACAACAGCTACAAAAAAAGATTTTGCAGGTAAAAAAAATTATGTAGCCTTGTTTTTTACTTGCTTTTATTCTTTTTTTTGTGTTAAGGTATCAAGATGCAATTGCTGTTTGTTGGAAGTAACATAAGCCCGATTGCTTCATTACCTTCACTTTCGGGTTGGAACACAGCAGCAAATACTTCCGCATCAGATAGCCTCCTCCTGGCCTGATATTGTTGTAAGAGATTTTCGTTAACACTCAGGTCTTTGATTGATGATTTGAGATACAAAGGTGTGAGATGTTCCTTTACATCTCACTTTCCGTTAATATACTTGTCGAATTTTTAAAAATCAAATTTTTTTAAGAACATTTGGGCGAACAGTAGCGTTCATGCACGTCATTGAATATCAGAAGAGAGGATTGCCACATGCGCACATCTTGTTAGTTGTTTCTGGTGAGCACCAAAAAGCCAGTTAGCAATGTTGTTTCTGCCGAGTTGCTTCCTGATCCTGCTACCTACATCTGTCCTCTCAAAAGGAAACAGGCTGAACAATTAAGAGGTGTTTTTGTTAAATCAATGGTTCATGGTTCATGTGGATCTTTGAATCCAAATTCACCCTGCATGTTTAACGGTAAATGTTCAAAAAAGTATCCAAAAGCGTTGTGCAGTGAAACATCGTGGAAACAGAGTTCACCTTATCCGTTACATCGCCGAAGAAGCTCAGACATTTTTGGTCAAAGATCAGTCAATGGTGACTTTGCTGTTGATAACCGATGGGTTGTTCCCTTTAATCCATACCTGCTTCTGCAGTATCATGCACACATCAACGTAGAAGCGGCAAATCATCTCTTTCTCTATATTAATAAGTTGAGTCTTCTCTTCTTCAAAAATTTGTTTCTCGCCTAATAAATCCTTTCTCTCAAACATCTTTCAATACAAATTTTTGCTTTTTTATGCAGCGTTTTCTTTTGCTGAGGGTTACGGTCGATCGATGGTGAATCTAAATGATGACGGGATCGAAATTGAGCAATTTGAAAACATTCGCTCGATTGGTTCTCTTGAAGCGTGTTCGAGATTGTTTTACATGCCCCAATCAGAGCGCTTTCCCTCTGTTCAGCAGCTCACTGTTCACCTTTCGTTGGAGCAAGTTGTGGTGTTCAATGAAGGAGAAGAGAGATCAGTTTTTCAAGACGAAGGAAGCCACAGAACTGACTGAGCTGAAAGAGTTTTTCCAGTTTAACCTCATGCATCCAAATGTTAAAACGATTTACTGCAACTTTCCTGAAGTTTTCGAGTGAAGTGTTCACGACCGACACTGGTCGAAAAGGAAGGCAAAAACTGGAACATTTGGCCGAGTTTTCACCGTTCATCCATTATGTGGGGATCGATTATACCTACGCTTTCTGCTGCATCATGATTTCTGCCGAGGTTTATCTTGCTATTAGTTCTTTTTCGACAAATTTTTTTGCTGAGTTTTTTCAGTGGCATTTTAGGCAAGACCTTGTTTGACGGTATGCAGACCTTGAGAGGAGAGCTTCGTGACTCATACAAGGCAGTGTTTTCAGCATTGGGGATTTTGCAGGACTCAGAGGAGTGGAAACTGTTTTGTCTGAAGTGTTCTCGTCACTCACAGGCCAACGAGCAAGAATCTTGTTTGCCACGATGCTCGTGTTTTATGAGCTGCCTGAACCTCTTGAACTAATTGATAAAATTGTTGATATTGTGAATATTGTTGACCGACGATTTCCGGTTGAGTAATCCCAACTGCCCAATTTATTTTTTACGTGCTTTCGCTCAGCAAATGATCGGTAAAGAACTGAACGCGTTTGCCCAAAAGCTAAGTGATTAATTTACCAACAGCCAGTGATCATGAGGTTTTGGAACTTGATTCGCTTGGAGTTGACATTTGTGAGTCTGCTGCTGTGACAGAGGAGACAAACTTTAATTATGAGAATCTGAGTAATCGCGTTCAAATGTGTTGTGGTTCTGGACCAGGATCGCTGAAAGATTGTCAACGTCTTGACTTTGGAAAAATATGGGCCAGTTGCAACGAAATGAGAAATGCTTGCTTTTAGTGAACGCAAGGGGAGGTAAAACAAATACTCTCAACGTAATTCTGTCAGATGCGCAAACATTGGTAAAAAGGCGGACCTCCCCAGCAATTGCCGGTTTTTTTTCCCGGTTTTGAGCTCCTATAAATGTCCAGGTATATCCGTCCAATCCTCGCTTGCAAAGCTGCTCAGGGATTGTATTTTGATCGCTTGGGACGAAGCGCCTATGGCTCATCAATATCTTTTGGAGGCACTTGATCGATTTCTCTGTGATATTATGGAGCTTGACAGACCATTTGGTGGGAAAGGCGTTTTCCTGGCTGTTGATTGTCGGTAAATAAGATAATTTCAGCTAACGGTACTTCGCCTTTTTCGTGTTCTCTTTTTGGTCAAATTCTACCTGTGGCCAAAGTAGAAAATTGGGCCAAACTTGTCAGCTGATGTCTAATGTCTTCTCAGTTATCGTCTTTTTCTGAGCAACTAAGTTTGAGTATAAATGTGAGACTGAGAAGATCTGATGCCAAGACTCGAGAATATGACGAATAGTTGTGCTGGATTGGCAATGGCACAGGACTGAAATCTCATTGGTCTGCTGTTGAACTTCCAGTCACTAACACGTCTCTATTTGAGACAAGCATTACATTGGGTGTTTGGCGAAGGTCTTGAGGTGTTAACTTAAATTTGAAATTCTTGTTATTAAAGATAGAACCATATAAGAAACCACGTTTTTAAAAGAGACAAATAAAAGAGGGATTCTGCGTACGATCTGTCCTCAACTCAACTGTGAATAAAATCAAACGACTCCAATTATTTGCCAAATAGTTTTTGGAGAAGCGACTGTGTGCTACAGTGCTGATTCTGTTTATGATTCTGATGAACATTCGAGGTTTACTACTGAGTTTCTCAATTCTCCCTCGGTTCTCGGTGTTCCAGAACACTGCGTTGTTTTAAAAGTGGGAAAACCTGTTATTTTGCTACGAATTTTTTTTGCCTTTAGATGGACTGTGGAATGGCGCTCGGCTTACTGTTACAGGGGTTCTGAACAAACGAACTGTCTGCGCTCGCCTCTGTAGTGTCGATAGCCGAGATGTTATGATACCGAGAATAAACTTGGCTGTCGATGGAACAAATGATTAGCCTCTGAAGTGGCGAAGGCGCCAATTTCCGCTGGCACAAGCTTTTTCATTAACAATAAATAAAGTTCAAGGACAGACAATGAAGCGAGTTGGAGTTTGGTTGGAACATTCAGTTTTCAGTCACGGCCAACTATATACAGCAGCTTAGAGGACTACTGACCCCTATGAAATCATGTTTTTTAGTCAGTCGGGATGAACAAGATGACATTCAATTGGTAACAAAGAAAATTGTTCATAAGGAGAATCTCTGAAGCTATCATTGCGCTTGTAAATCCATGTAAAATTAAAAAAAATTTTGTTCTGGCTATTTTTAGTTCGTTAATTATGTTACTCAAAGCGGTTGTTAGTGTTCTGTGCCCTATTGTTTGCAATTGAAATAGTTTTTTTTGTTCGTAGGTTGTTTTCTTCAGCAAGATTTGATTAGTTTTCTCTGCATTACGGCTTCTACTTAAAATCGCTATTGCTGTTTACAGAAGATTGGTATTGCTTTTTACAAGAGTTTGTGTACCTTTGAACTGTTTCTCCAAATTTTCAGGTTTTAATGGCAATCCTCGTATATTACGTCCGCATTATTCATAGAAATTACTTACGCTTAAATGTCCAAACTATGTGACTGGGAAGCTTAACATTTTAATTGCCGGTCCAATTGATCATGCTCCTATTTCACCGCTCTCATAACTAAATTGAAACTGATTAGAAAGGATTGGAAGCATCTAGATTAAGTGGATAGTTCTAATTCATTGCTGTGGTCTTGTTAACGGCGAAAGTTTGCGACATCCGAACTGGTCTCACACAAAAGCTTATTGCAAGCTTCTGAACTTCCAAATCCAAGGCACTCACTCCCCTTTTCTGTGGTTTGATCATGTTACTGTGCCTCAACTTGAATAAAGTTACTTCTCGGAGAAACTAGTGGACGGTGATATTATTAGCATGTGAAATTGACGAGAAATGGATTTCCTCTTGGAGAAGCATGTTGTTATTTCATTTGATCTTGTCGTGAACGTTTTTCAATTGTTGTCGAATGAACTGGCATCGTAGAGAAGATATTGGCTGAAGATTGCTTTACTTCAATCAAGTTGAGGAAGTAGTATTGCAAATTGGAGCTTTTTCTAACTTTAATATGCTTTAACCTGATTTGTGTTTCGTCTTCGCCAAAAAAAAAAACGAGCTAATTTTTTATTTTACTTAGTGCTGATCTTTGTGGTGTTTTTTCATGGATACTGCATTTTTAAAGACTTCGATGGTTCCACTGCATTTAGGAAGTATTGTAGGCAAATTTGATGCAGCCGAGGTAGCCATTGGAAATGCCATACGGAGATTCGAAAGTTTTATCGGTAGTCAAGTTGCGCATATTGCCACCTCGTCATCAGCGGAAGTGAGAGTGCAGCAGTTGCTTGCTATGAAAGAGAGCAAGGAATTGGAAGAGTTGAAGATGGAAATTAATAGATCGCTGAGGGCCTGTAAATTGGAGATTTGTAGAGTGAACAGTGGACTCATCAAGTTTCTAATGCTAAATGTTGATACCAAAAATCTCAGACTGCCTCAGCTTTTGGGCACTGACTACTGGGGTAAGGTTATTTCAAAGAAAACTTAACCGAAACATCAAAATTTGAGTAATTTTTGAAATTTTCGCATACGCGTTCACGGCAAAAATTTATGTTGGAACTCGGCAAAGCCAACCGTTCCTTTGTATAGTTCGTCCAAAATAAAAATCGAACCCCCCGCCTATGTTGGTATCTCTGATTTCATCTTCAAGGTCAAATTCCAATTTGAAAAGTCAATTATCCGATTTTTTAAACATTTCCGCTATTTTATTAAGTGTACGTGTCCATAGGAGCTGCCAATGTAACGTAATGCATGTCCAAAGTCGTAAGAGGTTGTTGGGTGCCAGCTTTAGCAGGTTTCAGTCTCCGCAATTTGTTAAAATACTAAAAATGTGAAAATTATTGCGAGGTAAATAATCCAATTTTCCGAATTTTACCTTATTAACACTGATGGAAGTGTTGAGCTGATGAACTGACCCCGTGAGGGTTGAGTATAGGCTTGAGTGAAATAATGATACTCTAGGATTCTCTTCAAGCTTAACAGCTTATCCATCATTATCATTGAAATCATCATCATCAGAAATAATAATAAATGTTTTCAAATCACACAGATTGTAAAATTTTGTTGATTTTATTTGCAAGTTTCTCCAGTGATTAACTGTGGGGAGCGAAGCAACTCCATCTTTGTTCATCAAATGTATATGATAACATTAACATTTGAATTAGCAAAGTTGCGCTCAATCAAACGAAGAACTGTATCACGATTTAGTCGGATGAGTCCACATCCAAGTTTTGTTAACGCAATTTTTGTTATCCCTTTCGCTTCGATTTTTTTTGCAAGTGAACAGAACCTGCTTGATAGTGAGTAATATGATGGTTTGACGTAGAATCTTTGCCTTGTGACTAATTTAAAGATATGTTTGTTCTCGTGTGGTAAAAAGTAAGAAATTGAAGATCCAATCAGTACATAACTATAAAATTTACAGGCTTGTTTCATATTGGGATAGTGTTTGTTAAGCTTAAATGCTTGTTTTTTCCCATTTGCATGTCACTGGAGACGAAATGAGCAATGTTCCCGGGATAGAGCAAGATACTGCCATGAACATAAAACACATGGCTTACACTAATTCCGTCGTCCGTTCGTTTTTTTTTTGTTTCTCTGCTACCACGCTGAAGGGTATCGTGCAATTGGCGAAAGCTTGACCTCACCAGGTCTGTCTTTGTTTCTTTGACAGTCCTTCTTGTCGATTCGCTTGCAAACTTCGTTCTTGGAGTTAATTTTTTTGTTGTTCTGGGCATACTTTTGTCCATGAACACCTGTGGTGCTATTTCATGTCCACTGTTCGTTCTGATTACTATTCTAGCAGAATAGAGGGATTCCCTTGGTGATATTGGTCTAATTATCGCGGTTTTGTTGAAACTAACACGAGCAAGAGACGCTTGTTGAGAGATTGGTTGATCATCAGCTGTTTGTTCTCCAAAAAATTTTCCAATTTAAGATCTTCCCAGCTATCTGTCGAATTATTTGATTGTTGAATTTGTCATGGTCTCGGTTTCTTTGCTTTCATCGTCGCTGTCCTGTTCAATTACCTTCTCTGCTTTTTGAACATCTGGTTCTGCTGGTTCTTGTATTCCGTTGGGTAGTAAAGGGGGCGCCATCGCTGGTGCTGCTACAGATTGTTTTATCATTGGCGCAGGTGGTACTGCTGCTGCTGGTGGTGCAGGCGCTATAGGTATTGGTGCTGAAGGTCCTATAGGTATTGTAAGACTAACTTTTGCGGGTTACGGGTCTTTTTTCTCTTGCTGGTGAGTCAATTGGATCTCATCAATAAGCGTTGTTTGTAGATAGTCATCGAACATTGCTGGCTCACTTCTGTATTTTGTGAGGCTTGGGGCTGTTTCAAATATTTTTGGGTCAATCTGCTCTAAATTGCCGGGTACCTCGTTCGGTTTGATTGGGCGGATACAAATTCTGTGTACGCATTGAGTGAAGTTTGTTTCAATTTTGCGAATGATGTAGTTCGAGTTCGTTAGAACTTTTTCAACTCGATATAATAGTAACTTAATTGGTACTGACTTTCTGGCAAAATTTGTGTTGTGAGTTTAGGGTTGAGAAGCAGGCAGTAGTCATGAAGTCTAAGAGGTTGTGCGCCTGTTTTTTGTTGGCAGTATTTTCGATAACGCTGGTACGATGCGATTAGCTTTCTTTTTGTCTATTTGAACTGTTCCAACATGGCATCTTCTAAGGCTGATACACCTTTGGAGTTGGTTGTTGCTGTTTGCAATGATTTAACCAAAAATTGTTGATCCAACGGCTTTATAGGCTCTCGTCCATGAAATACGGCACTAGTGCAACAAGCAATTGATGAGTTGCAAGATGTATTACGTGTAAACGTTGCCAAGGATACATATTTGTGCTAGTCGTTCCACTGCTCATTTGTATTTAATTTCAATATGCGCTTCAGAGATGCATGTGAGCATTCCACAAGTCCAATAGTATTCGGATGTTTCAGTGTTGCGTGCTTCAGTCGAATTTCAACGAGTGAACAGAGCTCATGCATCAAACTAGATGTAAAGATTTTTCCGAGATCTGAAACAATCGTTTTCGGAATGTAACTATGATTGAAAAGAATTTCACCACTTCTCTTGCTATTGTATCTGCTGACGTTTTCGTGATGGGTACGGCAAAGAGGTATTTTGAAAAACCCGTCGATTCCAGTTAATGCGTACTTATAAATTGGCGATTAAGGTGGGCCTCTCAGACCACTTTGCATCAGATCTCCTGAAAAAACTGCTCTGATGATACAGGTTGTAGGTTTGGACGTTGATGTTGTTCGCTTGCTCTCTTTAGTTGCATAAAAGTCAAATAATTTCTTATTGTTTCCTATAGATATTCAATGAAACCTGGAAAATAGAATCGTTTCCGAAACTCTTGTGCTGTTCGTAAGATTCCAGGATGTCCTGCTGTTTTCTAGTTGTCAATGCAATAAACTAACTCTGTCCAAAACTTTTTTGGTACACAGAGTTGTTTATGTTTAACTGTCCCATCATCGTCGAAGAATTTGCGGTACAAAATGTTTTTTTTCGATCACTAGTCCGTCCAATTTCTTGTAATATTTCTTCAGTTTGCGGTTTGTAAAACGAAGGTCCCCGTTTTCGTCCGTTTGCAGTCCTTGTTCGACTTTTCGGACATTTTGATTTTGATCTTTTTCCTTTTTAATGTCAAGTTGTTCAGTTTGGTCATCAATGTCGGCCAAGCAATCTGCTTGGTCTGGTAAAACTACAGCTGAAATTCCTCTGAGTGATTCTTTCAGTTTTAATAAATCTCTGGTTTTCCGCATTTTGGTTTTGGCTCTTTTTTCGTCAAATACGTTACGTACATTCTTAGTTCTCTCAGTTTTTCTACCATTGCCAAATCAATTTCGTCCTCCTCTTTGAATGTATCGATAAATTTCTCAATTGTGTTTAATGACACATCTGGTGTTTTGGCTTCAGATTCTATTTCGTTTTCATTGACTGGTAATTTTTTGGTTATATGAAGTGAAAATTGTGCTTCTTGGTCTGTCTCCATTCGTGAAAAAAAATTCGCCGCATAATTTGGTGGTATTGATTTCGCCTGGAAAAATTGCTTAAAGTTTTTGTTATCTGTGAGATTCATGACTGGTTTGTTATTATGCCAGATATAATTTGCAAAATGATCCAATGCAAAATACAATGCAAGAACGTCCTTGTAATAAACGGAGAATTTGAGTTGTGGGCTTGTGAACAATCGTGAGCCAAATGAAACTGGTGCATAGGTCCTCTTTTCTCCTGTGTTATTCTCCTTACCGTAGTCTTCTACCAACAGTACGAATCCAGTTCTTTTGTAGCTAGCATCGCAGAATATTACATATTGTTGTCCAGGTTTTGGTAGTTGAAGTCTTAATTCTGTTTCCCTTAGCAATCTTGTTTAATTGTTGCTAAAATCTCTCGATGTTCTTCCTTAATTTCAAGTTCTCTGTCTTTCTTTAGGAAATGATAAAATGGCATCGATTTTGTTCCAAGTTCCGGCATATAAATTCAAACGAATTGTGAGAATCCGAACAATGGTTTAATTTGTTTTATTGTTTTCGGCATTTGAATTTTTTCAAATTGGAGAAATTCATCCATTATTGTCTTTTCTGGTGATATTCCTTCTGGTGTTATTACATTTTCCAGAAACTTCAACCTCTGCATTCTAATCATACATTTTTCAGGTAAAAATTTGAGACCAGATCGTCGAACACACGTAAAGATTTCTCTAAGCGTAGGAACCAGTTCATCAAAATTTTTGACTTCACTACCCATGTCATCCATAAATTGAGTGCTCAAATCGGCTGCTAAGCATGGATGCAAATAATATCGTATAAAAGAACTGAATCCAATTACTGATTTGATCAGTCGTTGGTCTAGACATCTGAAGGCATATGTACGTGAATTGATATTTAATGCCAAAAAATGGCTAGATATATCATCTGCCGTCTGTACACAATGATAAGCCTGTGAGCAGTCAAGCTTGGTGAAAAAACTTTATCCGCCAAGGTGATTTGATGCGTCGGCCACGTTTAATATTTGGAAATTGCTGTTTAAGTAATCGTTTCGTAGAAGGTGATTAAATCTTTTTAGATCTATCAAAAGTCTAAGTGTCCCCGATTGTTTTCGATGAGCAAACAAAAAGCTACTATACTTTGACTGTGGTAGCGTAGTAATAAATCCGTAATAGTGCCTCAGGGCAAGTTCGATCATAAGTTTGTCCCGAAGGTGAATCGGTGTTGGTGGTCCTTGTGTGCATATGAGCAAACTGTGTTCGGGCGTTAGGCTTATCTTTAGCGGGGCCAACATCGAATCGGTGTTTTGCAAACACGTCACTAAATTCTACTAGTAACTCTTCTACTTTTGATTTTTGGTTGTCTAAGGACGGAGTTTTCCCAATCAAATTGTCTCAATAAGGTCTCTCTGTCTTTCGATGAGCTGGAAGGGTCATTTTTCAAGTTGTCGGAGTTTCACGATTTGGTCATGGATTTCCCGCTGCAGAGGTGATAAAACATTAACGTCAGTACAGGTTTTTGGCGTTGAGAACCACAAATTGTTGTATTTGGTAGGACGTTTCGTAGGTTGGCGTTCAGGATTTGTAATGGTGTTTTGGATTAACTGATTGATTTCAGCTTGAGCGTCCTCTGAGTTCTTCATTCTTGCTAGTCAAATGATACTAGGATCAATTGGAAACAGACATTTTGGCTTGATCAGACGTTAGAAAATGAAAGCGTCCAATTACTGCCTTGTTTCGTACTGTTACCAGATCGTCTGCAAAATTTAAAACAGAAATATACAAATTATTTCCAGATGAGATTGTACTTAACGAAGATGTGAACATTTGCCAATACGACGCCTGTAGCTTTCTCCAAATTTTTGTCTCTCTGAAATTGACATTCAAGTAATGCTGATTTTCCTGGTTTGAAGATGTATTTTTTGAAAGTAGAACTGGGATTTTTGTCTGGTAAGTTTTTTTGTTTTCTGGTTTTCGTGCTCCGTTTCTTTTATCAAATTTACTCGTATCGTCAATCCAGGAAATTGTAGCAAGATGTTCTTTGGGCATAATTGGATGTTGTGCTTCTTGAACAATAAGCTCCTAAGGATCATAGAATTTGCAGATTTGAGGACCAGAAACTTCTCATTGAAGCATTGGTTTCCCAATTTGGACGGTAGTGATACTTCAGCATCAAGGGATACAATCTGACCGCTGGCCATCTTAACTGTAGAGAGTGTTGTACACTTAATGTGAAGTATTTTTTCGATATCTTTGTTTTGACGCAATTTGTAAAAGGTTTGTTTGAGAATCACATTTGCACATCCACCGGTATCAATGAGTGCTTTAAACAAAACTTGAGGTGAAAACCGGAGTTTAACGTACAAAAGTGTCAATCCATTCATTGGTATTACTGCATAAAGATTAAATATTTCGTCAGATGATTGTGATGATTGTGATTGTTCGGGCTCAAGTAGCTTTTTCATTTTTTTTGTTATAGGGAAAGTACTGGTTTCGTGCTGTCTTCCGATTATTTGCAGCGCATTGTTGAGAATTTCCTGACGTTCGTGCAGCTTGTTGATTTCGGAAGTTTTGATTCACATTTAGTGTTGCTGATTCTTGCACCACTGCGACTGTTTGACGGTCCCGTGACTTCGATTCTAATGTTCGATCAGGGTCTGTGAATCGTTTTTCGAGTGCTTGTTGAGCTGATCTAATCTTTGACTGAGCATTGATGAGATTTTCAGATACAGATTCATTTAATTCATTAAATCCACTTTCTGGATAATCATCTTTCCTGCATAACTCTCGAATTGTTATCTGGCGTCTCGAGAGATTACACAGATCATTAATGGGTGTAGCTGTAGGTTGCTCTATCAATTTAAATCATAGCCAACCTGGCAAGGCTTTTATGAACAAATGTTTCACTTGTTCATTTCTATGATATGTTATAGCATCGAGTCTTTCTTGTCTGTGCGCTGTCTCTCTTGCAAAACGTTCTTTCCAAAACCAAAAAACAGTGGGCGGTAAAAACACTGATGAGCCAACGAGGCGTCTTGTTGGGGAGGCTGACTTGTTACTTATGGCTTAAGTGTCCGTAGTTCTCGTTAGAATCCTGAACAAGGCGTTGAGCGGCTGTCCAATTTGGCTTCTAGGTTGATTCGGTTACTTCTAGTGCTGATTCGGAAAAGCATTACGTGGATTATATGTTTTGCTGGTATCGACTTCTGATGCTGCCCCAAAGTTTTCTGTTTATTGAAGCTGCGGGACCGAGTGTGTTCTTGGATCAATCACCAATTTGTGCAGTTCCTTCAAAGCTGACAAGTCTGTGGCAAATGGATCAAGAAGTAGTGGTGCAGAGTCTCCAATCCCTCACCATGTAATATACTCTTGTCTGCAGGTAATATACCATTGGTATAGTGTATTTTGAAGCTGGTTTGTTTTATGGCAGAGGATTTGCTCTGCAGTATCTTCGTATCGAGGTATGCTTGGGCTGACTCTAATCTACTTCTTGTTAGTAGTAGTAGTAGTAGTAGTAGTAGTAGTAGTAGTAGTAGTAGTAGTAGTAGTAGTAGTAGTAGTAGTAGTAATAGTAGTAGTAGTAGTAGTAGTAGTAGTAGTAGTAGTAGTAATAGTAGTAGTAGTAGTAGTAGTAGTAATAGTAGTAGTAGTAGTAGTAGTAGTAGTAGTAGTAGTAGTAGTAGTAGTAGTAGTAGTAGTAGTAGTAGTAGTAGTAGAGATTTGGCCCTTCGATGTCGTCGAGCGCGGGGACTCTGTCCCTTTTCTTTGACCATGGTTGCTGTTAATTTTTCCACATATCGCTGACTATTTCATTGTAATTCGTTTCAAAATGATGCCACCGAAAATTGAGCAGTCGGTTTTCCAAACCCAATGCGTTTCCAAATTGTAAACTCTGTGGAAGTCTATTCACAAGAGCACTAGTTCTATAGACGCTTTGCTGGCAAATTTCAAGACGTGGTTTGGAATGGTTGAATTTCAGATCGTTATCACTCCGTAATGAGCGTGTGGTGTTCCTCATGCAGACAAATTGGTCTATGTTAAAGTTAAAACCCGTAAGAGATTTTGAAAGAAAAAGTAAACTCTCTAATTGTAGATATAAAGAGAGCGGTAACATACGACTGTAATAAAGTAGTTCTATTTAATAGTTTTTGCGCGTGTTTTTGATCCATTTCAAACTCTTTTCTGAACACTTTCGAGTACTTTTGTGTTTGTTACATTATCAAACGAACAAACACTTCCGTATAACAAAACTGGCAATGCCATAGATTTGTACAAGTTTAATTTAACTGACAGAGTTAGGCGTGGTGAGCTTCTTTTTAACATGAAAAGAACTCCGAGCGCTTTGTTTGCGTTTTAATGTGGATGTCTCATTTAAGATCCTTTGTTACATAAACTCCTAAATCCTTCTTCATGTGTACTTTTTTATCAAGGTTCCAGAGAAACTGAAGTGATGCATGGAATTAGACATTGAGATTTGAGAGCATCTTTCAACGTTTAAGGGAAGTTTGTGTTATTCACTTCATACCATCACTCTAGTAAGATCCATTTGACGGATAAGACAGGACTTGTTAACTGATATGAATTTAGCGCCGTTAGCACAGAGGAGAGGAACAACAGTTCTGCAAATTTTTGGTAATTCGTTGACGTAGATTACAAAAATAGAGATGTCAGAAGAGATCCTTGCGGAACTCCACTTGTAACCTAACGCTTTCAGAAAAATGACCATTGTTTCTAACTCTTTACGTCTTTCCGAATAGATAAGATTGCAATATTTTGTCAATATTTTCAATTATCAATAAATTATGTCAATATTTTCTTTTGAATCAATTGCTTTATAGATAGATTCTAACTAAATTAGGAGCTGAACGACGCAAGAGCGACTTTTTCGAAAACCATATTGAGCTTGATGGAAAATTGGTTCTAAATTCCGGTAAAGACATATAAACAAACAACGTTCAAAAATTTTAGATGCAATTATAAGAAGAGAAACCTGCCTTTAATTCTCTACATCAGATTTACAACATTTTTTGTAGGTGAGAACAACTATTGAGTTTTTCCAGCCACCTGGAAAAACACTTTTATGTTTTTTTTTTGTAGAAAATTGCGTTTAGGGATTTACTGACTGAGGTTCAAGTCACATCGAGTGGCTTCCGGTAAATTCTGATGAAACCTTAGAACGTTATCGCAAATATGCAATTGGAGAAAGTGTTCTCGTTGTGCAAGATTGACCGCCGCAACCGCTACGTAATTTCAAAACAGTTGCTCAAACTGATGAAATTCTTTTTTTTCAGTTCCGCGAAAGGATTCCACTGTTATCTAAGCGTGGGACATTTTCGATCAGTTTTCAATGATTACAATTGATGAACGAAGTTTTGCTTGATTTGAACAACAGAAAACTATTACACTATCAAACTCCAATTGTTTTAAGTATCAATTAAGGATGATTTCAAATACCTGATTATCAGCTGTCACTTAATGACTGAGTGCCTGTCAATTTATAGCTGTCATTAATTGACTGCAATAGTTAAACGAATGACTAACTAATTTTTAAGAGTCAATAAAGTTTCTCAAGACCTGTTGTGATAACTCATATCACACAAACCAAAAAACAGTGGGCGGTAAAAACACTGATGAGCCAACGAGGCGTCTTGTTGGGGAGGCTGACTTGTTACTTATGGCTTAATTGTCCGTAGTTTTCGTTAGAATCCTGAACAAGGCGTTGAGCGGCTGTCCAATTTGGCTTCTAGGTTGATTCGGTTACTTCTAGTGCTGATTCGGAAAAGCATTACGTGGATTATATGTTTTGCTGGTATCGATTTCTGATGCTGCCCCAAAGTTTTCTGTTTATTGAAGCTGCGGGACCGAGTGTGTTCTTGGATCAATCACCAATTTGTGCAGTTCCTTCAAAGCTGACAAGTCTGTGGCAAATGGATCAAGAAGTAGTGGTGCAGAGTCTCCAATCCCTCACCATGTAATATACTCTTGTCTGCAGGTAATATACCATTGGTATAGTGTATTTTGAAGCTGGTTTGTTTTATGGCAGAGGATTTGCTCTGCAGTATCTTCGTATCGAGGTATGCTTGGGCTGACTCTAATCTACTTCTTGTTAGTAGTAGTAGTAGTAGTAGTAGTAGTAGTAGTAGTAGTAGTAGTAATAGTAGTAGTAGTAGTAGTAATAATAGTAGTAGTAGTAGTAGTAGTAGTAGTAGTAGTAGTAGTAGTAGTAGTAGTAGTAGTAGTAGTAGTAGTAGTAGTAGTAGTAGTAGTAGTAGTAGTAGTAGTAGTAGTAGTAGTAGTAGAGATTTGGCCCTTCGATGTCGTCGAGCGCGGGGACTCTGTCCCTTTTCTTTGACCATGGTTGCTGTTAATTTTTCCACATATCGCTGACTAGTTCATTGTAATTCGTTTCAAAATGATGCCACCGAAAATTGAGCAGTCGGTTTTCCAAACCCAACGCGTTTCCAAATTGTAAACTCTGTGGAAGTCTATTCACAAGAGCACTAGTTCTATAGACGCTTTGCTGGCAAATTTCAAGACGTGGTTTGGAATGGTTGAATTTCAGATCGTTATCACTCCGTAATGAGCGTGTGGTGTTCCTCGTGCAGACAAATTGGTCTATGTTAAAGTTAAAACCCGTAAGAGATTTTGAAAGAAAAAGTAAACTCTCTAATTGTAGATATAAAGAGAGCGGTAACATACAACTGTAATAAAGTAGTTCTTTTTAATAGTTTTTGCGCGTGCTTTTGATCCATTTCAAACTCTTTTCTGAACACTTTCGAGTACTTTTGTGTGTGTTACATTAGCAAACGAACAAACACTTCCGTATAACAAAACTGGCAATGCCATAGCTTTGTACAAGTTTAATTTAACTGACAGAGTTAGGCGTGGTGAGCTTCTTTTTAACATGAAAAGAACTCCGAGCGCTTTGTTTGCGTTTTAATGTGGATGTCTCATTTAAGATCCTTTGTTACATAAACTCCTAAATCCTTCTTCATGTGTACTTTTTTATCAAGGTTCCAGAGAAACTGAAGTGATGCATGGAATTAGACATTGAGATTTGAGAGCATCTTTCAACGTTTAAGGGAAGTTTGTGTTATTCACTTCATACCATCACTCTAGTAAGATACATTTGACGGATAAGACAGGACTTGTTAACTGATATGAATTTAGCGCCGTTAGCACAGAGGAGAGGAACAACAGTTCTGCAAATTTTTGGTAATTCGTTGACGTAGATTACAAAAATAGAGATGTCAGAAGAGATCCTTGCGGAACTCCACTTGTAACCTAACGCTTTCAGAAAAATGACCATTGTTTCTAACTCTTTACGTCTTTCTGAATAGATAAGATTGCAATATTTTGTCAATATTTTCAATTATCAATAAATTATGTCAATATTTTCTATTGAATCGATTGCTTTATAGATAGATTCTAACTAAATTAGGAGCTGAACGACGCAAGAGCGACTTTTTCGAAAACCATATTGAGCTTGATGGAAAATTGGTTCTAAATTCCGGTAAAAACATATAAACAAACAACGTTCAAAAATTTTAGATGCAATTTAAGAAGAGAAACCTGCCTATAATTCTCTACATCAGAATTACAACATTTTTTGTAGGTGGGAACAACTATTGAGTTTTTCCAGCCACCTGGAAAAACACTTTTATGTTTTATTTTGTAGAAAATTGCTTTTAGGGTTTTCCTGACTGCCCTTGAACATCTTTTGTATACAATTGCAGGAATTTCGGCAGGACCTTTTGCTTTGTGAACATCTAAATTTTTGTATATTTTTTCAATCGTTTGTTGGGAAACGTCAAAATCTGTAAATAAGGGTAGCAACAGGGCCGAATTGTTTGGCACGAAGCTGGAAAAATTTTTGAAAATTGAGCCAAAATATTGTGAGAAAAGAGGAGATTGACGAACAGGATCATTTGCTATTTCGTTCATAAAGGAGACAGAGCTTGAAATCGCGGTCGAATTGAAGTTTCTGTAGTATTTGAAAAGTTTTCAGTGGATCGGGATGCTGCTTAATTTAATTCAAACTCGGCTTTATCTTCTTCAATCATCGTTTCAACAATGCCCTGTAGCATTGCTATTTTCTTTTTTATTGTTTGCATTGTTCCTTCTAGCTGTTTCCAGGCTCTTAATTGCGTTTGACATAGGCGATTTAATCCACAGTGATTATTGAGAACGATGCATTGTCTTTTTGGAACGTTTTCAAATATTATGGGTCTAATCCAAGCAGAACATTAATGTTACTCCAACAAAATTCATGAAAAGGTTATTCAGTTATCTGTTTATTCATTTCATCAAATCTGGCCTTACAGAAGCTGTAAACTATCTTTGGTTTTGTTTTCCATAGATATGAGGAGCTTAGTTTTCTGACTCTAACTTTAAGGGCAATTGCATCATAATTCGATAAAAATCTAATGTCCAGATTAATTTGCTTGCAGGATATAACTTCTGTTTTTGGGTTTACTAAGACGAGATCGAGGATACCTGATGCTGCACTAGGAAAATCAATGATTTGTTGAAAACTGTAAAAGTTAATTAGGTCAAAAAAATTCTGTGTATCTGAGTTCTTAGCTGAGTAATCGTGCCAATCAATTTCCGGCAAATTGAAATCACCATACACAATTGTTGAATAGAAGGACTTTGACAGTGTAAAGATTTAGACGTGATATAGCATAAGGACTGGGACATGATGAATTCGGTGGGGCATAAAAACACACAAGTAAAATATCCCGAGAAATAAAGCTGAGAGAACATGCTAGGACGCCTCCACCAATGCTTGTATAAGGAGGAATTCTTCTGGATACAAAAGTCTTCTTGATAGCAATCAAAACACCTCCGTGTTTCAATGTGTTATTATCAGATTTTTTTCTGATCGAAATATTGCATAATTGGGAAAAAAGAGTTCGTTATCGTGAAAAGAGCAATAAAGCCAAGTCTCTGTAAGCATGAAGAAGTCTACACTTCTCGAATTTACGTAGTTAGCAAGTCTAGTTCCTTCATCTCGATTGATTATACTACGTATGTTGAATACAAGTGACTCGAGTTATTCCTCGGACTCCTGTTTCACTTTTAGTCACCATTGACAAACCTCAATTTCAGTCCCATCATAGAAGAGTTTCTGATTGAAGATTCGAAATTTGTTGCGCAGTTATCTTTCTTCGTTAATCAGTTTATAACGTTTGATCAGACATTCCTTCTCTCTGATTTGCTCTTCCTTCGTCAGAGACTTGCTAACAAAGATCTTTGTTCCATTGTCTTGACTAAAGAACTTAATTTTATTCGCAATCAATTTAATATAATTTCATTCGCAATCAATTTTCTTACCGTCCAGGAATTATTGAAATTCACTAACAGCGATCTTGGTTAAGAACGTGATTTGATAAATTTACCTAATCGTCTGATATCCGATATTGTGTTTTCATTTTCTCCAAGAAAATCAATGATTCGCTGTGTCTTTTTAATCTCATGCTGCATAATGTCCAATTTTTTTAAATTTGGTTGAGAGGAAATTTCTGGTATACCCGAAATATTAATTTCCAAACTGGTATCTATCTTTGGGGAGCTTTCATTGTTGACATTAGGCAGTTTGGTTGGAACGGAATTATAGGGGTAGTTGACTTAGCTTTCAGGTCTGACAGTGTCGATTTGATTTCCTATAAAATGTTGTTTATGTTTTCCTTGAATTCCATCTCTGTGGTTGTCTTCAATCTCACAAGCTACTTTACGGCTTTAGTGCACTCATTGCAAAACCAGAAGACACCTCCGTTGGACATGTATGTCAACGCTTCAGTTGGAATCTTTGTGCATGTGTGATGTACCCAGCAACCACATTTGTCGCACCCAATAGAATTTGTAGTTTCGTTAACTGTTGACGAGCAATGTGGACATGTTAGGTCTGAACCACTACTGGTTGAATTTGTCCTTGTCATGTTTCGCATACAATATATAAAACTATTTAAACTGGGTACAGTGAGTTTGCAATCTTTAATTATTTACTTTAATAACAATGTGATTTCTTGCTTTTAACAAAGTAACTCGTGGGTACAAGCGATTTCTGTTGTTCTGAAGGGTAATTTAACTAATATTTACTTGTTAACATAAGTAATGTAAATAAAAAAAGAATTCCTTTAAATTATGTAAAAGATAAAATTCTTTTGTATTTTGTAAAGGTTAGAATTCTTTCACTTTATAAAAAGAGTAATAAATTTCATACTTCAACTAATGAGAAGGTTGGATGCAGCTAAGGGTTTGCTACGAACCAGCAATCAACTTAAATGAAAAAAAATTATCATAACGTAAAACATCCATATGAAAACCAAACAAAGGGGCATCAATTTAAAAGCCTCCCTTCCTCGACAACAACTCCAATGGAAGCCTCAACCGGCTGCGGTCGTCGGAGCGAGCGGGAACCGCATAGGCAGAGTACGGCGCTCCGGAGTAGCGCAAAATTGATTTTCGTTTGGATAATCGTAACGATGGTGGCGTAGGAGTCGTCGTTCTTCAGGCGCAGTTTGCTGGCAACTTTCTTTATCACCCGAGTTGCTGAAAGCCCCGTTTCTCCTGTTTAAGAAAAAATCAACTGACTGAAAGTGCCCTTATCAACATTTATAACTCGAGGCTCGTGTGTCAATTTTTTGATATTTTCATGGTAGCTATACGCGTCTTCGATTTTTTTCGGGCAGCTTTTCATAAAAGGATTAAATATTTTTCAATCGATGAACGTTTTTGTGAATCTGCTGTCCCAGAGGCCATTGGCTTTAATATCCAATCATGAGTCATCTTCAGTGCTGGTAGTTTTATTTGCGAAGAAATCGCCTTGCAACGGCAGAAGATTAGGCTCGATTTCAACATCAAAACAAATTTCCTCAAGCAGATTGGCGAAAGAGTCACGGGTGTCGTTATATCTTAAGTGGGTATACCCGCCTCTGGGACAGTGAAGGGCGTGGGCAAATGAGAACTGCTCGCCACAAATACAGTTGGACGCAAGTTTGGGGGCTCTCAACCATACCGAAGGGCAATGTCATCTTGGAATTCAGACTTGGACAGATTGAGGTTGTACTTTTTCAATGGCATGGCATTAAGGCAGCATGAAACTGGCCTATACAACAACATTTTCATGGTTAACTAATATTATACAACAAGATTACTGGGTTAATGATATGACGTAACTTTCAGGGACGTCACACTCTGAAATCACCATACGGACGTCACAGTCTCTGTTCTACGGCTGGACGCTTCTTCGCAGCGGAACGGACGCTCGAGAAACCGAGCCCAAGCTTCAACCAACACCGAAGGCATCACAAGATATCCCTCGTCCAGGATTCGGGGTTTTTGACGCTGAGGCAGGACAACCCAGCCCCCTTGCCTCACAGACCCATGGCTGTACTGACAATACGAGTGCTTTTCGTCAGAGGGGGAATTGAGATGAACTCCGGCCCTCCGTGTCCTGTCTGCAATAAACAGTTCACCAAAAGACAATCTGCATTATGGTGCCACATTGGTGGCTGGGTGCATTTGAAATGTACAGAACTGCTAACAACCAAGAAATTGCACCGCAACCTTCTCTGTAACAAATGCATCTGGTGCGACAAAAACAAGGTACCCTCCCGCAAACCAGACATCAGCAAAGCACAACAAAGCGAAATTTCTGTTTAACCAACCAAACAATTTTAACCAACCAAGCACTTTTAACCAACCAAGCGAATTTAAAGCGAAAGTTCTTAAAACCGAGAACAATTCTAACAACAAAGCAACAGCTCTTTTTAAAATCATCCTGTTCAATGCAAATGGCTTGAACAATAAACTGGAGAGTGTCACGGAATTCATGACAGACCGTGACATTAAAATTGCAGCCATCCAAGAAACGTTTTATCAAAAAGATCCTTCACCACCCAGTGGCTACACGTTAATAAGACAGAATAGGCCCAAAGAAAGAGGTAAAGGTGGTGGCCTTGCTTTCATCATTCGCGACTCTGTGACGCACCGAATACACAGACTACATCAGAATCGTGCACATATGGAGCAACAAGCAAAACAACTTACCTCAGGCCTCACCCCGATAACTCTAGTTAACGTGTATATCCGCCCCAATCCAGCTGCTCCATTGGATACAACATCTCGTTAAGCCACCTATTGAATATGGAAGATATGATTCTAATGGGTGACTTTAATGGACACAGTCCTCTAGGATTCTCGTATCCACCACTGGACCAACGAGGTATAACACTTGCGGACGAAATCAAGGACTCTAAAAACGTCGTCATCAACGAAAAGGAACCAACTAGAGTCACCAAAGACTGTCAGAGCTCACCTGACATCACCATAGCCAGTCCCTCTCTGGCTATGAATATTACGTGGCAAACTGAACGAGCCCTGGGCTCGGACCACCTCCCAATCACTGTGACCCTACATCAAGAAATTACAATGGTGGCAGCAGACAAGACGACTTACATCAATTTTAAAAAAGCCGATTGGGCTGGCTTCAAATTTGAGTTGGAAACTTGGTTCGACGGGACACAACCCATGAATGTGTCAGAAGGAGAAAAACCTCAATGGTGTAGATCATAAGAGCGGAGCAAACAAACTCTGGTCTACCATAAGAAACCTAAATGGTTCCAAAGGAAAATCGAATGCCAACAAGCTTATGACTTTTGGGACAATAATCACCAGTATTCCCAACAAATGCGCTAACCTGTTCAACCAACATTTCACACCGCACCCACCAACCATAGACGATTCAAAAAGAGCGGTGTTGAGGAAAATCAGGCAACTGCCAAAAGATAGTGTTGAATACACAACGAATGAGGTATCCGAGACCATAACATCCACGAAAAAGAGCAAGGCTCTTGGAAGCGACAATCTGACTCCCATCCACCTCCACTACCTGGGGCCAGAGGCCATACAATACCTCACGCAGTTGCTGAATCTCTCAATAATGTCGACGGTGATCCCGCAGAACTGGAGAACTGGGCGGGTGATTCCTCTACTGAAACCAGGTAAGAATCCAGAGGAATCCAAGAGCTACAGACCCATAGCTTTAATCTCACCAGTCACCAAGTTGCCGGAAAAACTGACTCTCCCGGAGCTTGAGAGGCAAGCTTGTGGACTACCTACACAGGTTAAGAAAGTTGAGACCCACCACAACGGAATTGAACTCTCTGAACCACAACATCAAATATGGTCTCAACAAATCCAAACCGTGTCACTGCACTCTAATGGTTGCTCTGGACTTCAGAACAGCTTTTGACATGGTCTGACACGGAACTCTGCTGCATGTCTTCTGTAATACAGGCCTTCTCAATCACCTGTAACGTTGGCTAATGTCCTATTTACAAGACCGTCGCACGTTTGTAGAGTTTGGAGGTGCATTTTCTAAGATGCGGAAAGTTAGACAAGGGGTTCCTCAAGGAGGAGTAATTTTCCCTCTCCTCTTCAACCTCTACATGCGGTCTCTCCCCACAGCACCGGGTAACATTAGTCTAATAACATACGCTGACGATATAACAATCACAACCTCAGGATCTCTTGTTGATGAACTACCAGGCAGGTTAAACAAGTACCTCGCTGAGGTAAGTGAGTGGTTAGAAAAGCGAAGACTCGTCCTGTCCGCCGAAAAATCAACCACTACTCTCTTCACCACATGGTCCAAAGAAGTCAGCACAGATCCCCAAGTCTTCATCAAGGGCGAAAAGAACAAGAACCAGTCTGCAAGAACCCGAGAAAACTTGGGGAACATTCGATGGCATGATGAAGCTCACACAGCATGTCAAGATCACAGGTAACAAAGTTCAATCGAGGAACAACGTTTTTAAGATGCTTGCAGGCACTACATGGGGTTTCTCCAAAGAAACCCTAACTACCTCCTACAAAGCAATTGGAAGATCTGTCCTCAACTACGCGGCTCCAATCTGGAGCCCCAACCTGAGTGACACGAACTGGAGGAACCTGCAAGTCAAACAAAATGCGGCTCTACGTATTGCAACCGGTGACACCAGAATGGCCCCGATTAAGCACTTGCACGCGGAAACGAAGATCCTGCATGTGAAGGAACACAACGAACTACTGACCAAGCATTTCCTCCTGGGCAGTTTCTTACCACAAAGAGCCGCTCATTACACAACCGCGAAATCCAGCTCAACTCGATATTCGCCCACATCTTCTCACTCTGGGGGCAAGAGATCTGGACAAATACAACAGGTCAGAAGTACCATGAGTTTGTACAAGAAGAGCCTGAACGAACTCCACAGAAAAGCAGCTGAAAATGCAACCAAGAATCCATCAAAATTGCTTGGGGAGCCGCCCCCCGCAGTTGCAAAGGAAGAGGAATTCCTGAGTAGGGAGACCAGATGCAAACTTTCACAGCTTCGCTCAGGCTACAGTACCATCCTTCAAAACTGCAAACACAGTCGACACCGATATCACAGATGAATGTCCTCTATGTCAAGGCTCCCCGCATAACACAGAACATCTCTTCAACTGCCCTGCAAATCCAACCCTATTAAAAATAACATCTTTATGGGACGACCCTAAAAGTGCAGCAGAGTTCCTAAACCTTGAACCGCCGTGCTGACACGGCACCGCCCTCATTGCGGAAACCTCCAGTATATCCTAGCCTCATCGCTCCCCCTTTGCGGAATGGCCACAGGAGTCTGTCTCGGTCCTCCGTAATCAAAGACTGATCTTTGACCACCAGTGGCTTGCTTCCACCCGCACGGTGCTACGGGGCTTATCCTTCTTTTCCTCTACTCCCTTCTTTCCTCTCTCTCTCTCTCTCTCTCTCTCTCTCTCTCTCTCTCTCTCTCTTGGAAGCATCTCCCACTATGCCGAGCACCAAACTTGACCAAACATCAACGAAGCAACCAAGCATCTACTGACCAATTCTGACGAGAACCCCGCCCACACCTCGAAGCCATCACCTGGATCCTGATGGAGGGCTAAACGAGATGTGGACGGCTACAACAACAACGTCACAGTCTGCTAGTGAAAAGTGCCAGGAACCTTACGCTGACGTGTTTTCCGTTATTCGTACAAAGATCAGTTTTGCTCTTCGAAGCTGCTTTGTCAGACGATGTCGGTCGATACGAAAAAAACGAAGCATAGTTAAACGTAATCATAGCACCAACCCATTCTGCCTCAGATGATGTCGGTTGTTACGAAAAAAAAACGAAGCAATGGTAAATTGGTCCTCTGCCATTATCCATGAGGGTCGGCTGAACAGTTTCTATTGTTCTTTTTTCTTATACTCAAGCTTTGAACGAGACTAGGTTTTCTTGCTTCTGTATTTAACCATAGACGCAGCGTAACCATATCACCAACTCGTTCTTTCTTTGCATTTGACAAATACTTGAGCATGAGTGTTAAATGTTCCTTCATATTATGCAGATATTTTCTCGTTTATTCATTGAAAGGCTTGTATGTATATATGCGGATGTTTAAATTCGTGTTTTCTTTAATAATAATAATGATCACAACAACCCGATGACCCAAAACTTAAATTGTCTGGTACTGATACTACTACTGCTAAGGACCCTAAAAATTACTATAGCTTTAGTTGGGTATAGTTCAATGCTTTTTAAATACTTCCTGCTCGCAGCAATGACTTTTCAAATAGCTCATTGCTTTATCTTTATTCTATTTTTAGAGAGATTTGTAAATATGCACAGTCTATCATCTAGATTGAACGCTCTCTTTGCCTTCTTTCTGAGTGTAATGGGAGCTGTTGCTTTCGGCTGTTTTGCATCCACATTCTACAAGAACTACAATCTAGATGGAGTGAATATTCAGAAACACGATATAACACTGTTAGTTCTCAATGTCACAAGCTGAGGGTATAAATTTTTAAATAGCTGCTGTTCAAATTGCTCTTGAACGAAGTGCGAAGCGATTAATGTGAACATGTGTATTTATCATGCACAATTTTGGCTTTAACCCTACCAATTGTTTCATCAGAAAGATCCTTTGGCCACTTAAGTGATTTGACTATTCGTGCAATGAACGGGATAAACTTGGGGATCTTTGATAGTCTTTGAGCACCTGTCTTCAGTGAATAGGAATAATTAATTGCAATTAAATTGGCCGCCAAAAACCAAAGCACTTAGTTGAAATTGGGACTCAAAACAATCATTTGCATATTACCAATTAATTGCAGGCTTGTAATGCGACAGTAAAACTTATTTGTGAGTACAGAACAGTGGAGCTAGGAATAAGAGCTGAACGAGTGCAGAGCCGAATGAGAAAAATGAGACTGGATGCAGAAAAATGAGATTGGTTCGCAAGTATGGACGCCTCTACGCGGCAGAACTACGCGCTGGCAACCGCTCCGAGGATCCATAGACACTGTACACACTGCGAGAAACGTGTTTTTGCGGCGGGATCAGGCAAGCCCCGTCTCTCGGGTCCCTAGTATGCATTTGACTGTGGAAACACCTATGTCTCATCTGCCCTGCTTCTTCTTCTCATCCTCAGCGGCATTGAAACAAACTCCGGCCCCGCTCCCTGTGCTATTTGTCACCGTAGCAACTGGAATCAATGCGGCGTCTGGTGCGGCCGCGGAGGATAGGTACACGTAATTTGCGCCAACTTTTAGTCCATAGAGCAATGGAACAAGTTCGACTGTAAGCGCTGCTCTTGTTGCAAGACAATAGAATCAAATACAAATCAAAGTTTCCCCACTCACGACAACACACACCTCAAAATTCTTCAACTGAATTGTAATGGACTCAAACAAAAATTAGACAACATCATAGACGATGCAGAAAAATAACATCCAAATAGCTGCCACCCAGGAGATGAAAACTTCAATGAAAAATCCACCCTCAAAAGTCCACCTGGCTACTGCATAATCCAAGACAATAGGCCCAAAGAAACGCAAAGGTGGAGGGGTAGCTTTTATCATTAAGGACACAATTCTGTTTCAAGAACTTAACCTCAAGACTTCTGACAAACACCTAGAGGTCCAACTCTGACAGACACCTAGAGGTGAACACCTACATACCACCTTTGTCTAGCTGTGATGCAGGATACAAGACATCAATCAGTAATTTACTGAGTTAGAAGACTGCATTATTGTCAGTGATTTCAATGCTCATAGCCCTCTATGGCACGCAAAATTACCGGACGACCCAAGAGGAAACAATATTGCAAGTAAAATAGACCTCTCTAATCATGTCAGCAAAAAAGCCAGCACAAGAGTAATTGATTCTTGTAAAAGCTCCTCGGAAATCAGGCTCGCCAGCTCAAGCTTAGCAATGAACATCGACTGGCGCACGGAGTACGCATTAGGCTCAGACCATCACAATAGTTCTATCCATCACCTGTGACCTCATCACACACATACAACACCACTAAGAACTTTCATCAACTTCTGCAAAGCTGACTGATCAAGCTTTAAAGACATTGACTTAAAACTGAAGAAAGAACAAAGGCCAACAAATGTCAACCACGCGGAAAAGACCTTAAGGAAAGCCATGAACGCAGTGGCTGTCAGGCATATCCCACAAGGAAGAATTAAAAAACTGGTTGCAAATTTTCCCAGCGAAGCTCTCTGAAAAGAGAGGAAATTCAAAGAAAACATCCAGGGGACCCCAAAATAAAGCAACTAAACTTCTAAATAAATAAAATTGTTCAAAGTCATAAAAGCAAAAGTGGATCGAGTTCGTACAAATACTAACTTACAGAGGTAACTGCTCTAAGCTCTTGAGCACAGTGAAAGGACTTTCGTCAAGTAACGATAAATCACCTGCAAATACAGCTATATACTTTGAGGCTAAGAAAACTACTCCTAACCATGATCCAAGGAAATGCGGCAACAAGTTTAACCAAGAATACCCTCCAAACCTCAAGAAAAATGAAAAACAGAAAAACTCTAATAACAATAAGGAAACTGGAAATAGAGGGTAGAATGTTTAATTGCAACACAGTGAAAGAAGCTATCAGACACAAAAAAGTAAGCCTCTGGGTCCAGATAGAATAGCGCCAATCCACCTACACCATCTAGGCCCCATAGCACAGATATCTCACTGACACCATAAACTTTTCTGTAAACAGTGCAAAAATCCCGAATATCTGGAATATTGGCCGGGTTATACCCCTACACAAGCCGGGAAAACCCATAGACGAATCTGAAAGCTTCAGACCAATTGCGCTCCTCTCCCCCATTGCAAAACTAAAAGAAAAACTCCTTCTTGATGACTTTTAAGACTATTTACTAAAAGAACATCTGCATGGCTTTAAACCTGAGCACTCTACAACAAAAGCTCTCGAAATTGTCACCATTAACATACAAAAAGGCCTTAATCAAAAGAAAACAACAGCTCTCAACATAGTCACCAACAACATACAAAAGGGCCTTAATCAAAATAAACCTTGCAACCGTACTCTACTAGTAGCCTTAGACCTCACCGCCGCTTTCGACACGGTTGATCACCACCTACTACTAGGAGACATACTCGAGGCACCACTTCCGAACAGCGCTGAAAGATGGGTCGCTTCATACTTACAAGGCAGGTTTGCTTACGTAGAATTTAGTAATAAAAAATCAAAGTGGAGAAAAATCAAACAGTGTGTCCCTCAAGGTGGTGTATTATCTCCAATACTCTTCAACATCTACATGAGCAAGCTGCCTCTAACCCCAAAAGATATAAACATCACGTCTTACGCTGATGGTATAACTACATCTCACCCACAGGTTGAAAAATTACGTGACATAATAATCCATACCTAAATACCTTACACGAGTGGCTGGAATCCAGAAAACTTACGTTATCTGCTGAAAAATCAATTGCAACTGTGTTCACCACCTGGTGAAAGGAGGCCAAGTTTGACCCACACCTCACTATTAACAATTCACCAATACCAGTATAGTTCAAAGTCAAAAAATGTTTTAACTTTGATAGTATGCCCAATATTGGAGAACATTTAACTAGCACCAAAGAAAAATTACAAAAGCGCAATAAACTTCTGAAAAAGATTGCTGGCAGCGACTGGGGATGCACAAAAGAGACACTCTCAGTGACGTACAAAGCTAATGGTTGGAGCGTCCTGAATTATGGTGCTCCCATTTGGGCTTCCAGCATTAGCAATACACACTGGAATCATCTGCAAACGCAACAAAACATTGCACAATTACTGGCTGTGTAAAAATGTCTGATATCAATGACTTACACAATGAGGGTGAAATGCTGCCTGTCAAAGCTCACATGGAAATGTTAGCAGAGCAAATCCTAGCTGACAGTTATCGGAGCTACCGTGCTGATCATGAAACAACCAGTGTTCGTCCCATGAGACCGACACTGAATGATACTTATGGGGACCGCGTGAAGCAACACATAAACAATAAAGAGCAATTATCGCAAAGAATACAAAAATGCGCTCAAAAAAATCCACCGACGCACGGTCCATACTCAGCTGAATAAAGATATCAAGCAACTAGGTACATCTCCCCCAAAGATAGCAGAAGAATAACAAAGGTGCCACCAATTGCACTTATCCGACTAGCGCAACTGAGAACTGGTTACTGTCCCCTGCTAAACTCTTACTTGAGAAGGATCTGTAACAATGTTGATAAGCGCTGTCCCGAATGTAGCACATGACGAAAACCACATTTTCAACTGCAGTAAGAATACTACGGACCTGAATTTAAATGACCTGTGGGAAAGACCAGTTGAGGTAGCCAAATGGCTGGGCTTAATTCCATCAGTCCTACACGACCGCACTGCGCAGAATAATCTGCCTTACTTGCATCTTTTCCCTGATGTTGACAATGCCCCCTGGTCCCCCTAACCCGGGGACCGCATGTCATTCACCACGGCGTAGATGCAGAAAGGTCGCCGCACCACAAGCAAGTTGTGGATAGGCAGTCACAGACTACTACTAATATACCTATTAATATTATTATGATACAAATGCAATTTGGGGTACCAGTTAAAAATGGCAATAAGCGCCTGTATCCCGCCAAAATTACCTGCGAATTGCAGCTCTGTGCGGCAGCTACAACAGAAAAATTAGATTCAGAGCCGAATGCTTAAATTTTGATAGGCCGAATAATCTGATTGAATAAAATTGGCGAATTAAATCAGTTGTCGTCCCTGGATTATTTATTGTGCGCCATCCATTTGTGCTCCACTCAGCCTCTTCGTGGCAGCAACCCGACACGAACGTATGATAAGGTGGCCTCAACCGAACCTTGGATAAGGCAGATTTTCCTGGTTTTACGGGCGATTTTGAACCACCCCTAACTGAGCCCCCTCCCGCTATTATCTCTCGATGAAGCTAACCTCGATATGCGTTTTTCATCTAAAGCCAACTCTCACTTGTTGCTCCAAAAAAGAAATTACTCCAGTTAGCGAATGATACACCACGCTTTTGTTACCCTTGCCAAATCAAAGAACGCAATCAATAGCTCAAACTATAATTTTTTGCCGATTTCGAGTTTTCGCCATCCTCTTAAACAAAGCAAAAGCATTCCTGGCTCGACATAAAAAAATTACTTTCCAATGAACAAATTTAGCGCTCTAAAAATGAACTTAGGGATCGGTACGATTAAAATCGGTGAAACACTCCGGACAGTTATTTCCAAGTATTATTTGCTGCGTCGATAAAAGGTTAATCATCCCGCCAAATATCCCTTTGCTAGAAATATGGTATCATAAATGTTGTTCAATCACTGCTAGAAGAATTGGAATCAAGAGCACCCTGTTCTTCCGATCGGCTCTCGGATAAAAGTTCTCTGACGTCTCGACTGTCCAGCTGCGGGCTTCAATGTAAAATGAGTAATGTGTGTATTGGGGCTACAGGAACATCGGAGGGGAGAAATGTAAGTGCTCTATATAAAATATCAACAAAATTTCTCCATAACGTTAAAACAAAAAAAAAAACAAAATGATCCACGTACCATACATCTCCATTTAACAAAATTGTTGCAACCAGAAACATTGTTGAAACTGAGATTTTATATAGCACTTTCATATCTCCCCTCCGATGTTCCTGTAGCACCAATACACACAATATTAAAATGGCTTACAGAAACCAGAAACTTTGCTCAGAAAAGATCTTTAAAAGTGGCGACACCGAGAAAGTTCCATAAAAGACGTCCAAAATAAAGTTCCTACTTAATTGCATTGGAAATAACAAAAAATGAAATAACTGTTTTCCTTGAAAATCTGAAATAATTGGAGTCTTTTTAAGTTTGACGCAAGAACAACTCAATTTGCAATTCTAAACAATAATGCATAATCTTGTCTACCTTTTATTATTGAAAACTTGGAGCTTGGAGAAAAGCTGCTTCTCTTAATTACCAAATAAAGGACCAGAATTCGAAACAAACGAGGACCACAAAATGATGTTAAAAAAACTGACACAAGATCTACAATAAGCCCGCGAAATTTCACTGAGGCTACCGATCACCAATACACAATGTCACTATGGCCGATGCATCATTCTATGCTGTCGGATTTGTATAAATGATCGAGGATTAACCCAAACGGAACGTCTGAACACAAAATTTATGCAGCTGTGAGTTTTGGCTTACGCATTTCCAAACCGAATCAACTCAAGATGTCATTCTACGCGAAAGAATCTCTTGCCGTTTATTTTGCCCTTGATATGGTTGCAAACATCCAACATTCTTTGGGGATGCTAGATACCAAAACTAGTCCTAATAGACAACAGGGCTTTCAAACAAAGAGCATTCCACCATCGCTGCGGAACGCATTAGATCGCGTCTTGAGTTTTGACATAATACTGGGACTTATCCCTGGAAAAGCCAACCACGCAGCATATTACCTCGAAAGGATACTCTTAAACTCGAAGACGAAACTCACACTTCGCATCAACTCGAAGATACCAATCAGTGAAGTCTACATTGACACTACCGCCGAAGCCGCGGACAACTTAATACACTCCTGCACGGAACATTCGAGGAAAATACTAGGAAACACTATTTCTTTCAGACTGTCAACGAACCAGATCAAACAGAAATCAGTGAAGAGGTTCATATTCAACAATTAAAACCAGGGCAACTCCAGGCAATACACGCCACAATCCAATGGATGGCTTTGATACAACCAGACACTCGCCATTAAATATAGAGGCAAACAACAAAGACATCAAAAGAGTTATCCTTTGGTTCGAGGTTCGAAAGAGGACCACGGATTACTGGCCAATATCTCTCTAGAGACTTGAAAAAGCACCTGAAACAATACCCAAGACTCCGTATGTTAGACGGTGTGCTACATTGAAGGTTCTAGAATCACACAGGCAACAGCTTTATTGAACAATACTGAGTTCAAAGTCACTTGCGAAAAGAAGTACTTTTCCGCATCCTCAACAGTGTTTGGACTGGACATAAAGGAGTGTCACGTACCTTTGCCGAATTTCGATTACGTTTCTATTTCCCGAACTTCACAGAAAAGCTAACTGACTACATCCGAAATTGCGTGACCTGTTTACAAACAAAATCTGGTCCCAAAGCAGCCTTGAGAGCACCCCTACAACCAATGTCTTCCATACAAAATGTTCATGCAGATGTACTACTCATTGACCTTGTGGGAACAAAATGCACCCTTCATCCTACACTTCAAATTATCGGGAATAGGCGTCGCGAAAGATCTATTTGCAATACCTCTGATGAAAGGTGATGCGTACGTTGTAGCGCAGAGGCTTAAATCTATCTTCCTGAAACGTTCATACATTTCATCACAAATAATCTGCGACCTAGGGGCGGCTTTTACTTCACACTTTATGAGCTAACTCGCCACAATTTTTGAGATCAAACTCAGACACTGCACTTTGAATCACATACAAACAATTGGATTACTTGAAAGAACCCACGCCCTTAAACAGATTTTGCGAATCAATGAAAACCAAACGTCTTCAGGCTGGCATAGATACGTTGATATTTCAGTATTCATACACCACACTGCCTACGCTCCTGCACGAGGATGTGCGCCATTAGATGTAATTTACGGACGCACACCAGTTAACCAACTTGACCCACGCTTCCAAAACACACGTCATTGGCAACCCACGCCAAAAGCGGAACGCATAAAGGAAATCCAGGATAAAACATCTGAGCTGTTCGCTTCCGTGAAAGATAACCTTATCCACTCATGCCTCAAATACAAGAAATATTACGACAGGAAAGCCAATGCATCTCCTCTGAAAGAGCAAACTTATTGCCGCATTTGGGACCCAAAATGTACGACACAAATCGCAACTATGAACAAACAAGATCGGATGCATTCCTCTGTACCGAGTGAAAAAAACTCAAAGTGCGACTATATCGTGCGAAAAATTAACACAAACTATACGTAATGTGTGCAGAATGCCATAGCGACCAATAAAGCCACAATATGAAATCAAAGACTTAGAATCAATCGATCCTCGAAACTTTGAGGCTGACCCCGCAATCCCAGAAGAGGAACGAGAATCTCAGTTCTTTGTTAATCAGATCGAGAACCAGATCAACTAAATAGAAATGACCCTACCCATAACAGTCCCGGAGACCAGATTAATCAATTTCAACAAAAATGTACAAACAAGCTTCTCAGCACAAGAATCGCCAACAAATACAACAGGAACCTATATACGACGAAAAATATTCTTTGTGGAAGGCTCAGTTCCGTCTGAAGCAATAGAAACACCAGAAACAATAGATATGGAAGACTACGTCTTTTCCGCAAACAGTAACTTCCCTCAAACAGATGCCCGATTTGTCTCACAAAGGCCCTACAACTTGAGACGCGGCGACCACCTTGCAATGCCAAGAGCACTCGGTATATAACAGCCTACATGTCTCCGAAGGAGATCCTCAAGTGACGGTGATCACCTACTTCCCACCCAGTCATTTCCCAGAGCCTGACCTCTATTGATTTCAGTGATGCGGACGATTAGGTTAAAGAAACTAGCACAAGTGACCCCGAGTCTTCTTTAGAATTTGTTCTCAATAGCCTCCAGAAATATAAAGGACGCCTTCAATTCGGCGGAAACCAATAATTCAATGCCTCAAAACGGCAACTCGACTGTAACAAGCTTATTTCAATATCACACCAACGATTCGGCAGAAACTAACCCACAAGAAGATTCAAACGAGGAAGAACTGTAACGATCCAGTATCGGACACAGCAGAAACTGACCCGGATTTCATCTCCCCAGGTCTCGGCACCCATCGCCGCTAAGACATCGGGTACCTCCTAGAGGATTAGTAGACCTACGTCGAATCTTAACAAATAGAAGGCGGGTTATTGCACTTACTCTCCATAGACAACAAATTGATGGTCATCTCCGCCAAACTTTGGATAACGCAACAGACACAGATTAATTACTATGACGTCATTACGTTACTGCTGCTTCCTTATTGGTTATAACCTCGTCCAATGACAATAGTTTGCACTCACTATATGTACCACAAAAAGTACCAAAACTTTCATTCTTCAATTTTATCTACTTCGAAATCAACATTATCAACTTGAAAAATAAACCGCTTCATTCATCAACTATGTTCAGCTACCTTCCAAAACAAGCCACAGCCTGCATGCTACTTCACTTATTGACAAATATCCAAAGCACCTCAAGTGACCAGCCGGAAGTGGCCACTTGAGAACTGGCAAATATATGGACTTCAAAGAATACTGGTTGCCCACTCAGTTACACTAACATAACCGAATCAACATCCGGCTTACAATGGATTGCAAAACAAGCTATTTTGGAAAACGAACTCGCACAAAAAGATATCGAATCGTTTAAAATATAAATGTCACAACTTCTTCTAAATGTCTCACACGCCGGGACAGACACGACTTTTTCTCGCCAACCAAAAGCTGTCGCCGCTGCAGTGTTGGAAATAGGCATTGGCGCCGCAGACAAATTACTCTGCTTCGTCAAATCAGTCCTTGGTGGAAAAGTTTGGTATGGCCTGTCTCCAATACCTGACAGAACATGTCGAACAAATCACTGCCAAACAAAATGAAATTTTCTTTATAGTCTCTGGAGAACTTAAAGCCGTAAAACAGGTGCACGATGAACTCATTAAAACATAGAACAGAAACTGGGAGCTAGCCGAGGGCCAGTTTACCGCGCTTCGCCAAAATCTACACCATATGAGAAACTGTACAGTACCTTTGTGCGGGAGCAAATTTACACAACTTGGTTTTGTTCTAAGCAACATCTTTCAGACAATCTTGACAAACATTAAAATTTACCGAGCAGCATTGTAGACTTTCGCATTAATGTCCTGAGCTCACATACACCTCTGATTAATCAGTTCTTACCGATTCACTGGTTCCCCGTCAGCAACTCCATGAAATTCTCACAATAGTACACTTATAACAAAATGGGCTACAGGACTGATTGTCACTCGCCGTGCCGATTTAAGACATTTTTTCGTGCTACGAGACAATTGATCACACAAGTTGAAGCATTTGAATCAGGTCTAATCTTGACACTGGCCGTACCGAATGCATCAAAGAGCACAGTTTTGAACGTGCTACAGCCCATTCTCAGCCCCATGCCAGACGGGGATACAGGCAAAGCATTTGTTTGTCGTCCAGAAGCCAAATATATGGTCGTCTCAGACGACGAAGAGGAGCTCGCATTCATGGATGATAGTGCTCTAAAATTGTATTGGGTCACAGAAATACACAATTTGCACAAAAGCCATACCCACCGAGCACACATATCAGTCCTGCGTGGCTACACTTTTATTCCACGACGAAGAGTTTCTTGCATTGCAAAGCTGTCAATAGTATGTAATTGAATTGCCATTGACGAAAAGGCTCGCAATCTCGTCTTCGGTCGTTATTTAATTACGTGAATTACATCTTGTAAATTTCATTACAAGCTCTGATCATGGAGTGTTGTACTTTGACCTTCTGCAAAAGCCCGAGAAGTTAGCTATAAGGAAGGCCTCGTGCAGAGATTGGCGAAACTTTGACGCGGAAGCGTTTTTGC
Organism: Convolutriloba macropyga; assembly: GCF_964194025.1. Lineage (NCBI taxonomy): Eukaryota > Metazoa > Xenacoelomorpha > Acoela > Convolutidae > Convolutriloba > Convolutriloba macropyga. Next base: position 53,788,489 of record NC_134475.1, on the reverse strand, counting down.
AAAAAACATAGTCGCTCCGATCGACAGAGATAAAAATGTTTGGAACAGTGTTTTAATGAACGAAGATAGTAATGTCGATAAGAACCATCCTCTGAAAACTAAATATGTTCGAAATAATACGTGCCTTTTCTTTGACGATGAGCTAAGAACCATAGAAAGATCGAGAAGAAAGCTTATCGAAAGAATGGAAATTCCCAAGACAGAAGCCGGTTTCTTAATTCAGTTTTGGAGTATTTTGAGCTGTTTACCAAAAAGAAAAGTGAATAACTCGACATATGTGTCGCTAGTGAAAATAAGCGTGTTAGGTATTCTAAGCTGCAGCAACTCTTAGGAAAAAATAATTATAATACAGTACTAGGGGAGCCTGCATGCCTAGCAAAGAAGTTTCGTGATTTTTTGTTAAGAAAATGGAAACCGTATTAGTTTTAATAACTCTAACGAATTGTTCAAATTGATTGATTCCCATACAACTAGCCTGGACATTTTTCACGTTTTTACACTGAGAGATTTGAAATTACTTCTAACAATAATTTCGAACAGTACGGCACCGAGTGATGTAATACCAACTAGGTTATGCAAAATTGTTTTGACAAATTCTCCTGACTATTTCATTGCATTAATTAATTTAACTCTCCAGACAAGATACTTTCCAAATCAATTCAAGCAAGGCGTCGTTAGGCCGCTCATAAGGAAGTGTAACCTTGATCCTAAATTGTTGTCGAGTTACCGCCCTGTGACAAATCTAAGACACCTGTCAAGAGTTGTTGAAAGAGTTGTTTTTGAGGAAATTAATTTGTATCTGGAATCTAATAATATCAGGGGCAAGTATCAGAGTGCTTCTCGTTGCTCGCATTCAACGGAAATGGTTTTACTGGAAGTCTTTAATGATCTTCTTTGTTATCTGGACGAGTCGCGTTTTGTGATGCATATTGGGTTAGATTTGCCCTCAGCGTTTGATATAATTGATCATCAGTTCTTATTTGAGATATTAGGGAAAAGGATTGGTTTGCAATCTGTTGTTTCTGTTTGTTAAAAATTGTTTTTCGAATCGTTCGCAGGAAGTTATCATAAATGGATGGCTTTCTGGTGATGTTAAAGTTAAGACGGGTGTGCCACAAGGTTCGGTTCTTGGTCCTTTACTTTTTTCCTGTTACATGCTGCCTTTAGAAGATAAGCTGAAGGAATTGGAAATAAACTATCATTTCTACCCAGATAATACTGTTCTTTATTTTATATTCGGTTCGACCCTCAGTCAGTGCATGTTTTATAATGTTTTGACCTCGATTCAACGTTGGTTCAGCAATGCAAAATTGAAATTGAATGCGGATAAGAGTGAGTATATGATTTTTCGGAAATGTAAATTTGTTAAACATGGTCTTTTACGTCTGCCAGAAGATGGGACTACACTGAACAGGTAAAAGTTTTAGTTGTTGTATTGATTGTCAACTTAACTCTGCGGCGACAGATTAACTTTGTTCGTGTTCATTTTATTATCTCCGTTAAGTGTGGTCAGTTCGTGATCAAGTTAAAACATCAGTCCTAATTGAGTTAATTAGTGTTTAAGTGTTATCACGTGTTGACTACTGTAATTCTCTTTATTATGGTCTGCCAAACTTGTTATTAGCAAAGCTCAGCGAATAATGAACTCTGCCACGCGTTTGATTTTTCGATTGTCACCTTCGACACCTACCTCGTCGTACCTGAAGCAGCTACATTGGTTGCCAATTAGGCTACGCATTGGGTTCCAAATCCTATTGTTATCGCTTCGCTTTGTACATAAGCCTGGCAAACTCCCACTATATTTATCGGATTTAATGAAACGAAACACGATGGTAACAATGTCGCAATTATTTTTACAATTTAATTGTTCCTAAATTTCGCTCTAATTTTGGAAGACCTTCGTTCTCGCATGCCGTCGCTCTTGAGTGGAATAAACTCTCTTTTAAGCTGAAACTTATACCATCTGAAATTTTATTTAGGCGAAAACTCAAAACTTATCTGTTATAATTTTCCTGCACCGTTGAGATTTTAAATGGTGCTTGAACCAATAACAATAATTACGTCGGCAAGCGACGACTATACACTCATTGATAGCGCAGGGAATGGCAGCAATCATTTAGCGAGGATTGAGCATCCTTGATGCAGAGTTTGCATCATCACATTAGATTTTGGAAAATAACGTGGACCAAATATTCACTTATGATCAGAACTGATGGCTTTTGATTCGTTACCGGCAATACGACTTGACGTGTAATTACCTGGCCCAATCAGTAGCATCTTTAACCTCCTAACGCTTCTTGAGGATTTAACAAGTTTGTCACCAAGATCAGAAGCACAAATTCAAATTCTACATCACACTGCCACAATACTGCCACAATTCCAATGAATTGATTCGAGAAAAACCAACACACAACCGATCAAAGAGATAGCGCAAACATTTGTGGAGAAAATTCAGTAACTGAAGCCCAAGCCTGAAAATAGACTGAAAGAATACATTCCATGGCAGATGTTTTTATTATTTGGATTTCTTTCATTCCTGATAAGTGTTCTTCTGCATTACACACTCACATTTTTTAAATAAATGGGCAAAACTACACCGCAGATTTCCTTTCCGAATAACACACGAAGGGAGAAAGATCAAAACGAAGCCAGTACACGTAGTTGCAATTAATGACTGTGAATATCTACAAGAGCATCCAGAACACCCACTACATAAATGTTCAATTGTTCTGCCATTGGAAATTAAAAAACGAAATTGACACCCAACACGACACTGATAGCGCAACGAGTACGTACGCCTTATACCTATTTGATGGACTACGTCAAACGACTGAAAAGTTCGAAAGAGACCACACTAACGATTGAACACATTAACAGAGCTCCGCCAGTAACTTCCCAACCCATTTACACTCATACCAGAACATGCGCAAACAAAATTGCCAAGCCTTTACGGGGCCTACCCACTCAGAACCATGAACACCGGATGTGTCTAAAAAAGGATAAAAATTTCTTCAAAAAAACAAAACATTTTTTTGCAACAAAAATTCGAAGAAAAGAATGCCTAAATTTTCCCTTGCGAAGACTAATTTTGAAAAAAAATGCAGGTGTCGAAAATAATTTTCAACTTTAAAGTGAGATATCTCGAAAACTAGAAGAGCTACTGGAACATTCTTATTGTTCGAGGAAAGAGAAAACTATCAGTTTCTTTAATTTTGGAATCCAAAAAAGGAAAGCAGGGACGATCAAACTCCAGTACCGAAACAACAACCAAGGAATCACTGCTAAATAACAAAAAAAATGATAAATCAACTTACCTGCCACGTAATGGAGTCAAATATAAGTAACTTAAAATAAAATGAAATCAATTACATTATTAATCTCACTGGGGGAAGCGAATTTGTGAAAGGCAACACAATTCAGACCCCAAAAATGAAAATTATGCACGAAATAAAAAGCGAAAGCGAAAAGGACCAATTGAATTCTCAACCAATCATTATACATGGAATAAAATTCAGAAGAGCGGAGTTATTTGGGAAACGAAATTTTATTATTCTTCATTTGACTGCAGCAAACAGACACCAGTAGCATCTTGCCAGATAGGAAAAAAAGGAACTTCAAATGGCTGAACCAATTTATGAATTCCTAATTGAAGTACAAAACCCTCTTTTTACCTCCTTTAACCATTTTAATGCAACCATCGATAGTTACTGAATTTCTTTTTTTAATGAAAAACCGATTATTCAGTTTAATATCTGCCAGTAATTTATTATTAACGAAACTGTAACCATCCACACGTACCCTGTAACAATTGAATACTCCTTCCCTGTATGGGCTGAAGTTAAAAATTCTATAAACAAACACCCAAAAATGCCGACATAGATTTCATATTCCACACAACATTAATCATTGATAGTATCCCCCAGCACCCACAACATTCTAATCCAATCCCCGACACCCCAGAATCCCCTGACTAAGAGAATATTCAATTCTGATGTTAATCACTACCTCAAATTTCTTGACGAATCGGTTATATTCTGGATAACCACTCTTGAAGACACCGCCCATAAAGTTATTTTTGAGAAAAATTCCGCGTCATACCTAGATATAATTTCATTTATAGAAATTAGTAGCGAAGAACTTTTGAACGGAAAATCTGAATTAATAAACCTCAATAACTAAATGAGTTATTTAAACCACTGCAAAAACTCGCCCTTCTTAAGCTGAGATGAATACCGACAGGACCCCGCTCCTCCAAATATACCCAAAGAAATCTCCATTTCCCATTATACATACTTATGGCACGCCCGAAGACATGCTGGACACATTTGATGACATTATCCGCGACGAGGGAGTCATTGCTTTTTTGTCGAATATACTGAGCCCGGTAGTACTCTAAAAACTGTCACTTTCCACTTCGACTTTTATGAGTGTGATCTTATACTCAACTTCTTAGAAAACTTATAAAAGTATTTACTATCTATCAATAGAATGAACTCAATTCTGATTGGACAAAATTGTAAATAAAAAGTTTAAGAAATTTATAGCACGATTTATTCATTCTTTGTCAAATTGTTTCTTGCGAAACTCAGTGCAATTTTTCATCCTCAGAACTTATAAAATATTCTCATTTTAGCAGAAAACCGGACGCTTGCGAACCTAAACAATTAGAAAATAATAGGACAAAGAAACATAAAAATCGCACTTGGATCCTAAGTTTTAGTAGGAAAGTTCCTGAGTTCCTGTTAGAATCGCTCTGCAGAGAGTTACCATGGGAGCAGTAATATGAATCACTAATTGAACCACCTTCCATTGTCCATCTACATGAAGAGATCCATGAGTAACTTTTTTTATGTCAATGGAGCCATGATTGAAAAAAGTTTAACAAAACCGAGAAAACAATTGTGCTTATTTACTTATTACTTTTCTTTTAAAAAAGTACGCTCAATGATGGCTGGCTACTGACAACCCCCCTTTGGCCGAACTGTTTCTGCCTTTAGACAATAATCTGATTGAAATGTGTCCGACATGAGTCGGTTAAATTTCGAGATTCCGGCAGATTGAATCGGAGAAAAAGGAGAGCAGCTTTTATGTGGTCTGAGATATAAGTGTGGTTCGTGATTAATTGCTCTTGAACGTAGTTCATAGCAATTATTGTAAACGTGTGCGTCTTTTTTATGCAAAATTTTCGCTTGACAATTTTGACTTTTCGAGTGACTTTTACGCCCTTGACTTTTTGCATTTCGCGTGATCTAAAATTCTCTCTCAATCACAATTTCAAGCAGATGAACTCAATTGACGGCAATTTAATACTAAAAGTCAAATGAAAAGTGCGCCGAAACTCTTGTCATTTTTTACTTTAAATCTTAATAGTGGTATATGTTGTTAATGCTAGAGATTAACTTCTTACGTTTATTGTGTTTTACCGCCTTTTGTAAGTTGATTTGTTTCCAAAAGTTGTAACGAGTAAAGTCACGATGATGAAATGTTGTAAAACCGGAAATGATACTCTTGCTTGAATTGTGTAACCTGAAACAAAACATGAGCAACCAAACTAATTGAAACTTAAAGCTAAGACTCAAGACAGATAACGACCTATCACCCTTCCCAATGCGGACCAGCGGAATCATGGTGTTATCATTTTGGCGCTCCTGGGAACTCAGTGAGCGAACCCAGGACCTCTTGCTTAAGTTATTTTGAGTGGTATGTGCTACATTGAGACATTGAGATGGACATCCATTGAGATGGACAAAAGAGATGGCAGAATGGAGATGACCAACTTCAAATACTGAGGGCTGTAAACCAGATAAGATTTTTTTGCAATCTCAGTGATTTGATATAGTAGACTTCGTTGTCCTTCGGGTCCTAAGTTCCCCAACCACAAGGGATAAGGAGCTATCTAAGTTTTGTCATTTCAATTATTTGAAATAAGCTAAATACCGAAAAGACTTATATTAGTCCTATTGTTCTGAGGTATTTGAGTCCTGTTGTTAACTTTTGCTAAATAAAATAAACAACCGCGCGAAGTAGCTTTTCTTGGTTAATTTTTGAACAAAAGATTTCAAAAAAGAATTGTTTAGTAGCAACGGTTCGAAAAATAATATTTAAACAACCACGCGAAGCAGCTTTTCTTGGTTAGTTTTTGTTGAACATTTTCAAAATTGGTTAGTAGCAAGATACGGGTCCGGTGAAACACTTTACAAAGATTTCATCATCAAGCAAGACAACGAGGATGTCGCCAGCCCACTCCGGCCAACCTGAGTCACCAGCAGCTGCACCCAACAGCCTCCAGTGTTCTGCTAGCGGAACCAGCTTGCAGTAGACCCTCACTACTGCCCTCCAACAGTCAGCCAGCCCACTCAGGCCAACCTGAGTCACCAGCAGCTGCACCCAACAGCCTACAGTGGTCTGCCAGCAGAACCAGCTTGCAGCAGACCCCCACTACTGCCCTCCAACAGTCAGCCAGCCCACTCAGGCCAACCTGAGTCACCAGCAGCTGCACCCAACAGCCTCCAGTGTTCTGCCAGCAGAACCAGCTTGCAGTAGACCCCCACTACTGCCCTCCAACAGTCAGTCAGCCCACTCAGGCCAACCTGAGTCACCAGCAGCTGCACCCAACAGCCTCCAGTGTTCTGCCAGCAGAACCAGCTTGCAGTAGACCCTCACTACTGCCCTCCAACAGTCAGCCAACCCACTCAGGCCAACCTTAGTCACCAGCAGCTGCACCCAACAGCCTCCAGTGTTCTGCCATTAGAACCAGCTTGCAGTAGACCCTCACTACTGCCCTCCAAAAGTCAGTCAGCCCACTCAGGCCAACCTGAGTCACCAGCAGCTTCACCCAACAGCCTCCAGTGTTCTGCCAGCAGAACCAGCTTGCAGTAGACCCTCACTACTGCCCTCCAAAAGTCAGTCAGCCCACTCAGGCCAACCTGAGTCACCAGCAGCTTCACCCAACAGCCTCCAGTGTTCTGCCAGCAGAACTAGCTTGCAGTAGACCCTCACTACTGCCCTCCAACAGTCAGTCAGCACACTCAGGCCAACCTGAGTCACCAGCAGCTGCACCCAACAGCCTCCAGTGTTCTGCCAGCAGAACTAGCTTGCAGTAGACCCTCACTACTGCCCTCCAACAGTCAGTCAGCACACTCAGGCCAACCTGAGTCACCAGCAGCTGCACCTAACAGCCTCCAGTGTTCTGCCAGCAGAACTAGCTTGCAGTAGACCCTCACTACTGCCCTCCAACAGTCAGTCAGCACACTCAGGCCAACCTGAGTCACCAGCAGCTGCACCCAACAGCCTCCAGTGTTCTGCCAGCAGAACCAGCTTGCAGAACCAGTTTGCAGTGCAGCTCTCCCTCAGGGAACCCCCAAGTGACCTACAAAAGTCACCTATTGTCCTCCTGGGACCCACCAAGTGACCTAAAAAAAGTCACCCATTGTCCCCCAGGGGCCCTCCAAGTGACCTATAAAAGTCACCCATTGTCCCGCAGGGACCCCCCAAGTGACCCAATAACGTCACCCATTGTCCCCCAGGGACCCCCCAAGTGACCCAAAAAAGTCACCCATTATCCCCCAGGGACCCTCCAAGTGACCTATAAAAGTCACCCATTGTCCTCCCGGGACCCCCCAAGTGACCAGAAAAGTCACCCATTGTCCCCCACGGACCCCTCAATTGACCTACAAAAGTCACCCATTATCCCCCAGGGACCCCCCGAGAGACCTACAGAAGTCACCCATTGTCCCCCAGGGACCCCCCGAGTGACCCAAAAAAGTCACCCATTGTCCCCCAGGGACCCCCCAAGTGACCTAAAAAAGTCACACACTCCCCCAGGGACCCCCCAAGTGACCCAAAAAAGTCACTCATTGTCCCCCAGGGACCCCCCAAGTGACCTACAGAAGTCACCCATTGTCCTCCAGGGACCCCCCAAGTGACCCAAAAAAGTCACCCATTGTCCCCCAGGGACCCCCCAAGTGACCTACAGAAGTCACCCATTGTCCTCCAGGGACCCCCCAAGTGACCCAAAAAAGTCACCCATTATCCCCCAGGGACCCTCCAAGTGACCTATAAAAGTCACCCATTGTCCTCCCGGGACCCCCCAAGTGACCAGAAAAGTCACCCATTGTCCCCCACGGACCCCTCAATTGACCTACAAAAGTCACCCATTATCCCCCAGGGACCCCCCGAGAGACCTACAGAAGTCACCCATTGTCCCCCACGGACCCCCCACTTGACCTACAAAAGTCACCCATTGTCCTCCCGGGACCCCCCAAGTGACCAGAAAAGTCACCCATTGTCCCCCACGGACCCCTCAATTGACCTACAAAAGTCACCCATTATCCCCCAGGGACCCCCCGAGTGACCCAAAAAAGTCACCCATTGTCCCCCAGGGACCCCCCAAGTGACCTAAAAAAGTCACACACTGTCCCCCAGGGACCCCCCAAGTGACCCAAAAAAGTCACTCATTGTCCCCCAGGGACCCCCCAAGTGACCTACAGAAGTCACCCATTGTCCTCCAGGGACCCCCCAAGTGACCCAAAAAAGTCACCCATTGTCCCCCAGGGACCCCCAAGTGACCAAAAAAAGTCACACACTGTCCCCCAGGGACCCCCCAAGCAACCTACAAAAGTCACTCATTGTCCCCCAGGGACCCTCCAAGTGACCTATAAAAGTCACCCATTGTCCCCCAGGGACCCCCCAAGTGACCTAAAAAAAGTCACACACTGTCCCCCAGGGACCCCCCAAGCAACCTACAAAAGTCACTCATTGTCCCCCAGGGACCCCCCAAGTGACCTACAGAAGTCACCCATTGTTCCGCAGGGACCCTCCAACTGACCTACAAAAGTCACCCATTGTCCCCCAGGGACCCCCCAAGTGACCAACAAAAGTCACCCACTGTCCTCCAGGGACCCTCCAAGTGACCTACAAAACTCACCCATTGTCCCCCAGGGACCCCCCAAGTGACCCAAAAACGTCACCCATTGTGCCCCAGGGACCCCCCAAGTGACCCAAAAAAGTCACCCACTGTCCCCCAGGGACTCCCCAAGCGACCTACAAAAGTCACTCATTGTCCCCCAGGGACCCCCCAAGTGAATTATAAAAGTCACCCATTGTGCCCCAGGGACCTCCCAAGTGACCTACATACAGTCAACCCACTTGACCTGTAAGTGACCTCTAAAAGGTCAAACAGTCAACCCAATTGACCTCTGAGTGACCTCTAAAAGGTCAAACAGCCACCCTACTTGACCTCTAAAAGGTCAAACAGTCAACCCACTTGACCTCTAAGTGACCGCTAAAAGCTCGAACAGTCAATCCACTCGACCTCTAAGTGACCTCTAAAAGGTCAAACGGTCACCGCACTCGACCTCTAAATTACCCCTAAAAGGTCAAACAGTCACCCCAATTGACCTCTAAAAGGTCAAACAGTCATCCTACTTGACCTCTAAAGGGTCATACAGTCAACCCACTTGACCTCTAAGCGACCTCTAAAAGGTCAAACAGTCAACCCCCTTGACCTCTAAGTGACCTCTAAAAGGTCAAACAATCACCGCACTTGACCTCTAAAAGGTCAAACAGTCAACCCATTTGACCTATAAGTGGCCTCTAAAAGGTCGAAAGGTTACTCAACTTGAACTTTAAATGACCTCTAAAAAGTCAAAAGATTACCCCACTTCACATCTAAGTCTCCTCTGGAACGTCCAAAAAATCACTCGTTGTGTCCTTCAAGGGACCTCACTTGACCTTTCAATTTACCTCTGAAGTTCAGAAAGTTAGACCAACAAAGAAAATGGGATGTCGAAAGTCATCAATTGTTGGAACAGTTAGATTGTTTCACCGAAAATTAGACATTGTCAAAGAGCTCAAACAGGAGCTAGAATATCAAATACACTCAGGTTTGGAACCCGAAGTTGTGTCAGTAACACATGATGAATCCAAGAGAACCATGTCGCAACTAGACGAACTTGTCGACCAGCTTACACAATCGGAAAATGTGGACGCGGAAGACTCCCTCAACGATGCAGCATGCTTGACAAAGCTAAAAGTTGAAGTTGCACAAACTGTAAAGAAGCATGAACTTTCATTCCGAAACACTTCAACGCGTCCAAGCAGCGCCTCTTCATCACGCAGTAATCGAATACCTGTTCCCTCTGCACCTGAGTCTCCGGGAGTTGTTCAAAGTATGCGAGATACACGACAACAACAACAAATCAATGATTTGGCAGACCAGCAATCAACATCCAACCCGATTACTATTCATAGACAAGTGCAGTCTGCCATGGGAATTTTGCAAGAAAACTCCAATAGAGTCATCAGTTCTGATGTACAGAATAGTTTCCAGCCATCAGCACTCGAACAAACAGACTCTGACAACGTAGCAAGCAATCAACATCAGCACCTTCAAGCAATAGCACCAATTGTGAATCCAGCAATTGTTTCACAGAGCTCTATAGACGCAACTTGTGCGTTCCCACAATTGTCTACAGCTTCAAATAATCAACTGCCAGTTTTTAGTGGAATATTTCCTCCGGCTGAAAATACTTTCGCCCCTCCCAGGCCCATTAACACCGGCCTAATTGAAAATGTACCTGACCATAGAACACCTGTTCCAGTTTCTTTCGGCAATCGTTTTCCAAAGCCAAGCCATTCCGGCTCATTTCAGGCATATTGCCCAAACAGTTGGTCAAACTTAGCAAACGGTAGTTTTGAGCCCTCAAATGTAACCCCTCGTGGACCTGTTTATCCAAGCAGCCAAAGCTTCGGTAATCAAAACTCCAACCCATATCGTCAACGGAACATTCACCGCTCAGTAAAGCTGCCGGACATCCGAATTCAGAAGTTCGATGGAGACCCACTCAAGTGGAACGAATTGAGCAGCATGTTTTCTTCGACTATCCACAACAACGAAGACATCACTGACACTGAACGAATGAGCTATTTGTAAAGTTTAGTCACTGGACCGGCAAAGGATTGCATCTCCGGATTTCTTTGCAACCCAAATTTTTACTCTTCCGCCCTTCAAGAGCTCAACCGACGCTTTGGAAACCCGCAAAACGTCGTCGGTGCCTTAACAAAAGAACTGGAAGCTTTCCAAAGACCGGCTATGAATGACCACGCAGCTTTGATAGCTTTCGCTTCGCTGTTAAGAAAAGTAGTTCAAACATTTGCCTCACATGGCTTCAGTGCCGACCTAAATGTCACGTACTTGCTCAGGATAGCCCGAGATAAGCTACCAAACCCACTCAAGTTGAAGTGGACCGAACATGTTGTTGACAACGACTGGACAAATCCAGGTCTCACAGAGCTTTCCGATTGGATGGATCGGCAATCCAGAGCCTTTGAACAATTACAAGACGCATTTTTATCAACCACTAACAACCATTCAAGTCAACAAAACCAATCACAGTGTTCAAGTTCCTTCAACAATCGGAATAAGAACCAAAATCGTACAAACTGGAAACAGAATTTCCCCGGAAGCAAAAGCTCTAACCCCAGCAATAAAAGCTTTGAACATAACAGTACAGCAATTAGAAGCATCGATAATGCAAAGCCTCAGCAATCGATGGCAAACATTAGCAACAACACGAAAGGAAGCTCTTCTTTCTCTGGTTCAAAGCAGCCTATGAGAAATGCAACAGCAAATAGGAGCAGAACAAAATGTCCGCTTGATCAACAAGATCACTACATTGGCAAGTGTCCGCAGTTTCTTAGTCTTGATGTCAGCAGACGCAATAGCGAAGCAAAGAAGAACTCTTTGTGCTTCAATTGCCTAAACTCCAGTCACGCCGCCAAAAACTGCACGTCAAAAATTCTCTGCCGACATTGCAATGGCAAACACCATAGCCTTCTCCACACAGACAGACAAAAAGCACCCGAATCGACAAACGTGACAGCAATTGATCTGCCAATGTGTGAACCACTGGATCAACAAGACAAAAACAGTGACATTCCAACTCAGGTTTACAATCCTGGTTTCCCATCAAAAACGAGGAATCAACTACAGGTAATACCTGTCACCCTATTCGGAAATGATCATAAAAGACATAATTGTTATGCCATTCTTGACAATGGTAGTACCATTTCATACGTCATCAACACGACTGCCGACAAGGTACGGGCTCCGAAGACTTCAGAATTCGATCTGAATGTATCGCACGCATTTGACGAATCCGTCATGCACGCAAATCTTGTTCGGTTGGACATTGGAAAGTTCAATAGCGATCAACCACTCTTCCGTTTAAACTACGTTCATGCCGTGAGTAATTGGACTTTCAACGATGCGCCTGTGAACGATTTGAACGAAGCGTGTTCGTCCTACCCTCACCTTCAACACATACATTTTCCTAAACTTAGTGACAACAAGATACAGATACTTTTAGGTGTTGACGCTACCCAATACATTTTGGAACGCGAGTTCCTTCAAGGACCCTCAGGAAGCCCCTTTGCTCTACGCAATCTTCTCGGTTGAACAATTACTGGCCCAATTAAACGAAAAAGTAATCCAATCCAGCAGGAAACAAACTTCCTATCCCATAGTTATAGAGCCTTCGACCACGCGCTCACAAATTTAACTGTTGATACTGAGAGACATCTCAGTGAATGTGTGACCAGTTTCTGGAAAATAGAGAATACAGGAACCGAGTTTGAAGAAACTGCAGATACGTCAACAGACAGTAAAAGAGCAGTTCAAATATTACAAGATACAATCCATCATATCGGAGACAGATATGAAATTGGTTTACTTTGGAAACAGGACAGTAAATTAGAAAACAACTATCCAGTTGCCAAAGCACAACTTGACAGCCTTCAGCGCCGACTCAACAAAGATATTGAGTTGAAACAGTTGTATGAGAAAACTTTGGAAACAGATTTAGAGAAGGGTTATGTCAAACCAGTAACTTTCTCAAATCCAGCACCAGAGAAGATTTGGTACCTTCCCCATCACCCCGTCACCAACCCCAACAAACCCGGGAAAGTCAGGCGTGTTGCAAACGCCGCATCTGTTTTTAAGAAACAGTCGCTAAACAATAACCTTTTGTCAGGCCCAGACCTTCTGAATAACCTGGTCGGCTTACTACTTCGCTTTCGCCAGGATTCTGTTGCAGTAATGGCAGACATAGAGGCCATGTTTATGCAAATTTGCATACGAACAGAAGATCAGTCATGGCTCCGTTTTCTTTGGCCGTCAAACAACTCCGTACAGCAGTTCCAGTATACGCGACTCATCTTTGGAGCCAGATGTTCACCAACTACAGCAATATTTGTCCTCCAAGAAACAGCAAAAGACTTCGGAAACACCGCTACAAAAGATCTAATATTCAACAGTTTCTACATGGATGACTTTGTACATTCGTTCGTCAATGAACAGAAAGCTGAAATTGCAGTTCAAGACTTGCGACAAACACTCTCTAAGGGAGGTTTCAGTCTAACTAAGTTTGTCTCAAACTCTGTTCAATGTCTAAGCAAAATACCCAAAGAACATTGTGACAGTGAAAAAGACAAACATCGTGTCTTAGGTGTAATGTGGAATACAGTTAATGATACTTTCTTCCACCAGAAGCTTGCCAAAGTTCAGGAAGACAAAACGGACTACACACTCAGAAAACTCCTTTCCTTAATTGCCTGCTTGTTCGATCCATTAGGAATCATTGCCCCATTATTGATTACACTCAAAATCATCTTGCAGGATACCTGGAAAGAAGGACTTGCATGGGATGATCTCCTGTCAGATGAGAAACAGAAATCAATAAAAACTTGGATAGAGCAATATCTAAATGTGCCAGAAATATCAATGCCACGATGTTTTGTTTCTCCGAACGAACCATCTCCGATAAACCAGTTACATTGCTTCTGTGATGCCTCACAGCTGGCTTATGGAGGAGTCATATACATCAGGTCTCAATCAGCTACCACCATTTCAACTGGGTTTGTCATAGCTAGAGCTAAAGTTGCGCCACTAAAACAAATCAGTATCCCGAAACTTGAGTTGCAAGCAGCCGTGCTAGGATGTAGACTAATGCAATTTGTTTCCAAGCAGCTAACAATACCAGTTACCTCAAAACACTTTTGGAGCGACAGTGAAGCTGTCCTTGCCTGGATCAAAAGCAAAGACAAATTGAAAACTTTTATTGCAAACAGAGTACAAGAGATCCGCAACAACACAGACGTCTCCAAGTGGCAGCATATCAGCGGAAAACTCAACCCTGCAGACCATGTCTCCCGAGGAATACCAGCCTGTGATATCAATGTGTTGTGGTTAACGCCTCCAGCCTTCTTAAGTGATCCCGAAAGCCATTGGAAGAACTCCTTGGGTAACAAGGAGGAGACAAACGTCACAATGGAACCATCCAACGATGAATGTAGTATCGACGTCAGCAGATTCTCAAAGTGGACGAAGTTAATGCGCTCTATGGCTTTTGTCATAAGGTTCATAAAGAATCTCAGATCGAAACAAAGAGGCAAACTAGAACTCGACGACATTAACCAAGCCCGAATTTATCTCTTCAGAAAATCGCAAGAGAAGTCCTTCAAAGACGCCATCAAAGACATGAAACAACACAGACCTTTGTCAAAGAAAGATCGCTCTGTTTGTCCCCTTTCTTTGAAAGTGGACTTCGTCGCGTTGGTGGCAGAACAAAACGAAGCTTGCTACCCTTTGACGCCAAGCACCCCATCATCCTGGACTCTAAAGAGCACAGCATTCAACTCTACATACAGAAATGCCACGAAATTTGTATGCACATTGGAGTGGAATACACTCGCAACTACATACAACAGAGATGCCACATTCTTGGAATCAGACTCTTCCTGAGAAGTTTGGCCTTCAAATGTTTCGACTGTCGCCGCTTCCGAGCACAGGGACTACAGCCACCGATGGCAGACTTGCCAGACATTCGTTTCCAGGAAACACAGTCACCAGTCGTCTTCACCAATGTCGGCGTGGACTACCTTGGACCTTTTGCCGTCGTTCATCGTGTTACAGAAGTGAAGACCTACATCTGCCTATTTACTTGCTTGGTTACGAGCAATTCACCTGGAAGTTGCAGAGGACCTCAGCACAGACAAGTGGTTGACAGCAATCCGACGCTTCATCGCTCGACGCGGCCAACCGCGGTTGTTCCTGTCGGACAACGGATCCAACTTCCTGGGAGCAAGAAAGCAGATCAGAAGAAGACCACTGATGTTGGACCACGACTACATCAAAGATCAGCTACTGAATCAGTCTGTCGAATGGAAGCTCAACCCTCCTTCTGCTCCTCACTTCGGTGGGGTGTGGGAGAGACTCGTTCAGTGTGTCAAACGAGCTCTTCTCTTGAACCTCGGCTCCGCAAAACTCACCCCAGATGTCTTTGCCACGATCGTCAGTGAAGCCGAGTGTCTTGTCAACTCGCGTCCACTCACTCACGTGAGAAGCAACCACGAAGACGACAACCCACTTACACCAAACCACTTCTCGCTTGGAAGGCCCTTCTACAATGTACCTGGAGCCGTTTTCAACGAGACACTTACCTTGAAGAGTTAGGCGTGGACACAGGTGAAGCAGAGACTTCAGCAGATTTGGAAGAGGCTGCTAACCGAGTATGTTCCTTCGCTGAACAAACGACAGAAGTGGACGTCTCGTGAAGCAGCTTTGGAAGTGGATGATGTTGTCTGGCTTCTTGAAGAGTTTACACCAAGAGGAATCTGGCCGCTGGGACGAGTCACACGGACTTTCACCGGCCCCGACAACATAGCTAGGTCATGTGAGGTTAAGACCGCTTTAGGCAAATTAAACAGACCAGCAGTAAAACTTATGCATGTCTACCCCAAACCCAAAAACAGGTTAGGGTTAGGTTTTGTGGGCCCGGAGGATGTTAATGCTAGAGATTAACTTCTTACGTTTATTGTGTTTTACCGCCTTTTGTAAGTTGATTTGTTTCCAAAAGTTGTAACGAGTAAAGTCACGATGATGAAATGTTGTAAAACCGGAAATGATACTCTTGCTTGAATTGTGTAACCTGAAACAAAACATGAGCAACCGAACTAATTGAAACTTAAAGCTAAGACTCAAGACAGATAACGACCTATCACCCTTCCCAATGCGGACCAGCGGAAACATGGTGTTATCATATGTTAACCTCTAATGTGGTTATTTGAATATTTGAAGCCCACTTTAGAACTTCTTAGTCCCATTTAGGCTCCCCCCCCCCCCCCCCCCCGACTGAAGCAGGCTGCAATTGATTAGAGCTCCCACTAGTCGTTCAAAAGCAATTCTTCCGACGTTTAGTCGGTTATGTTAATTTATTTTGTTGAGATAGATTCTTACAAGTCTCCCTAGGCCGCCGAGATATGACGAAATGAGCTGATGTTATGTCTAATTGACGTTTGCTTTAAGTCTTACTGACGCTACTTTAACCAGTTGGCGCAATTGAAATACAGTTTTTCACTGCATGAAGTTTATATTTATTTCGATTGCTGACAACACATCCCAGGAGATAAATAAAAAAACGTCAAAGTTGATGCATACTACAGTTGTTAGCGCTAGTATGTACAAGCAAATGCATAAAGACTAGCTGTTTTAAAATTTTGAGGAAATAAACTCAAGAACACAAATAAGCATACAATAAATAAGATTTCCGATTGCAAGTGTTTACCACGGCTGTTGACTAACTAGTTGCTTTTCTGCAACTTTGTTTTCAGAATGCTGATTTCAGCTGAAATGGCCCGGCTTTGCATTTCATAAACAATTTCATCACAAGATATTTGTGGTTCAATAGATTGTGAGATCAGTAAAATGTGAAAGAATGATTTTTCTGGTGTTATAGTCGAAGTGCAATGGACTTCACGACCTCCCGACAAGAGAGTGATCTAGCCACAATCAAGTTCTCAATTGAAGGAAACCTCAGCCGACTGTTCGATTGGAATACGAAACAGGTCTTCATGTACCTGGTGTGCGAGTACACTTCAACTAATAATGTAAGTAGCAATAGCATACTATACCCAGTTGTAAGACCAAGTAATGCCAGCACCTGCAAAATACTTTCAAGTTTTTCTGTTTCGGCTTCTAATAAGCTATATGCCAGTACTTTGTAAAAAAAATTCTTGGTTGATGTTATGAAACTGACTAAAGATCCGTTTTTGCAGTTATTCTGCAATTGTGTTTTAGCGTATTATGAGAACAATTGTACTGAGAATCTTAAGAGACTAGTTTTGCTGTCGTTTTTTATAGCTGCGAAGCTGTAAGCTGAGCGAAGCTATATTGCGGTGCTCTTGGTTTTTTACAATTCAAATAATTTGAATTGTATTGGGGCGCTGTCTTTTTATAGCTGCGAAGCTGTAAGCTGAGCGTAGCTATATTGCGGTGCTCTTGGTTTTTTTTGTTTCGTCGTCTGACGCTTCATTTTCGTTTTACATTTGTTCTAGAACATTCTGTCTCGTCACTGCTTAAATGGCTTTTTCGCGCTTGATTTCACGCTTTCTGCGTGACCTAAATTGCGGTTATTCAGAAACAGAATCTGTTCCTAAAACAAAGTTGATTGTAAGAAAGCAGATTGTATGGTCCGACAGCCGAGTGGTTAAGGCGACTGGCCGTTAATCCGGAGAGCGCCGGTACGAGACGCGACAGGGAAATTTTTTTTGCACCCAAAAACAACCTCCTTTGAAATAAACTTGTAAGTTTTATAGGCGGCGGCGATAACTATTATCAACTCACTTCTGTATCTTTTTCCATCTGTATTTTACGGCACGCAAGTCTATTTCGCAGCTATTCCGGCAATCTGCCGGCTATGTTTTTTAAAGATCTGTTCACACATTTTCATGATTTTTGAAGTCAAATTGTAGTGATTTTGGTCACACTGAACAGGAAGTGGAGCGAAAAAGCGAGTGGTTTTGCGGCGTGAAATTTTTTCACTCTTATTTTAAAGTAGAGTGAGAAAACGGTGTTTGAACAAAAATTCGGTTTCTCGGTAGTGGTTTTTTGTTCACATGCGGCAATTTCACTCTGATTTTTACAGTTTTTTCGATTTTTTGGACCAGATTTTTTTCTAAATGGTTTTCCCAATCCATTCACAGCTCAATCTAGACCTAGTTTGTTGTTTGAATTAAATTTTCATTTCTCGCTAGTGGTTTTTTTGTTCACATGCGGCATTTTGACATTGATTTTCCGTTTTTTCTTATTTTTTTGATCGGATTTTTTTTAAAAATGGTTTTTTCAATTCACTCATAGTCCATTCTAGGTCTAGGTTTTCTGTTTAGTGAATGAAAATTCTTTGAATTGTACGTCAGGACTTGTCCTGCTATGTTTCTTTGTTTCGTCGTCTGACGCTCTTTTTTCGTTTTACATTTGTTCACACAGCAAAGCTGAAAAAGTCAAATTTTCTGAATGACTTCTTCCTCTCACTAACGGCATTTGCGCGCGTGACGTCATTTCTCACTCGCTTTAGCAAAAGTTTTTAGGTTATTAGCGTGATTAGATTTTGATCATACGTGACTTACCTCACTCAATAAAATGACTTTTGCACTTTAAAACTTAAGTTTAGTTTCAATTGGCTTAAGGTCAAAGGAACTCATTTGTGTAGTAAAGGTCCCTAATAAGAGGTTTCTGCGGAATGAATTTTAACAAGCTTTATTAATTTATCGCTGAATGTTTTTTACCTAGTTTTTCGAGCGGCGCCGATTTTTTTTCCAATTTAGATCTGTATCTGTTTCTATCTCTATTATATGGCACGCAGGTCTATTTTTTCGCAGCTATTCCGGCAATCTGCCGGCTATGTTATTTTGTTTCAGTTATTCTTGTGCGAGTCGGTTCCGTAATTCTGTCGGCATTTTTATTATTTGATTAATTAGTAAACCTGGACAATTTTAAGCCTCTTGTTACTTGGTATTAGTAATAGAAGTTTCAATGTCAATAGTTCAAATGTTGCTTGAATAAATGAAGTGACTGTTTCAGAGGCTGAATCAGGTGGTGCTTTGGGACAGGATTCTGTTGAGGGAAGATGTAGATGTAGAAGGCTTCTCTGCCACCAATCTCAGTCCAGAGTATTACTTTTTCGATGACGGACCTTTCCTCAGGTTAGTCTGTCTGTCTCCTAACTCGCCGTTCGTTTATTTCTTGCTATATCTGGATCCAATGCTAAATCCTATGCTATGGAAAACGAGCTCTTGTGGGCAAAATGCGTTTTGCACTCCTAAAACAAGGGGGTTAGAGTGTCAGTGTGATTTTCTGCTGCGTCTATTTGGCTCAGATCGTCACCTCATATACCATTCAGAATGAATTTGGTATGTTTTTGGATAGGGAATGCATTCACTCGCAAAATTAGTGGTATGCACCTTGAGTTGCAGCTAAATGACAAATTATCGCAATGAATTGTCGGAATTGATGTCTTAACTTTGTATATTAATACCATTGTTAAAAATTATAGCATATAATTGTGTTAAGATGTAATTATTGTCACTCTTCTACAGTCTCATTTGCCAACAATCATAACATTGAACCAATTCTTTGAAGAAGCTGGAAACTGAACTTGTTCATTATATCTGTTGATGTCAAAGCTATATGATTTACTAGTTATATTAGAGTCATTTATAATATATTTTGAATCAACTTTTGTTGGACTTTTTTATTATCCTCAGTTCTGTTATATTTGAGGATTCTGCCTATATATCAATGTCTAGCGAAATTGCATCTGACAACAGGTCAATTATTGTTGAGAATGGAGCCAAGAAGCTTTAATGATTTGGAAAGCATTTCGTCTAGAAGCCTTAATATTTTAATCTAATCGTAACCTAAATCTTAATTTGTGTGCAGAGGGACTACTGCCAAACTGGTGCTGCGCTGGAACATAATCCCCAACTCTGGCTACATGCCATTTGCAGCTGCCACCAATGAAGTTGAGTTCCAGTTCCCAAGCGAATACACGGCCATGCCCAAACACGGCAGAACCATACATTCAAAAGGCCAGTCTTAGAAAGATGACCACCACCCGTTGAACGTTTGAGAGAATGGTACTGGACTCCCGCAATGTTTGGTTTCGACTGACGGTAATAGTGATTGAAGGAACTAAACAAACCAAGCTAAACTATTTCGCTCATTCCATCATCGCCCTCAAAATCTAAATATAGTTAATTTCGAGACTCGATGCAAGCAAAATTTTGCAGTATCTACAACATAGTATGATCTAAGTAATTTGTATGATCTAGGAGTAAAATATTCTTATCCATTTCTAGACCTATAAATTGAAACCGACCTATTCGTACAATTTGACCTATTGAGGTTTTTGAGGGTGAAACGTAAATTATGACTCGTCCCTTACTGTTTCCTTTTCCACGAGTCAATTTCCGTTGTCCGTGGTCATTTTTTAAGATCTTTTAGACAATGGATAATTGATTTACGAAACAAAATCTGTCATAAAAGCTGAAAAGATCCGATAGAACTGTGAATTTTCAGCTTAGGAAACATTGTCATGGAAACGGGAATAGTTAAATTTTTGCTTCATTTGGTCTCGGTGAAGGCTCTCAACTGAATCTGCAACTATTGGTCGGTAATGCTTCTGGGCAACTCTTCAGACAATACACTATTAAATTTAATCATTTATTCGCTGATATTTAGTATAATGAGTTGTTATTTCCTCTTTTGATTAATTTTATTTGTTGTTCATGCTCTTATGCAAGGTTCGTGCGATTTTTGTTGTTAGTATCAAATTATTTTATGCTCTGGAAAGATGATAATTTAAATGTTTAAGCTATGCTAATGTTTTGAGAAAGTACAGCTCCTATCTGACTACATATCTGTTTTTTAGTCGTCCCCCTTCAGTTGAGCTTGTCATTTGATCATTTGACCGCGTCAGATGATACTGAATGCGCTTATTTTATACAGATGGATTTTATAGAAGATTATATATTGAACCAATTTTGAAGATCAGGCTTCTGTTTCAATTAACTTGAAATACGAAAATAGAATCTTATTGCTAAAAGAAGTCACCCTGCTCAAATATTGGTTAAACATTGGTATCGGCAAACACTAGCCATGTACAGAGATAACCCGCGATGGGATATTTAGTGTATAAATTTTAAGTGTAGCTGATGAACAATCAATATAGATACCAAAAACGTACAGGTAAATTTACCTGAGAACGTTTAAAAAACCTAAAATTGCTATTGTGAGCAGATAAACTACTTGCTTCAACCTGAACTTTTATTATATCTGCGAAGCTGTAAGCTGAGCGGAGCTATATTGCAGTGCTCTTGGTTTCTTACAATGCAAAGAATTTGAATTGTATTGGGGCGCTGTCTTTTTTACGACTCGAAGAGGAGTATTTGAGAAGTCCTTTTTTTATTCAATTTTATTGGAGTGATTTTTGAAGCGGGAAATGAAACGCGTGAAAAAATTTAGTGATTTTGGTGCTGCACAAAAGTGAAGAGAGAGGCGAAAAGAGTGGATTTTGTTCTGACCGCTATTTTTGAGAGAGCGAGAAATTGATGTGAAAAAATTTTCTAAGCGAGCCAAATTTTTTTAATTCACGTGCGGCTTTTAAAAGCAGTTTATTGCAACTTTTAATGGTTATGAGGTTTGATTATAATATTGCATTAGTTTAAGGCTTGTTTTGATAGGAATTGAAGGCTTCAAGTAGTTAATTCGAGTTTAATGCTAATTCGGAGGTTTTTGATCAGTTTTGCTGATTTTTAGACGAAATTTATTGATTTTTTGCCTGTATTTTTGTTCTAATGCTTTAAGTGGGATTTGATTAGAAGCTTGTTAATTAAAGAATATTCAGGTATCAATTGACTAAAGTCTACTTGCTGTACATCAGTTTTTTCGTGGGAAAATTGACAGAAAAATTGAGAGCTTTTAAACTTTTTATTTTGTTTGCAGTTGTTCTTTTTTAAAAAAAATCTTAGACAAGTTTCTTGGCCTGTTATGACTTGCCCATTGTTTCGCAAGCTTTCATTGCTCTAACTGCAACGGAATTTTATTCGGCTTTGTTTCCTTGTACTATTAAATAAAACTCATTAGGTTTTTCCAGTTTTTTTGTTCAATTTGTTTTTGAATCTCGTCTCTGTTCTTCCTTAAATTTTTATGGCATTTGTGGAGGTTCAGGGTTCACAATAGTTGTTCTCGTTGCTTAGTCATACGTATGGGCACTTTCTCCTTCGAGTCGTTTACGGAATTCTTCCGGCTATGTTTTTTTGAGATCTGTTCACTTATTTTCATGATTCTTGAAGTCAAATTGGAGTAGTGATTTTGGTCACGCCGAAACGGGAAGTGGAAAAGCCAGGGGTTTTGCGGCGTAAAAATTTTTTGCTCTATTTTTAAAGTAGAGTGAGAAAACGGTGTTTGAACAAATATTCGCTTTCTCGCTAATGGTTTTTTCACATGCGGCAATTTCACTTTGGCTTTTACTGTTTTTTCGATTTTTTGGATTGGATTTTTTTCCAAATGGTTTTCCAATTCCATTCATAGTCGTTCCAGGTCTAGTTTTTTGTCCAGTCAATGAAATTTCTTTGAATTATACGCCAGGACTTGTCCTGCTATGTTTTTTTGCTTCGCCGTCTGACACTCTTTTTTCGTTTTACATTTGTTCACACCTCAAAGCTGTAAAGTCAAATTTTCTGAATTACTTCGTCCTCTCACTAACTGCGTTGCACGCGTGACGTCATTTCTCACTCTCCGTAGCAAAAATTTTTTACCTTTTTAGATTTCGATGAGTGACTTACCTCACTCAATAAAATGACTTTTGCACCTTAAAAATTTAAGTTTCATTTCAATTAGTTTAAGGTCACAGGAACTCATATGTGTATTGAAGGTCCCTAATGAAAAAGCTTCTGCGCAATGAATTTTTGCAAGCTTTACTAATTTACCGTTTAATTTTTTACATAGCTTTTTGAGCGGCGTCGATAACTTTTTCAACTTATGTCTGTATCTGTTTCTATCTCTATCTTACGGCACACAAGTCTATTCTTTCGCAGCTATTCCGGCAATCTGCCGTCTATGTTTGAACTTGAGAAGTAGTGTGTCGAACAAGTTACTTTTTCCGCTCAAAGTTGAGGTGAATATCGTGCAAAGTATATTTGCTTAATTTTAGAGTAATATTCAAGTAAAAGTAAATTTTCCTGAGACTGATTTATGCGTACAAAATTGATTTCAATTTTTGGTGTTTAGGAGGTGTATAACTTTATTTCTGAAACTAGTGGTGTGATAAATATTCCCTCATTTTTGAGGAAGTTTCAACGAAGAATGGAGACAGGCACACATTGGCGTTCAACCAAACAAAGTTTTCATCACAAAACCTGAATCTCTAAAACTTTTTGCTTCAAGGAGCGCTGGAAGTTGATTTTAGCGTTCATATTTAATAACAGATATTTTGCAATATAGATATCAAGGACCAGGTAGGAGCGTAATTTGGTATATTCAAATTTGTAGCAAAAATGGTTCCCTCTATTAGCTCTAAGAACTTCGCCAAAAAAGAACTCTTTCGTCCAAAAAGAGCTCCATGTATCAAAAACTTAGTAAGCTCTTGAGTTTTTTTCACTCGAAGCTGAATTTCCTTTGATGATTTGTTGAATTGTTTTTTAAAGGCTGTTTCCAAATGCCTGATTGCTTTTACTGGGTTGCATTGTTTCATCTTCTTAAAAAAGCGCTTAGGATTTTGGAGATCAAGTTTTGTCAGTTCAGGTCTAGGACTACTAAAATCTTAGCAATTTTTAAACCTTAATTTTAATTTTGTCCTATTCGTTCGATTTGACTTATTGAGGTTTTTGACGGTGAAACGTTAAGTTTTGACTCGTCCCTAATTGTTACTTTTCCATGGTTCAATTTTCATTGTCCGTGGTTGTTTTCTGGCCACCATAAAAATTGATTTAGGAAAAAAAAACAAAATCTGCCACAGGTTAAAAAGATCCGATAGAACTGTGAATTGTCAGTTGAGGAAAAGTTGACATGTAAACGGGAACAATTTAATTGTGGCCTCCTTTGGTCTTATTGAAGCCTCTGAACTCGATCTGCAAAAATTGGTCAGCTATGCTTTTGGGCAGCTATTCACACAATACACAATTAGGTTCATTATCTGATATTTAGTTTAATGAGTTGTTATTTCCGCTTTTGATTAATTTTATTTGTTCATGCTCTTATGCAAGCTTTGTGCGATTTTTTTGTTAAAGTCAATTTATTTTAAGCTCTGGAGAGACAACACTTTAAATTTCAACGCTATGCTAATGTTTTGAGTACAGCTATTTGACTACATTCTACTTCTGGTCGCTCCTTTAAGTTGAGCTTGTCATATTTGACTACTTGGGAACCGCGTCAGATGATACTGTACGCGCTCAAATCATACAGATGGCTGTTTTAAATAAGTATATTTAGTGAACCAATTTGGAAGATATGGCTTATATTTCAGTTAACTTGAAATAAGAAATAGGATTCTGGTTTCTGAAATAAGTCGCCCTACTCAAGTATTGGTTAAATATTGAATTCGGCGAACAGTAGACGTTTACAGATGAGATATTTAGTGTTTAAAATTCAAGTGTAGCTGATGACCAATCAAAATAGGTACTAAAACATGCAGGTAAATTTATCTAAAAACGTTAAAAAACCTAAAATTTCGATTGTGATCCGGTAAACTACTTGCTTTTTCCTAAAATTTTATTGAACCTGAGAAATAGTGTGTCGAACAGATTACTTGCCACTCAAAGTTAAGGTGAATATTGTGCAAAGTACATTTGCGTTAGTTTTAGACTAACATTTAAGTATTTGTACATTTTCCTGAGATTTTTACCTAACAGAATGTGATTAAATATGCCTCGATAATTTCTGGCGGTGAACCAATCAAAGTTTCCATCACAAAACCTGAATCTCTAAAAACTTTTGCCTCAAGGAGCGCTTGAAGTGGATTTTAGCGTTCATTTTGAATAACAGATATTACAGTTTAGATATCAACGACCACATAAGAGCGTTATTTGGTATATGCAAATTTGTAGCAAAAATGGTTCCCCTCTATTAGATCTAAGAACTTCGTCCCAAAAGAACTCCATCATCACCCTCAAAATCTGAATATAGTTGATTTCCAGATTCGAAATTGACGAAATTTTGCTGTATCTACAAGTGAGTAAACTCTGAGTTTTTTTCACTTAAACTGAATTTCCCTTCTTGATTTGTTGAATTGGTTTTCGTCCATTCATGAGTTCTATTTTTAAGGGTTGCTTATTTCATCAGTTTCAATTTTACTTTTCTCCTGTTTTGGTTTCTTTCAAGTGAAAATCCAGACTGCTACTACACCGAAAATATTTCCTCTTGCTGCTTAATTACTGACATATCATTTTTACGCGCAGATGAGGCCCAATGAACATATATCATATATTCAGAAGCTCAAAATTCTTATGGCTTCAGTAATTCATTTACAAATTCGTTTTTGTTTTTTGATATTTTGTAGTCTAAAAACTTAGTCGCGCCAAAGACATGTCTATTTGACGACTGTATGTGCTAAAATTCGATCCATTCAGTTTTCTTGAGTGATTCTAAGTATTATTTGAGATTTTGTTATTTTTCATCTTATTTCAGTCATCTTTTACCTCAGGTCCAGCAGAGAAGTTTCGTCATTTTCTAAGGAAACACAATTTAGTCTTTACTACGTTTTATGATTTCAAAAAAAGTTTTTGGCTTTTAGATGAATAGTTTTGAATTTTTTGTACTTTTGTTTTTACAGTCTTATGGTCACCTATGGTCTTTATTGTCACGTATTTAGAAGCTCAAAGTTTTTTTGGCTTCAATACTTCATTTGCTTAAATTAGTTTTTCGAATTTTTTTTTTGTTTTTTTCTTTGTAATTTTAAGACTTAATTGCGTCAAAGACATGTCTATTTGACGACCGTAGGAGCTACAACTGATCTATTCAGTTTACTGAATTGATTCTAAGTGATATTCGAGATTTTGTTTTTTTTAATCTTATTTCAGTCACACTTTACCTCAGGTCCAGCAGAGAAGTTGCATCATTTTCTAAGGAAACACAATTTAGTCTTTACTACGTGTTATGATTTCAAAAAAAGTTTTTGGCTTTTAGATGAATAGTTTTGAATTTTTTGTACTTTTATCTTTACAGTCTTATGGTCACCTATGGTCTTTATTGTCATATATTCAGAAGCTCAAAGTTTTTTTGGCTTCAATACTTCATTTGCTTAAATTAGTTTTTCAAATTTTTTTTTGTAATTTTAAGACTTAATTGCGCCAAAGACATGTCTATTTGACGACCGTAGGAGCTAAAACTGATCTATTCAGTTTACTGAATTGATTCTAAGTGATATTCGAGATTTTGTTATTTTTTAATCTTATTTCAGTCATATTTTACCTCAGGTCCAGCAGAGAAGTTGCATCATTTTCTAAGGAAACACAATTTAGTCTTTACTACGTTTTATGATTTCAAAAAAAGTTTTTGGCTTTTAGATGAATATTTTTGAATTTTTTGTACTTTTATCTTTACAGTCTTATGGTCATCTATGGTCTTTATTGTCATATATTCAGAAGCTCAAAGTTTTTTTGGGTTCAATACTTCATTTGCTTAAATTAGTTTTTCGAATTTTTTTTCTTCGTAATTTTAAGACTTAATTGCGCCAAAGACATGTCTATTTGACGACCGTAGGAGCTACAACTGATCTATTCAGTTTACTGAATTGATTCTAAGTGATATTCGAGATTTTGTTTTTTTTAATCTTATTTCAGTCACACTTTACCTCAGGTCCAGCAGAGAAGTTGCATCATTTTCTAAGGAAACACAATTTAGTCTTTACTACGTGTTATGATTTCAAAAAAAGTTTTTGGCTTTTAGATGAATAGTTTTGAATTTTTTGTACTTTTATCTTTACAGTCTTATGGTCACCTATGGTCTTTATTGTCATATATTCAGAAGCTCAAAGTTTTTTTGGGTTCAATACTTCATTTGCTTAAATTAGTTTTTCGAATTTTTTTTCTTCGTAATTTTAAGACTTAATTGCGCCAAAGACATGTCTATTTGACGACCGTAGGAGCTAAAACTGATCTATTCAGTTTACTGAATTGATTCTAAGTGATATTTGAGATTTTGTTATTTTTTCATATTGTTTCAGTCATATTTTACCTCAGGTCCAGCTGAGAAGTTGCATCATTTTCTAAGGAAACACATTTTAGTCTTTATTACGTTCTATGATTTAAAAAAAATATTTTGGCTTTCAGATGAAGAGTTTTCAATTTGACAGAACTTTAAACTAACAAAAGTGCACGCTGATAAAACTTGGCAAAACAATTAAGGTGGTGTACAATTTTCAGATGTTTTTGCTGACATTTTCCGCGTTTTTGCTCTTTCTTCTGGAAAATGTTAGAATTGTTTTTCAAAGAATCAATGTTTTTTTTTAAAAAACAGACTAAAGATGCTGAATAATTTAATGCAAAAGTTTTGCTAACCGTTGGCTAAATTTTTCAAAACGCAAACTGAATTCATCAAAAAAAATTCTGTAGCATGTTTTGTTTTTATTAGCCAGAAGTGCGGACTTATAAACTGCTGATACGATCTTCTCAAACTCCCAAAAAGGTTAGTTTTTCTTTAAACTTCTATGAGAGCGTTTTGAAATTACATATATGCCGCTTTTCCAATGTAAACCGATAATTATCAGTAAATCATCAATTGTTTTTTTGGTACGTCAGTTTTTATGTTAAACTTTGAAAGTATTTTGCGAACGGTTACCTTATTTTAAAGAACGACAGAACTAACAGGGCTAGATTTCTCCATTTATCAGTTCAATTTTTATGGGCTGCTTATTTCTTCAGTTTCAATTTTACTTTTCGCCGGCTTGGGTTTCTTACAAATTAAAATGCGGACTGCTGCTGCATCGCAATTATTTCGTCTTGCTGCACAATTATCGACATGTTGTTTTTACGTGAAAATGAGGCCCATTGAACATTTATTATATATTTAGAAGCTCAAAATTCTTATGGCTTCAATATTTCATTTACGTAAAGTAGGTTTTCGAAATTCTTTATTGTTTTGATATTTCGTAGTCTAAAGACTTAGTCGCCCCAAAGACATGTCTATTTGACAACTGTAGGAGTTCAAATATGATCTAATCAGCTTACCTAAGTGATTCCAAGTAATATTTGAGATTTTGTTATTTTTTCATCTTATTTCAGTCATATTTTACCTCAGGTGCAGCTGAGAAGTTGCTTCATTTTCTAAGGGAACACAATTTAGTCTTTACTGCGTTTTATGATTTCAAAGACGTTTATGGCTTCCAGATGAAAAGTTTTCAATTCGATAGAACATAAAACTACCAAAAGTGCTCACTGATAAAACTTGGCAAATCAATTGAGGGGGTGTAGAAATTTCATATGTCTTTGTTGACATTTTCCGCGTTTTTGCTCCTTTTTCTGGAAATTGTTGAAAATGTAATCAAAAGCATTAATGGTTTTAAATTCAAACACAGACTAAAGTTGCTGAATAATTTAATGCAAAAATTTTGCTGACCGTTGGCTAAATTTTTCAAATTGCAAATTGACTTCATCAAAAAAGAACTTCTGTAAGTTATTTTGTTTACATTAGCCACAAGTGCGGACTAATAAACTGCTGATACAATCCTCTTAAACTCACAAAAATGTTAGTTTTTCTTTAAATTCCTATGAGAGCGTTTTGAAATTAAATATCTGCCGCTTTTCCAATGTAAACCGATAATTATCAGTAAATCACCAATTGTTTTTTTGGTACGTCAGTTTTTTTGCTAAACTTTGAAAGTATTTTGCGAAGGGTTACCTTATTCTAAAGAACGACGGAACTAATGAGGCGAGATTTCCCCATTTATCAGTTCAATTTTTATGGGCTGCTTTTTTCTTCACTTTCAATTTTACTTTTCGCCTGTTTGGGTTTCTTTCAAATTAAAATGCAGACTGCTACTGCATCTCAATTATTTCGTCTTGCTGCACAATTACCGACAGGTCGTTTTTACGTGAAAAAGAGGACCATTGATCATATATTATATATTTAGAAGTTCAAAATTCTTATGGCTTCAATACTTCATTTACGTAAAGTAGTTTTCGAAATTCTTTTTTGTTTTGATATTTCGTAGTCTAAAGATTTAGTTGCCCCAAACACATGTCTATTTGACAACTGTAGGAGCTCAAATATGATCTAATCAGTTTACGTAAGTGATTCCAAGTATTTTTTGAGATTTTGTTATTTTTTCATCATATTTCAGTCATATTTTACCTCAGGTCCAGCTGAGAACTTGCATCATTTTCTGAGGAAACACAATTTAGTCTTTATTACGTTCTATGATTTCAAAAACATATTTTTGCTTTCAGATGAAGAGTTTTCAATTTGACAGAACTTTAAACTAACGAAAGTGCTCAATGATAAAACTTGGCAAAACAATTAAAGGGGTGTAGAAATTTCAGATGTCTTGTTGACATTTTCCGCGTTTTTGCTCCTTTTTCTGGAAATTGTTGAAAATGTAATCAAAAGAACTAATGGTTTTAAATTCAAAGACAGTCTAAAGTTGCTGAATAATTTAATGCAAAAATTTTGCTGACCGTTGGCTAAATTTTTCAAATTGCAAATTGACTTCATCAAAAAAGAACTTCTGTAGGTTATTTTGTTTACATTAGCCACAAGTGCGGACTAATAAACTGCTGATACAATCCTCTTAAACTCACAAAAATGTTAGTTTTTCTTTAAATTCCTATGAGAGCGTTTTGAAATTAAAAATCTGCCGCTTTTCCAATGTAAACCGACAATTATCAGTAAATCACCAATTATTTTTTTGGTACGTCAGTTTTCTTTGCTAAACTTTGAAAGTATTTTGCGAGCGGTTACCTTATTCTAAAGAACGACAGAACTAATGAGGCTAGATTTCTCCATTTATCAGTTCAATTTTTATGGGCTGCTTATTTCTTCAGTTTCAATTTTACTTTTCACCTGTTTGGGTTTCTTTCAACTTAAAATGCGGACTGCTACTGCACCGCAATTATTTCGTCTTGCTGCACAATTATCGACATGTCGTTTTTACGTGAAAATGAGGCCCATTAAACATATATTATATATTTAGAAGCTCAAAATTCCAATGGTTTCAATACTTCATTTACGTAAAGAAGTTTTCGAAATTCTTTTTTGTTTTGATATTTCGTAGTCTAAAGACTTAGTTGCCCCAAACACATGTCTATTTGACAACTGTAGGAGCTAAAATATGATCTAATCAGTTTACTTGAGTGATTCCAAGTAATATTTGAGACTTTGTTATTTTTTCATCTTATTTCAGTCATATTTTACCTCAGGTCCAGCAGAGAAGTTGCATCATTTTCTAAGGAAACACAATTTAGTCTTTATTACGCTCTAGTATTTCAAAAAAAGTTTTTGGCTTTCAGATGAAGAGTTTTCAATTCAGCAGAACTTTAAACTAACAAAAGTGCTCACTGATAAAACTTGGCAAAACAATTAAGGGGTGTAGAAATTTCAGATGTTTTGTTTACATTTTCTGCGTTTTTTTCTCTTTTTCTGGAAAAAGTTAAAATTGTAATAAAAAATTAATGGTTTTAAATTGAAAGGCAGACTAAAGTTGCTGATTAATTTAATGCAAAAATTTTGCTAACCGTTGGCTTAATTTTTCAAAATGCAAACTGATTTCATCAAAATAGAACATTTGTAGATTACTTTGTTTATATTGGCCAGAAGTGCGGACTTAAAAACTGCTGTCTTTGTTGACATTTTCCGCGTTTTTGCTTTTTTGTCTGGAAAATGATAAAATTGTAATCAAAAGAATTATTGGTTTTAAATTCAAAGACAGACTAAAGTTGCTGATTAATTTAATGCAAAAAATTTGCTGACCGTTGGCTAAATTTTTCAAAATTCAAACTGATTTCATCAAAACAGAATTTCTGTAGCATATTTTGTTTATATTAGCCAGAAGTGCGGACTTAAAAACTGCTGATACAATCTTCTCAAACTCCCGAAAAGGTGAGTTTTTCTTTAACTTGCTATTAGAGCATTTCGAAATTAAATCTTCCGCTTTTCCAATGTAATCCGATATTTTCAGAAAATCATCAATTGTTTTTTTGGCACATCAGTTCTTTTGTCAAAATTTGAAAGTATTTTCCGAACGGTTACCTTATTATAAAGAACGAGAGAACTAATAAGGCTGGATTTTGTCTATTCGTGAGTTCGATTTTTATGGATTGCTTATTTCAGTTTCATTTTTACTTTTCTCCTGTATTGGTTTCTTTCAAGTTAAAAAGCGACTGCTACTGCACTGCAACTTTTTCGTCTTGCTGCACAAATACCGACATATTGTTTTCGCGTGCAAATGAGGCCCAATCAACATATACCATATATTCAGAAGCTCAAAATTCTTAGGGCTTCAATACTTCATTTACGTAAAGTAGTTTTTCGCAGTTCCTTTTTCTCTTTTGTTATTTTGTAGTCTAAGGACAAAGTCGCGCCAAAGAAATGTCTATTTGACGACTGTAGGAGCTAAAAGTTGATCTAATCAGTTTACTTAAGTGATCCTTTTTTCATCTTGTTTCTGTCATTTTTTACCTCAGGTCCAGCAGAGATGTTGCATCATTTTCTTAGGAAACACAATTTAGTCTTTACTACGTTATATGATTTCACAAATAGTTTTTGGCTTTGAGATGACGGGTTTTCAATTTTTTCGTACTTTTGTCGTTATAGCATTATTGTCACCTATGGTCTTTATTGTGATATGTTCAGAAGCTCAAAAATTTTATGGCTTCATTACTTCATTTGCGTAAATTATTTTTTCGAATACTTCTTCTGTTTTTTTGCTATTTGGTAGTCTTAATACTTAATCGCGCCAAAAACAAGTCTATTTGACAACCGTAGGAGCTAAAAGTTGGTCTAATTTTTATAGTGGTTCTAAGTGATATTTGAGATTTTGTTATTTTTTCTTCTTATTCCAGTCATTTTTTACCTCAGGTCCAGCAGAGATGTTGCATCATTTTCTAAAGAAACACAATTTAGTCTTTACTACATTTTACGATTTCAAACATAATTTTTGGCTTTGAGATGAAGAGTTTTCATTTTTTTTGTGCTTTTGTCTTTTTAGTCTCTTGGTCACCTATGGTCTTTTTTGTCATATATTCAAAAGCTCAAAGTTTTTATGGCTTCAATACTTCAATGGCGTAAATTAGTTTTCGAATTTTTTTTGATATTTCGTAGTCTAAGGGCTTAGTCGCGCCAAAGTTATGTCTATTTGACAACTGTATGAGCAACAATTTGATCTAATCAGTTTATTTAATTGATTCTAAGTGATATTTGAGGTTTTGTTATTTTTCATCTTATTTCAGTCATGTTTTACCTCAGGTCCAGCAGAGAAGTTGTATCATTTTCTAAGGAAACACAATTTAGTTTTTACTACGTTTTAAGTTTTTTAAGTCTTTCAGATGAAGAGTTTTCAATTCGACAGAACATTAAACTAACACAAGTGCTCACTGATGAAACTTGGCAAAACAATTAAGGGGGTGTAGAAATTTCAGATGCCTTCTTGACATTTTCCGCGTTTTTGCTCCTTTTTCTGGAAATTGTTGAAATTGTAATCAAAAGCATTAATGGTTTTAAATTCAAACACAGACTAAAGTTGCTGTATAATTTAATGCAAAAATTTTGCTAACCGTTGGCTAAATTTTTCAAATTGCAAACTGATTTCATCAAAAAAGAACTTCTGTAGCATATTTTGTTTATATTAGTCTTTATGTCTATTTGACGACTGTATGAGCAACAAGTTGATCTAATCAGTTTATTTAATTGATTCTAAGTGATATTTGAGGTTTTGTTATTTTTCATTTTATTTCAGTCATGTTTTACCTCAGGTCCAGCAGAGAAGTTGTATCATTTTCTAAGGAAACACAATTTAGTTTTTACTACGTTTTAAGGTTTTTAAAAAAATTGGTCTTTCAGATGAAGAGTTTTCAGTTCGACAGAACATTAAACTAACACAAGTGCTCACTGATAAAACTTGGCAAAACAATTAAGGGGGTGTAGAAATTTCAGATGTCTTCTTGACATTTTCCGCGTTTCTGCTCCTTTTTCTGGAAATTGTTAAAACTGTAATCAAAAGAAATAATGGTTTTGATTTCAAAGACAGACTAAAGTTGCTGAATAATTTAATTTTTCAAAATGCAAACTGATTTTATCAAAACAGAACATCTGTAGCATACTTTGTTTATATTGGCCAGAAGTGCGGACTTAAAAACTGCTGATACAATCTTCTCAAACTGCCGAAAAGGTGAGTTTTTCTTTAACTTGCTATTAGAGCGTTTCGAAATTAAATCTTCCGCTTTTCCAATGTAATCCAATAATTATCAGAAAATCATCAATTGTTTTTTTGTACAGCAGTTTTTTTGTTAAACTTTGAAATTTTTTTGAGAACGGTAACTTTATTCTAAAGAACGACAGAACTTATAAGGCTAGATTTTGTCCGTTCGTGAGTTCGATTTTTATGGGTTGCTTATTTCATCATTTCAAATTTACTTTTCTCCTGTTTTGGTTTCTTTCAAGTTAAAATCCAGACTGCTTCTACACTGAAAAAATTTCCTCTTGCTGCTCAATTACTGACATATCGTTTTTAAGCGCAGATGAGGCCCAATGAACAAATATCATATATGCAGAAGCATAAAATTCTGAAAATGGTTTCAAAACTTCATTTACGTAAAGTAGTTTTTCGAAATTCTTTTTTGTTTTTTGATTTTTTGTAGTCTAAGGACTTAGTCGCGCCAAAGACATGTCTATTTGACAACTTTAGGAGCTAAAAGTTGATCTAATTATTTTACTTAAGTGATTCTAAGTGATATTTGAGGTTTTGTTGTTTTTCATCATATTTCAGTCATTTTTGAACTCAGGTCCAGCAGAGAAGTTGTTTCACTTTCTAAGGGAACACAATTTAGTCTTCACTACGTTTTATGATTTCAAAAATAGTTTTTGGCTTTGAGATGAAGAGTTTTCAATTTTTTTGTACTTATGTCTTTATAGTCTTATGGTCACCTATGGTCTTTTTTGTCATATATTCAGAAGCTCAAAGTTTTTAGTGCCTCTATACTTCATTTGCGAAAACTAATTTTTCGATTTTATTTGATATTTTGTAGTCTAAAGACTTAGTCGCGCCGACGACATGTCTATTTGACGACTGTAGGAGCTAAAAGTTGATCTAATCAGTTAACTTAAGGGATTCTAAGTGATATTTGCGATTTTGTTAATTTTCCGTCTTATTTCACTCATATTTTACCTCAAGTCCAGCAGGGAAAATGCATCATTTTCGAAGGAAACACAATTTAGTCTTTACTACGTTTTATAATTTCAAAAAAAAGTTTTTGGCTTTCAGATGAAGAGTTTCCTATTCGGCAAAAGTGCTCACTAATTAACAAAAGTGCTCACTGATAGAACTTGACAAAACAATTAAGGGGGTGTAGAAATTTCAGATGTCTTTGTTGACATTTTCCGCGTTTTTGCTTTTTGTCTGGAAAATGATAAAATTGTAATCAAAAGAATTATTGGTTTTAAATTCAAAGACAGACTAAAGTTGCTGATTAATTTAATGCAAAAATTTTGCTAACCGTTGGCTAAATTTTTCAAAATTCAAACTGATTTCATCAAAACAGAATTTCTGTAGCATATTTTATTTATATTAGCCAGAAGTGCTGACTTAAGAACTGCTGATACAATCTTCTTAAACTCCTAATAAGGTGAGTTTTTCTTTAACTTGCTATGATAGCGTTTTGAAACTAAATATCTTCCGCTTTTCCAATGTAATCCGATAATTATCAGAAAATTATCAGTTGTTTTTTTGGTACATCAGTCAAACTTTGAAAGTACTTTTTGAAAGGTTACCTTTTTCTAAAGAACGAGAGAACTAATGAGGCTAAATTTTGTCCATTCATGAGTTCGATTTTTATGGATTGCTTATTTCTTCAGTTTCAATTTTACTCTTCTCCTGCTTTGGTTTCTATCAAGTTAAAATGCGGACTGCTCCTGCACTGCAACTTTTTCGTCTTGCTGCACAATTACCAACATATCGTTTTTACGTGTAAATGAGGCCCAATGAACATTTATCAGATATTCAGAAGCTCAAAATTTTTATGGCTTCAATAATTCATTTACTTAAAGTAGTTCTTTGAAGTCCGTTTTTGTTTTTTGATTTCTTGTAGTCTAAAGACTTAGTCAAGCCAAATACATGTCTATTTGACGACTGTAGGAGCTAAAAGATGATTTATTTATTTTTCTTAAGTGATTCTAAGTGATATTTGAGATTTTGTTATTTTTTCATCTTATTCCAGTCATTTTTTACCTCAGGTCCAGCAGAGAAGTTGCTTCATTTTCTAAGGGAACACAATTTAGTCTTTACTACGTTTTAGGTTTTTAAAAAGATTTTTGGCTTTCATATGAAAAGTTATCAATTCGACAGAAAAATATGCTAACAAAAGTGCTCAATGATAAAGTTTGGCAAAAATATTTAGTGGGTGTAGAAATTTCAGATGTCTTTGTTGACATTTTCCGCGTTTTTGCTCTTTTTTTCTGGAAAATGTTCAAACTGTAATCAAAAGAAATAAAGGTTTTGATTTCAAGGACAGACTAAAGTTGCTGAATAATTTGATATAAAAATTTTGCTAACCGTTGGCTAAATTTTTCAAAATGCAAACTGATTTCATCAAAACAGAACTTCTGTAGCTTACTTTATTTATATTGGCCAGAAGTGCGGACTTAAAAACTGCTGTCTTTGTTGACATTTTCCGCGTTTTTGCTTTTTTGTCTGGAAAATGATAAAATTGTAATCAAAAGAATTATCGGTTTTAAATTCAAAGACAGTCTAAAGTTGCTGATTAATTTAATGCAAAAATTTTGCTAACTGTTGGCTTAATTTTTCAAAATGCAAACTGATTTCATCAAAACAGAACATCTGTAGCTTACTTTGTTTATATTGGCCAGAAGTGCGGGCTTAAAAACTGCTGTCTTTGTTGACATTTTCCGAGTTTTTGCTTTTTTGTCTGGAAAATGATAAAATTGTCATCAAAAGAATTATTGGTTTTAAATTCAAAGACAGACTAAAGTTGCTGATTAATTTAATGCAAAAATCTTGCTAACCGTTGGCTAATTTTTTTCAAAATTCAAACTGATTTCATCAAAACAGAATTTCTGTAGCATATTTTATTTATATTAGCCAGAAGTGCTGACTTAAAAACTGCTGATAAAATCTTCTTAAACTCCCAAAAAGGTGAGTTTTTCTTTAACTTGCTATGATAGAGTTTTGAAACTAAATATCTTCCGCTTTTCCAATGTAATCCAATAATTATCAGAAAATTATCAATTGGTTTTTTGGTACACCAGTTTTTTTTGTCAAATTTTGAAAGTACTTTTCGAAAGGTTACCTTTTTCTGAAGAACGAGAGAACTAATAAGGCTAGATTTTGTCCATTCGTTCGATTTTTATGGATTGCTTATTTCTTCAGTTTCAATTTTACTTTTCTTCTGCTTTGGTTTCTTTCAAGTTAGAATGCGGACTGCTCCTGCACTGCAACTTTTTTGTCTTGCTGCACAATTACCAACATATCGTTTTTAAGTGCAAATGAGGCCCAATGAACATATATCATATATTCAGAAGCTCAAAATTTGTATGGCTTCAATACTTCATTTACTTAAATTAGTTTTTTGAAGTCCATTTTTGTTTTTTGATTTCTTGTAGTCTAAAGACTTAGTCAAGCCAAATACATGTCTATTTGACGACTGTAGGAGCTAAAAATTGATCTATTCTTTTTTCTTAAGTGATTCTAAGTGATATTTGAGATTTTGTTATTTTTTTCATCTTACTCCAGTCATTTTTTACCTCAGGTCCAGCAGAGAAGTTGCTTCATTTTCTAAGGGAACACAATTTAGACAATGAACAAATACCAAATATTCAGAAGCTCAAAATTTTTATGGCTTCAATACTTCATTTACGTAAAGTAGTTTTTCGAAGTTCCTTTTTGTTTTTTGATTTTTTGTAGTCTAAGGACATAATCGCGCCAAAGAAATGTCTATTTGACAACTGTAGGAGCAAAAAGTTGATCTAATCAGTTTGCTTAAGTGATTCTAAGTGATATTTGAGATTTTGTTATTTTCATCTTATTTCAGTCATATTTTACCTCAAGTCCAGCAGAGATGTTGCATCATTTTCTAAGGAAACACAATTAGGTCTTTACTACGTTTTATGATTTCAAAAAAATTTTTGGCTTTGAGATGAAGAGTTTTCAATTTTTTGTACTTTTGTTTTTATAGTCTTATGGTCACCTATGATCTTTATTTTCATATATTCAGACGCTCAAAGTTTTTAAGGCTTCGATACTTTGCGAAAATTAATTTTTTTTTCGATTTTTTTTATGTTTTGTAGTCTAAAAACTTAGTCGCCTCGAAGACATGTCTATTTAACGACTGTAGGAGCTAAAAGTTGATCTAATTAGGTAATTAAGTAATTTTAAGTGATATTTGCGATTTTGTTATTTTTCCATCTTATTTCAGTCATATTTTACCTCAGGTCCAGCAGAGAAGTTGCATCATTTTCTAAGGAAACACAATTTAGTCTTTACTACGTTTTATGATTTTCAAAAAGTTTTTAAGTTTTAGATGAAAAGTTTTCTATTCGACAGAACATTAAACTAACAAAAGAGCTCACTGATAAAACTTGGCAAAACAATTAAGGGGGTGTAGAAATTTCAGATGTCTTTTTTGACATTTTCCGCGTTTTTGCTCCTTTTTCTGGAAAATGTTAAAATTGTAATCAAAAAGATAATGGCTTTGATTTAAAAGACATACGAAAGATGCTGAATAATTTAATGCAAAAATTTTTCTAACCGTTGGCTAAATTTTTCAAAAATTCAAACTGATTTCATCAAAACAGAACATCTGTAGCATACTTTGTTTATATTGGCAAGAAGTGCGGACTTAAAAGTTGCTGATACAATCTTCTCAAACTCCCGAAAAGGTAATTTTTTCTATAACTTGCGATGAGAGCGTTTCGAAATTAAATCATCCGCTTTTCCAATATAATCCAATAATTATCAGAAAATCATCAATTGTTTTTTCTTGTACATCAGCTTTTTTTGTCAAACTTTGAAAGTATTTTTGAGAACGATAACCTTATTCTAAAGAACGACAGAACGTAAAAAGCTACATTTTGTCCAGTCGTGGGTTCGATTTTTATGGGTTGCTTATCTCGTCACTTTCATTTTTGATTTTTTGTCTTCTTTCAAGTTAAAATGCGGACTGGTACTGCACCGCAATTATTTCGTTTTGGTGCACAATTACCGACATATCGTTTTCACCTGCAAATGAGGCCCAATGAACATATATCATATATTCAGAAGCTCAAAATTCTTATGGTTTCAAAACTTCTTTTACGTAAAGTAGTTTTTCGAAGTTCTTTTTGTTTTTTATTTTAGACTTTACTACTTCATTTACGTAGTCTAAAGACTTAGTCGCGCCAAAGACATGTCTATTTGACGACTGTATGAGCTAAGAGTTGATCTAATTAGTTAATTAAGTGATTTTAAGTGATATTTGCGATTTTGTTAATTTTCCATCTTATTTCAGTTATATTTTACCTCAGGTCCAGCAGAGAAGTTGCATCATTTTCTAAGGAAACACAATTTTGTCTTTACTACGTTTTATGATTTCAAAAAAAGATTTTGGCTTTCAGATGAATAATTTTCAATTCGACAGAGCTTTAAACTAACAAAAGTGCTCACTGATAAAACTTGGCAGGACAATTAAGGAGGTGTAGAAATTTCAGATGTCTTTGTTGACATTTTCCGCGTTTTTGCTCTTTTGTCTGGAATGTGTTAAAATTGTAATCAAAAGAATTAATGGTTTTAAATTCAAATACAGACTAAAGTTGCTGAATAATTTAATGCAAAAATTTTTCTAACCGTTGGCTAAATTTTTCAAAAATTCAAACTGATTTCATCAAAACAGAATTTCTGTAGCATATTTTGATTATATTAGACAGAAGTGCGGACTTATAAACTGCTGATACAATCTTCTTAAACTCTAAAAAGGTCAGCTTTTCTTTAACTTGCTTTGAGAGCGTTTTGAAACTAAATATTTTCCGCTTTTCCAATGTAATCCGATAATTATCAGAAAATTATCAATTGTTTTTTTGGTACAACAGTTTTTTTGTCAAACTTTGAAAGTATTTTTTGAAAGGTTACCTTTTTTCTAAAGAACGAGAGAACTAATAAGGCTAGATTTTGTCAATTTCTCCTGCTTTGGTTTCATTCAAGTTAAAATGCGGACTGCTACTGCATTGCAATTTTTTCGTCTCGCTGCACAATTAGCGACATATCGTTTTAACGTGCAAATGAGACCCAATGAACATGTATCATATATTCAGAAGCTCAAAATTCTTATGGCTTCAATAATTCTTTTACGTAAAGTAGTTTTTTGAAGTTCGTTTTTGTTTTTTGGTAATTTGTAGTCTAAAGTTCTAGTCGCGCCAAATACACGTCTATTTCACGACTGTATGAGCTAAAAGTTGATCTAATCAGTTTACTTAAGTGATTCTAAGTGCTATTTGAGATTTTGTTTTTCTTCCATCTTATTTCAGTCATATTTTACTTCAGGTCCAGCAGAGATGTTGCATCATTTTCTAAGGAAACACAATTTATTCTTTACTACGTTTTATGATTTCAAAAATGGTTTTTGGCTTTGAGATGAAGAGTTTTCAATTTTTCTGTACTTTTGTTTTTATAGTCTTATGGTCACCTAAGGTCTTTATTGTCATATATTTAGAAGCTCAAAGTTTTTATGGTTTCATTACTTCATTTAGGTAAATTAGTTTTTCGATTTTTTTTTGATATTTTGTAGCCTTGATCGTGCCGAAGACAAGTCCATTTGACAACTGTAGGAGCTAAAATTGATCTA
Source organism: Convolutriloba macropyga (assembly GCF_964194025.1). Taxonomy (NCBI): domain Eukaryota; kingdom Metazoa; phylum Xenacoelomorpha; order Acoela; family Convolutidae; genus Convolutriloba; species Convolutriloba macropyga. Next base: position 53,748,619 of record NC_134475.1, on the reverse strand, counting down.
TTTGTTTTTCTTAAGTGATTGTAAGTGATATCTGAGATTTTGTAGTTTTTTCATCTTATTCCAGTCATTTTTTACCTCAGGTCCAGCAGAGAAGATGCATTACTTTCTAAGGAAACACAATTTAGTCTTTACTACGTTTTATGATTCAAAAAAAGTTTTTGGTTTTCAGATGAAGAGTTTTCAATTCGACAGAACATTAAACGAACAAAAGTGCTTACTGATAAAACTTGGCAAGACAATTAAGAGGGTGTAGAAATTTCAGTTGTCTTTGTTGACACTTTCCGCGTTTTTGCTGTTTTTTTCTGGAAAATGTTCAAATTGTAATCAAAAGAAAAAAAGGTTTTGATTTCAAGGACAGACTAAAGTTGCTGAATAATTCAATATAAAAATTTTGCTAACCGTTGGCTCAATTTTTCAAATTGCTTAGTAATTTCATCAAAAAAGAACTTCTGTAGCATATTTTGCTTATATTAGCCAGAACTGCGGACTTAAAGCTACTGAAACAATCTTCTTAAACTCCCAAAAGGGTTAGTTTTTATTTAACTATGAGAGTGTTTTGAACTTCAATATCTGCCACTTTTCCAATGTAAACGATAATTATCAGAAAAATGTCAATTGTTTTCGGTACATCAGTTTTTTTGTTAATTTTGAAAGTATTTTGCGAACAGTTACCTTATTCCAAAGAACGGCGGAACTAAAAGGCTGGATTTTGTCCATTTGTGAGTTCGCTTTTCATGCGTTGCTTATTTCTTCAGTTTCAATTTTACTTTTCTCCTGTTTTGGTTTCTTTCATGTTAAAATCCGGACTGCGACTGCATCGAAAATTTTTCAAATTTCTGCTCAATTACCGACATATCCTTTTTGCGGGCGAATGAGGCCCAATGAACGTATATCACATATTCAGAAGCTCAAAGTTCTTATGGCTTGAAAACTGCATTTATGTAAATTAATTTTTCGAATTTTTTTTTTGATGTTTTGTACTCAAAACTTTGTCCTGCCAAAAACAAGTCTATTTGACAACCGTAGGAGATAAAAGTGGATCTATTCATTTTTCTTAAGTGATTCTAAGTGATATTTGGGATTTTGTTTTTTTTTCATCTTATTCCAGTCATATTTTACCTCAGGTCCAGCAGAGAAGTTGCATCATTTTCTAAGGAAACACAATTTAGTCTTTACTACGTTATATGATTTCACAAATAGTTTTTGGCTTTGAGATGAAGGGTTTTCAATTTTTTTGTACCTTTGTCGTTATAGTCTTTTGTCACCTATGGTCTTTATTGTCATATTTACGTTAATGGCAGAGCCCTTATCGACAAAAGAGCCCTGAAAAAAGGCGTAATTGATTGCATCTAGGGTTTTTTGTGAATAGGTTTGGGTTTTAACGGCTTCGACACCGCTTTTTCCTAAAAAAAAGATTGAATTGAATTTTTACTTATGCATACTTTTGACTTTATTTTTTGGTCGTATGATATATTATAGATAAAGACACGTCTCGAGCTTCCTTTGGAGATGCGATTGAACCTATTTATTGGTTTAGTTTTATAGCTAATTGTTTTCAAGGCTTTGAATTTATTCATTTTTTGATGCTTTTGAGCTTCCCTTGAGTCTTCTTTTTGCTATTTCTGATAGCCTGTAGCTCAGATTCATTAGCAAAAGGTCGCATCTTTTCAAAAAATGTTTTTCAATATAGTTTTCTCACACTTAGAATAATGGTTTGCTGGCTTTGATTCTACAAGTTTTGATAAGAAATTTTTGTTACCCAGGATTTTTTATTTCAGTTTCTGGTGCCTTGACACATTAGCAAAACTAAATACAGGTCCCTTTGGCGTTGATTACAGGCCCGATCATTTGCTATATTTACTATAAATATTTGCTAGAACGAAGCTATAAGCTGAGCGGAGCTATATTGCGGTGCTCTTGGTTTATTATAATTCAAAGAATTTGAATTGTATTGGGGCGCTGTCTTTTTTATAGAGCTGTTCACAAAATTTCTTGAATTCTGAAGTCAAATTGGAGTAGTGATTTTGGTAATGCCGAAACAGGAAATGAAGCAGAACAGCAAATGGTTTTGCGGCGTGAAATTTTTCGATCTCATTTTAAAGTAGAGTGAGAAAACGGTGTTTGAACAAAAACTCGTTTTCTCGCTGACGGTTTTTTGCTCACATGCGGCAATTTCACTTTGTTTTTTACTGTTTTTTTCAATTTTTTGAATTGGATTTTTTCTAAATGGTTCTGATAATCCATTCATAGTCCGTTCTAAGTCCAGTTTTATGTTTAGTCAATGAAAATTCTTTGAATTGTACGTCAAGACTTTTCCTGCTATGTTTTTTTGTTTCGTCGTCTGACGCTCTTCGTTTTACATTTTTTCACAAAGCAAAGCTGAAAACGTTAAATTTTTTGAATGACTTCTTCCTCTTACTAACGGAATTTGCGCGCGTGACGTCATTTGTCACTCTCTTTAGCAAAAGTTTTTTGCGTGATTAGATTTTAATCACATGTGACTTACCTCACTCAATAAAATGACTTTTGCACTTTGAAACTTAATTTTATTTTGAATTTGTCTAAGGTCAGCTCATATGTGCAGTAAAAGTCTCTAATAGGAGGCTTCTGCGGGATGAATTTTAACAAGCTTTATTAATTTATCGCTGAATGTTTGTTACCTAGCTTTTTGAGCGGCGTCGATTTTTTTCTCAATTTAGATCTGTTTCTGTCTCTATTATACGGCACGAGCGTGTAGTCTTTTACACGTATTCCGACAATCTGCTGACTATGTTATGTAAATTTGATTCAATTATTAGCTTAGGATTTTAATGGCTTGGACACTGATATTTGGATTACTGAAGTTTTATTGAATTTTTCATTGTTTTCATCATTTGATCTTTTATTTGTCATAAGACATAGTCTACATTTTGAGAGGTCCAATGGCTTCTTCTGGATCTATAATTGAAACTGTTTAAATATTTGAGTTCATGGCTTATGGTTTTCTGCACTTTAAAATTTTTTGCTTTTTCGTATATAAACGTACTTTTTTTTAACTTTTCCCTTTTTGTTCTTTTTGTCTACTTGTTACTTAATCTGCTTAGGGACTTGTCATATGTCCTGTTTAGTGAATTCAAAATTAGTTTGTTCTATTTAGTTTTAATGTGATGCTTATATAACAATATTGAGTGCTTTCAAATAGTATACCTTGAGTTTTTGGTCGTAATTAATGTTTGGTTATGTTATTTGATTTTTATTTTTCTTCTCTCACAGTCTTGTTATTGACATATTTCAATGGCTCTCTAACACGGCATTTTTTAATTCGCTAAATGGTTTGAGTTTAAAGCATTTTTTCATACACCTTTTTTTAAATAAATGTAAAATTTTGAAAGTTTTCTATGTCTTCCTCTTTTGGGAGACCAATAAATCAAAAATATGGATGAACGGGGTCGGAACATTATGTGCGAACGCACATTACCGCACCTACTTTTTTGTTTCTGTTCTCCTTGATTGAATATCAAAACCAAGAAACACACAGTACTCAAGTTAACCGTAAATAGGAGACTTTTGAAATAGGCATAGTGTTCTCCCGTTTTGATTACTTTCCAATTTCATATATATTTACATAACTTATATTTGAAGCAATGTTGATTTAATTTAAAAGAAAAATTTAAATCCTTTATTAGGGGCTATATTTTTGTTGGGGCTATGATAGGAAAAACTGAAAGTTTGAATTGATTACCCCAGCTTAATCTCACCAGATTAGGTCGAGGAATAAAAATCGTTGATAAAAATTTGAGTCAGAGTAACGAAAGTGAAATGACTGGGCTGTGTTAATTGTTTATGTCTCAAGTCCTTCCGGCCTGGTTTTTATGTCAGCAATCAATTTATTTTTACTATTTCATTGAGCCTTGTTAATATAATTAGTCATCAACGCGGTGGCGAGTCAATTAGCTGGCACCTTTTTACCCATAACTATCATGATCATCTCTGTTTGGTGGGCTATGTGTAACCAATACTTCACTGGTCCTCCTTGGTTCAAATACTTTCACCTAGTTTGAATTCGAGCAGTTATATCCACATTCATTTAATTTGACATACCTCAATGCCGCGTGCCAATTAATATGAATCCATCTCTACAGAACTCATTTAGTGAAATCTCCTCAAAACGTATTTTAATATTGGCTTCCTCGTTTCTATTCTCTTAATTTATTTCTGATAATATATCTCGGCAGATAGTCCTGTCTTCTGATGTATGCGACGGCTAATGCCCCTACCCGGACCTCACGCCAAGTCAATTTCAGTTCTGGGCAAGCCTAATTACAAGTCTCATTTCATTACTGATTCAGAGCTATGATCGTGTCACTTTTTGCGCTTGGCAGTCTAATTCCAAGTCAAGTCTGGGCTGAGACTTGGCTAGTCTAAATCCAAGCTTGATATAAGACTTGGCAAATCTAAAACCAAGTCAGATTTAATACTTGATAATTTTAAATCCAAGTCAGGGCAAGTCTAAAATAGGCCGAAAAACGCTAAAATTGAACAAGAAATAGTCAAAATTAGGTCCGGAAAACGCCAAAATTAGACCTAAAATAGTCCAATATAGGTTCGAAAAACGCCTAAATTTGCCGGGAAAAAAATCGCAAATATTTCCGGCAATTGTCAAAACTAGCCGGGAAATCGTTCAAAAATATCCGGAAATAGTCAAAAAATAGATCCGAAAATTGTCACAGATAGCCGGCAAAAGAGCAAAAATAGGCGGGAAATTGTCCAAAAAAGCCGAATAACTCCTTATACCCTGTGTACCCAATATGCAATTAGAGAACCGCTGCCCCATTAATACTGCCCCCAAGGGAACATCTGGGGTGAAATTAAAACTAACAGGGGGTAGACTTAATTACAAGATCTGAAACATGCTTCAAATAAGTCCATTTTTGTGAAACTCGGGCTGAAAACAAATGAAGCGGCTGGAAAACGGCGGCTGAAAACAGGCCATAGCTCCCTGAAACTACCCAATACATGAAGTAATGACCAAGTGAGCCACAACTGACAGACATGTATTTAGACTTATGCATTTACGGGAAACAAAATAAGACTTGGATTTAGGTCTGCCTAGTACTCATTTTGTCTCTGAGTTGGGTCAGCGAGAATGCTGTGCATTGCTAGAACAAATTTGGGTTTTCAATCTGACAGCAGTTAGAAAAGAAAAGTAGAAAAAGATGCATAATTATAATGGGCAAAAATCAAAGATCAGCATCTGCTTGCTTTTATAACGATTGTTTCCTATGCACTGAAATCAAAATTTTTCACTGAAATAAAAATTGATGAAACAATAATAGACAAAATTGCATAGACATACAACTAGTCCGTGCTTGAGAACATTAATTCCACGATCTTCTTCAAAGTGTATCGATGATCTTCTTTAGTCTTCTTTAGATATTTTCCTCAGTTCAAAAATTCAGACTTAATGAAAAGATCTGATGTATAATTCAAAATAAATTTTTTTTTGTGAAGTTCGTGCTAAAAACAATTTGAAGTGGCTGGAAAACGGCTGAAAACGGACCGTAATTAACTGATATGACCCAGTGTGACCTCTCGGGGTCCTATAGGTCGAAAACTTTGGTAAACCAGCCCATAGACCTACATGACTGTGTTCTCACAGAACGCCTTGCCATAGCATACATAGTTGAGGAATTAAACGTAGGAACCGAGAAAATTATCAAGATCACTGGAATTGAGAACAAAACTTTATTAGTGTTTTCAGGCGTTCGCAAAGATCATTCTATACATGTTGGCCGCAATTCAGTAGACGTTAGGTGTTAGAAGGAAAATTAACCTGGAAATCGTGGTGCCGTACCAAGTTTTTTTGAAATTTGATATTTTCAAAAAAAAACTTTGAGAAGTGGTTTTTGACTTAGGAATCGACCAAGTATTATTCAAGTCTTGACTATGACTCGCCAGAAGCGTCAGACTTGCATTCGAACTTGTGGAGTTATGGGAAAAGAGACAAGACCTGGATTTGGAATTGGATTTGCCTAGTACTGATATTGAATTTGAGTTCGGTATGGGCTGACTCTCTGTAGTCTTGTACAGTTCTAAGCCATGCTGCGCCCTAAACGAGAATGAATGATGTGCATTGCTAGAACAAGTTTGGGTTTTCAATCTGATGACAGTTAGAAAAAAGAAGTAACAAATGAAGTGGAAGGCAAGCAACTGCTTGCTTTTTGCAACGATTGGTTTCAATTCACTGAAATGAAAATTATGATTTCAGAGAAGTATAAAAAAAGTGCATAGACCTACACCTAATCCTGTGCTTGATAAAAATTATTCCATAATGTTTTTCAATGTGTTTTGATGACTTTCTTTGGTTTCATTGTTTGCTACGCTTTACCATGCTGTTTTTTCATTTGTCTGTTTTTTTTAATTTTTAAGAAATGAGTTTTGTAAACATTTTTTTAATTTTTCTCTGTTATTAAATCCATCAGCTGTCATCAATCAATCTTCTAATTGCTTCAGCAAAAGGGTTTGGATTAACAACAATTCCTGTTTGACAATCTCTATATATCGGAGAGATTTTTAAAGCTCGTTTCACCACGTTTTTTACCACTTCGATTAAATGTTATTATATAGAGAAACTAAAATTTATCCTACTTTGTATTATGGAAAAGAAATTTTGATTTATTTAAAAATCATTTAACCTTATTTGTTTATCATTTTGCTCAAAAATTAGCTTCAATTGCTGCGGCTCAAAATTTGTCGATATTTTGAAGATTCGAAAAGCCAAAAAACAACAATTATTTTTTTCCAACAAAAAAAATTGAATCGTAATTTTTTGCTCACTTTTAAAAAAAAATTGAGCTCCTCGGCAGTCCATTTTATTTTTAAAAATTATTTCCAGCCTCTGAATGCATAGAGGATTCAATATGCTTAAAGTATACTGCTGAATGCTTTCACAGCAACGCTGAAATAGATGGAAAATATTTTATGGGAGGATAGAAAGCGATGATCGCTCATTCTTGACTTTGGCAGATGTTTCTGTGCACCATATTGGATTATCCCAGCTGCTGAAGTAGTCATTTCTTCCATTTCATTGATCAGTCTTGGTTTGATTAAAACGCATAAGCAGCCCGTGCAATAATCGAGAAAATAGCAAATTCTGAAAATGAAATGGCTTTGAGACTAAATTTTACACAACTGTTTCTTTCAAATTTCAATACCTCTTTTGTTCATTTATAATTTTAACGTTTTCGCTTTTAATACTCCCTCTTTGAAATAATACGCCCCAATGACGTTCATTTTTCATACCAGTTCTGGCGACTTGATACTATATGTATAGCTGATATCGTTACTATTCTGAGCCGAGAGTTAAGTACGACGCATCTATTGGTATAGAATTTTTCAGTTATCCTAGATTTTATGAATTATTTATCTTTTTATATGTTCTGTACTTTATGGAATGACACCCATTTCTTTATAGTATTGAAATTACCATTTTTAATATTTTTGAATGATAGACATGTTTTTAGACTAATGCATTTACGGGAAACAAAATAAGACTTGGATTTAGGTCTGCCTAGTACTGATTTTGTCTCTGAGTTGGGTCAGAGAGAATGCTGCGCATTGCTAGAACGAATTTGGGTCTTCAATCTGCAGCAGTTAGAAAAGAAAAGTGGAAAAAGATGCATAATTATAATGGGCAAAAATCAGAGATCAGCATCTGCTTGCTTTTATAACGATTGCTTCCTATGCACTGAAATCAAAATTTTTCACTGAAATAAAAATTGATGAAACAATAATAGACAAAATTGCATAGACATACAATTAGTCCGTGCTTGAGAAAATTAATTCCTCGATCTTCTTCAAAATGTATCGATGGTCTTCTTTGGTCTTCTTTAGATATTTTCCTCAGTTCAAAAATTCAGACTTAATGACAACTTCTGATGTATAATTCAAAATAATTTTTTTTGTGAAGTTGGTGCTAAAAACAATTTGAAGAGGCTGGAAAACGGCTGAAAAGGGACCGTAATTAACTGAAATGACCCAGTGTGACCTCTTGGGGTCCTATAGGTCGCAGACTTTGTTAAACCAGCCCATAGACCTGCATGACTGTGTTCTCACAGAACGCCTTGCCACAACATACATAGTTGAGGAACTAAACGTAGGAACCGAGAAAATTATCAAGATCACTGGAATTGAGAAGAAGAGGAAAACTTTAGTGTTTTCAGGCGGAGATGATTCTATACATGTTGGCCACAATCACTCTGGGTTGACTCTGTGTAGTCTTGTAAAGTTCTAAGTCATGCGCCCTACACAAGATTGAATGATGTGCATTGCTGGAACAAGTTTGGGTTTTCAATCTGACGACAGCTAGAAAAGAGAAGTAGACAATAAAGTGGAAGGTTTCTCTGAAAAAATCTCAGGGAAGCGATTGCTTGTTTTTGGTAACACTTGCTTTCAATTCACTGAAATGAAAATAATGATATTAGAGAAAAAATAATAAAAGTGCATATGCTTACACCTTATCCGTGCTTGATAAAAATGATTCCGTGCTATTTTCAAATTGTGTCGTTGACTTTTTTGGTTTCATTACTTCTGCTACGTTAGCACGCTGAATTTTTTTCTTTTGTCTGTTTTTAAAAAGAAATCAGTTTCATAAACATTTATTTTGACTTTTCGCTGTTATTAAATCCATCAGCTGGCATCAATTAATCTTCTCATTACTTCCGCAAAAGGAGTAGGATTAACAGCCATGTCTGATTTACAATCTTTATATATGGGAGAGATTTTTAAAGCTGGTTTTCCCACTTTCTTCACCATTTCGGTTAAAGTATTACTATAAAAAGAAACTAAAAATTATCCTACTACGTATTATGGAAAAGAAATTTTGATTTATTTAAAAATCATTTAACCTTATTTGTGTATCATTTTGCTCAAAAAGCAGCTTCAATTGCTACGGCTCTAAATTTGTCGATATTTTGAAGATTCGAAAAGCCAAAAAACAACAATTATTTTTTTCCAACAAAAAATTTGAATCCTATTTTTTGCTCACTTTTAAAAAAACTGAGCTCCTCAGCAGTCCATTTTGTTTTTAAAAATTATTTCCAGCCTCTGAATGCATAGAGGATTCAATATGCTTAAAGTATATTGCTGAATGCTTTCACAGCAACGCTGAAATAGATGGAAAATATTTTATGGGAGGATAGAAAGCGATGATCGCTCATTCGTGACTTTGGCAGATGTTTCTGTGCACCGCACTGGTTGATCCCAGCTGCTGAAGTATTCATATCTTCCATTCCGTTGATCAGCCTTGGTTTGATTAAAACGCAAAAGCAACTCGAATATGCAATTGAAAAAATAGCAAATTCTGAAAATGAAATGGCTTTGAGACTAAATTGTAGACACCTGTTTCTTTCAAATTTCATGATATGATTTTGTTCATATATAACTTTAATGTTTTTGCTGATAATACGACCTCATCACGTTCATTTTTCACACCAGCTCTGCGGACTTGATACCATATGTGTGTATTCTGAGCTGAGAGTAAAGTACGACGCATCTATTGGTATAAAAATTTGGGTCAGTTATTATAGACTTCCTTGATTATTTATCTATTCTGTATTTTAATGAAGTACACTCATTTCCTAATAATATTGGAATTATCAATTTTAATATTTTTTTAGATTTCAAAAAATCTTTATCCTTGCGGGTTTGACAAACGCTCTCCGTATAAATATATAGCCCTATTTCGCACAAAATCACCAATTGTATAACCTAAATTGTCCCATAATTTTCACAATTTGTCCCTTTTCCCCGCATTTGACCCACGTTCAGCCTTGTTTCCCCAGCTTCTTCCCCGGCTAAGTCATGTCGGAGGAGGAGTTTCCCCTGCCTGAGCCGGACATGCGGGCAGAGTTCATCGCAGAGTATGCTTGTCAGTGTCTGAGAGTGAATGCACTCAAGGTCATATCCGAGGAGTTCAAAGAACAGCTGCTCAAGTTTGCAGACAGAAAAGAGTACTCGGTTATTGTTATCAGCATTGCACCTGGTAAGAAGTAAAAAGCGCGTAAAAACTCTGTGGATCTAATGCTTAGTTTTAGAGACTATGACTCTTAGTATTACTTCTTCTATGACTCTAAATTTTTTTTCAATTTTTCTAAAATTAAGCATAACCACGAAGCGATAGCTATAACTACTATTGATCCCACAGTGATTTCGTGGTAATTTGGTGGTTCTTTTCATGAACAGTTTTAGTCGATGTCGGTATTCCAATGAGTGAGATATCGAGACGTTCATAACTTTCTTTTTTTCTAAATTGGATTTTTGGGCATCAGGTGCGACGTCTCCCTACCTGGAGTTTGACTGGCCAGAAAAGATCAAAGGAGGAGGGAAGGCTGTCTTCTTCATGAAGAGAGAGCGGCACACTGTAGTGCCAAAGGATGAGTTCAAACTCTATCTCAGATACGGAGAACTGTCCAACGCACTCCTGGCTAACCTCTCCAGCACTACAGAGAATGTTAGTTCTATGATTTCGAAGTACAAAAAAGCTAAATTAAATTTTTTTAAATACAACCGAAACTTAAATTTAAATATAAACTATTTAAATCTCAATTAGGGAAGTGCATGTTCTGTTCTGTACCGCTTTTACTGTGATCAAAAATGGTTGAGTTTAATTGCGTATGTGTGCTACTAAACGACACAAAAAGTTTGTTTGGCTTTAACTGCCTTGTAAACTAACCATTTAACTATGTTTTCTGTAAAATTGTGTCGAATACTCTTTCGAAGCAGATGGGCAAAAGCGTTAGTCTGGTTTCAATTATTGTTTCTCTGTTAAAAAAAAAAACATTTTTCCACCATTATAAGAGCCATACATTGAACTAAGCATGGCCATTAGCTATTTCCTAAGTATGCTTGCGCACGCCATCTGTTTTCCAAGCATGGCCATCAACAATTTTGAATTATGGCCATCAGCTACCTTCTAAAAATGACCAACAGTGATTTTTTCTAAGCATGGCCGTGAGCTGTTTCGTTAGCATGACTATCGGCTATTTCAAAATGAACAGCGAATTTTTAATTTTGGCCATCAGATATATTACTAGTATGATCATCCGCTATTTTCTAAGCACACCTGCGAGCTACTTTCTAAACATGACCCTCGGTTGTTTTCTAGCTCTACATGCCCTTGATTTCCAATATTTCCAACCACTCCCGATGGCCCAAAGTGGTGTCACGTGACCTGGTGGAGCACACTCACAAACTGCAGAACAGAGTGAGAGTGATGACTGGACTGACCCAAGACCAGACAGTGTTGCCAGTGCCTCTGGGCATTGAGGATTTGAGACACGACAACATGGATTTTGACCACCTCACGTAAGTTTCAATCGCAAAACGTGGGCAACTATTTACATTACTCGATTCCATTCAAATTGAGGGTTACTACAAGTGTTGAATTTTAGCCAGCTGGTGGTCGTATATGTTATTAATAAACAATTTTCAAATGTGAGTTCAATTTTATACAGCTATATTGATCAGTCTTAAGACCGCGTTTTACTAGAAGCGATCATAATAATTAAAAAATTCGGCAGACGCAGTTCTGATATTACTCAAAGTTTTCCACAAACTCTACCCAAAAAAAATCCGTTATCAAATAGAGAATTTTTCATTCACACCGTCTTCTCATCCAATGAATAGGGGGACCTGGTATCAAGTTAAGAGACAATTACGCTGACGAGGAATTTTGTACTGTAACATATCTGTTGGCATTTAAAACCCAATTGTGTGGGTAAAAAGTTCGAAATGTGTCCAAATTGACTATCTGCTCTGTTCTATTTTCTGATTCGCAACGATAGGTTAAGGAGGCGTGTAACTAAGTAATTTGATATGTTTTGATTTCTTATTCATTTTTGGCTTATTGATTTCCTTTATAAATTTATTTTAGTCTGTTATTGAAAAATACGTTTTTATCATAACAAGGCATTAATAGCATTATCAGGTTAACATTTAGTGATTGGTTTTTTGCTTGAATATATTTTCATCACAAAATTTTGAACTTTTGAGCACAGTAGGCAAAATAGATTTTGTTTTGGACGTAACTCGATTGAATTTGTCTGTTTTTCTCTAATTTTTAGCAAACAACTTACCCGAAAGTAAACCATTAGTTAACCATTAGTTAACGGCAACGCCCGAACAAGAGCCTCAATTTTACTTGTGCAACAATTACCATGGTAACAAATGCTCTTTAGAACAGTTGCTCTATTTCTTTGACTTTGAAGTTTAGAACAAGTCTTCTCTTTGATAATAAATGACATTGAGCATTTTCTGTTCGTCAGCCCAACAATCAAATTGTTTTTATTAATTTTGCCTCAGTTGTCTCAAGAATTCCCGCCTCAACGGACGTTGGCAATTATACCACCCACTAAAAACAAACGTTTATCGAAGGCTTTGATAAATCCTTAAAGTACCTTCCACGAAGATGGTTAGTTGCATTTTATACGTTGTAAGCTTTTGTTATTCTATTTCATCTCTTGATTAAATTAAGACTGCATTCGTAGGCCGGTGACAAAGAAATAAATCCAGGGCTTGTTTTAACATACAATGAGTCTATCAAAAGAACTCGGGGAAAAAAGAATCGGAATTGAAAATGTGTCCTCTAAATGTTCAAAGCATTCTCAGCAAGGACTCTAGTACAAAATCTGAAACCAAACTGTATTTTTTGTTTCACAAAAAACTGGCGCTGAGAACATGATGATTAAAAGTTTTGAATCCTGACAAAGAATGATAATGTTGTTTTAGAACTGACCGTGATTCCTCAGTCGGAATCAATACAAAAAAGGTAGCAGAGTTATTATGCTTGTGCCAACGATTTTTTTTGCAAAACTGCGCATTGACTTTAAATTTTTTGCGGACAGTTTGGGGAGTCTTTGGGTTTATTTGAAAACACAAACTTGAGCTTCTGTATTATTGAATTTTATCAATAGTCCCAATAAATAATTAAGCAATGCATTGTTGGTCCAGCTAGCAGATAAGATTGAGGAAGCTTTTGTAAATAACGGGAAAGATACTTCTGGGTAATTTTAACAAACTATTTGTATTTCTTGCAAAGATTTCAGCTCAAAACAGTAATTGTTTCTGTATTATTAGCACGTCAAGAACAGAATTAATCCTACTCGTTTAAGTCGGTCGAACAATGCCGAAGGCCTTATTGATTAGTAGTATTGAGTGCTCACTTATAAGCGACACTATAATTTGGGATATCATTGTAAAAATAGATCACTTTGCTATTTTATGTATGATAGGGCTTTGTGTAGAAACTAAAAAAAATGCTAGTTCAGAAAAAAAAATTACGATAAAAAGAACTAGGATGTACTTTACTTTAAACACTGCCTAGAACAAAAAAACTGGCATAAAAGTGTACGTTTCAAGCAATTTGGATTCTATATTGCACGTTTTTACTCCAAATTTTACGGCAGCGCTATCTTCACTTAAATTATTTTTTTAAAACAAATAAAAAAAATCACATTAACAGGATAAGTTTTAATTGAAAAATCAAGACAATTGATAATCGATTCAGATGAGTTTCTGAATAATAGAAACTATTAAAAGGTCTTCGATCTAAAAAAGCATTTCAGTAATTCTAATGACAACGATTTCAACAGACTTCATAGAAATCTTATTGATGCAGCAGAAATGGACCAGAAAAAGTGGATGCCGATAGAAATGATTTGACAATCTGAAAAAGTAGGGCCCAGAAATATTAGTTTGAGAAATTTTCTTGGTGATTACGTAACGCAAACAAAAAGGTTGCTAACCTACCGAATTTTGGCTTCTGTAAAATTGGAAAATTCCAAAGTACCGGAACTTTACAGCAGATGTCTAACGCGTGCATTTTTAACGAGAAACCTTTAGACTTCTTTTTGCAACAGAAAGTGTTTCTCATGGCGCAATTAGTGCACTGGGGATGAAAAAATTGAAATATGACACATTCTTGCAAGGGCTACTAAAGACTCAATTTCTCCAAAATTTCCTCACTTAAATTTTCTGGTAAACTATCGCGTCAAATTATTTGCATTCCCAACTAACTAAAACAAGCACATGTTGTTCTACTGTACTATAACGAAAACCCTGAAGAACATTATAAATATTGCCCAACCTCATTTCTTCGTGCCATTCTTAAATTTTTGAAACCATCTTGAGGATTTAATTTGTCAGTATCTTAGCGACATAAAATTACTAAGTAAAAATCAATATGGTTTTATGAAAATATTCAACGATTGGTTCCCTAATATTTTGCGAAGAATTCATCAAAAACAAAACTGACATAAACAATTTTGCCTTTTTAGATTTTCTCTAGAAGCTTTTAATTCAATATTTTAAAAAAATTTAGAATATCTAGTCGGACGACTTAGTGTTTGATAAAAGCTCAAAAAAATTGAAAATAAAATTCCCTTAAATCCGTCGAAAATCTCTTATCCTACAAGACTCCAAGTCGAACAAGTTAAGGTTTAATAGGGTTGTGCTACAAAAAACAGTACTTGGCCCGCTCCTATTTAATCTTTATATTAATGATATGGCAACAAGAGTTGACACGTAAACTGAACTCATACAATATGCTGAAGATACTGTTATTTTAACTTTTGAGACATCCATTGATAAAAGCAAGGCAAAATTAAAACAAAATGTCATTATACTAATGCCATAATTTCAAGAACACGAACTCACAGTTAATACATCAATAACCGAAATCATGACATTTGGTAAGAGTAAAATAAAAGAGTTTTATAAAAAAGACCATTAGAAATTCGATTCCAGTAGACGAGAAACTAGAGGTAAAGTTTTTAAGGGCTCATTTAGACAGCGATTTAACGTTTCAAGGGGAAGGGAAACATATTCTACGAAAAATGGCCAAAGAATAAAAATATTTACGCTATTAGAAAAACTATTTTAGAAAAACTTTTGATACTCATCTCAAATGCACTGGAATTGGGTCGTTTGCACTACTCACCAGTTTTCATTCACACAAATGACCAAATTCTAATACTATTCTGCGAAAAACATGCTCACGGGACATTGAGGACAACATATTTTAGACAAAAATTTGATTCTTCCTAAAATTTTAAATGCGATTGGAATATATTCCTCGTAAAAATTCTTCCGGCCAATACTCCATCAACTGAACGTCCATTAGTCACTTGGAGTCTTCATGAGTCGAAGAGGACAAAACAAAAAAATGGTTCTAGAACTCAGAATTTGTTCCTAGCAAAATGCAGAACAAGACAATAAAGTTCGCAAAGTTACTTAGAATTTTTTTCTGCGCAGAATTTAACTTGAAGCCCTGTTTGTGGAAGTTTACTTGTTCAACATGGCGTGACGTTTATTTCGAAAATCTGACTGAGACCTGTTTTTGTTGGTGTGGCGTATAACACTTTTACACTAACCGCGTTTTTTGTTTAATATGCGACGAAAAATGAATTCACTTATATTTTCTGTTGGAATGTTAAAGAAATATGTAATTTGTAAGTCTTTACAATGCCGGGCTAACATCAGTTGTTTTTTATTGTGCCGGTCGGAATTATTTGCAAGTAGTAGATTATTTTACCAACTATTTTTATGGGTTATTTGTTCTGGAAATTTTTTGTTAATTTTGCCAACAAACTGCAAACTGTTTTTTATGGAGAAGGTGTAAATGAATACCAGTACAAATCGAACTAATCGTGTGCGCTATGCAAAGGAACGTTTTCAGATCCGCTAATATAACTACTACCACTACACGCTATACCTTGCGCTTAGACTTACAGCGTGTTAAAACCTGAGCTGATGGTTTCGAAATAAAAAACCGGACAACTCTGCAAAGTTTTAGTGGTGTGTAAAATAATTCATGGCACATAAGAATTGAAACTTTATTTTGCGATCACTAATTAATCTAAGTACAATAAACCTCACCACTGCTAACACAAAGGCTCGCTTTTCAACCTCAAAAACGTGAATCAAACTTGCTCTCAGTCAAAAATTATATAAAACAGAATCTTCAAAAGCATGACTTACATTACACTGAATTGGAACTCTTTTTTGCTGTTGAGACAACGTGGTTAGAACATATAGCAGTAACAGATTTCAGATATTATTACAGTCGCTGTATAACAGCTCATCTTGCCACATATCTTGTCCTCCGAATTGTTTCCTTATCAGATTAAACTGGTATACCTAAAGGAATCCTTTAGTGTGTGATCTGCAACAAACCCAAAAGATGGGGCGTACGGAGACTAACTTTGAGAGATAACGAGTGTTTATTATTCTCCTTCTAATTGTTTCATGTTTTTTAAGTAAATTTCGGGTCATGTTTTGCGATTAGCATAAGCAATTAACATCAATGTAGTTAAAACTTCTGCAAATGTACATCTATGATTTAGCCATAGAGGTTAAGTTCAGATAACTTATTCTTGGTGAATAGCACCTATGAAACATTTGCAATTAACTGAAGGCATTATTATCCGTGCTGCATTTCTGTATTTTCCTTTAATTTTGTTGTACGAAATCCTCTCGCGACATCATGACGTTGTTTTTTTTTTAGTGAGGCAGACCGTGCTATGATGCACAGGATCGAGACGATAGTGATCGAATGGTCACATCAACTGCACTCTGTTCTCACTAAAGACTCTTCAGAGCCACTTACAGAGGACAAAGACCCCACTCCTTATGTGGAGATCAAGTTCTGGCAGAGGAAGGCACAGAATCTACAACTCATCCATGATCAGGTGACGGCCATGTCGTCATATCGGATCTGGGAACCCTATTGTTAATCAAATTTCCTGATTAATTCAATTAATTTACATCAGTTTTAAATCCACAGAAATGAATAAGTTGTTTATGGTGTTAAGCATGACGTGACAAATGCATGAGAAACTGAGGATAAGACCCAGTTTAAGCGGAAAAGGCATGCAATTTAAACATAAACCGTCAAGAAGAATTATGAAGAAACAAATCATTACTTCTGTTTTTTCGATTTCATTTTGAACAATTTGTATTAAATTTGTCTACGACTATAACACTTCCATATGTTTGACTGCATGACCTCTAGTTTCTTGTTATTCTGAACCATGAATTCTTGCCATAAATTGCTTGCCGCCAACTAGTAAATTTTAAGTTTCAACATTTTGGTTCTAAGTGATTACAAAGAACTTCTGATCATGCTTTTGTGTGCTCGAAAAGGGCCTGTGATCAGACTATCCACAGACGGAAGTGACCTGTGGTTAGACCAAAATTAGACCGTTGTCCAGATTTTTATGCGCTGGAACCGAATTCCAGGCTCTGTAATTTTGGTCTGGAATCAGACCCTGTGCGTTCTACTTGCGTCTGATCAGAGATCACTTCTGTCCGGCACCTCAACCTGGAAAGAATGCGTGCGTGTGTATAGATAAAGAAGCCGGAGATGGTTGAGATGGCTCGAGTGCTGAAGAGTCATGACAGCGCATACTACATGTCACTAGAGACACTCTACCAACAGATCGAGTCAGGTCAGTATTCGTTTTACTACCATACCACAACATCTCAATGTATGTCTTCACTATGGCATCAAGGTAATGACATAACTCTCAAAACTTCAACTGGAAACTGCTCGCAATCGAAGACTCCAGTTCTATAGTCTGTCCAATCAAGTTGCGAACCAAAAAAGCTCATTTTTTTGTATTGATTGCAAAAATTACGAATCAAACTCATATTGAAGGCGGCTTGCTATACGTCGACTAAAAATGGCGTTTATTTCGAACTTCGCTAGATCTATAAGTCATGCAGCAGAATGTGCAGTTCCAGCTGAATGAAAAAACATGGCAGGACAAGTCCTGATCTACAATCCAAAGAATTGAATAAAGACATAAATGTTTATTTGACCAGCAGACCAAATGACAATCACAAATCAAAAAATCAAAGAGACAAACTTAGTTTTATAAAATTAAAGAAAACAAAAATGGCATTCAAAATATATACTTTGAGGATAACCGAGTTGAATACCATGCTTTTCAAAACTATCACAAGACAAGGGAAAAACGAAAATTTGGATTCAGACATTCAAAAACAAAACTTGGTTGATATGCAGGCATACATATATAGGCAGAAGCAGGCAAAACCAAACAGAAATTATAAAAATAAGGGAGGATTTGCTTCAGCTTCCTAACCTCAATGTCTTGGAGATAAAGATAAAGACGTCTGCTGATAAAAAGCAGTTGACTGTTAGTCAATTCAGAGAATTTGTTGGTCATTGTTTTTTATATTTAATTTTTTGCACCAGAAATCATTCTGTTTGATGGGACACATTCTAACGATAAGGTTTGGTTTCTTAGTATCTGTTGTCTATTGAAATCTTTTAACCAAAG